>NW_021132596.1:1008877-1395108 GCF_004193835.3 Ostrinia furnacalis | reverse complement strand
ACCGCTGCAACTCCTGTGTAGCCAGGATCTACAGTTTGACCGCCAATAAAAACCCAACCAGTGAAGGTCAAGTTTGTAACGGGGCTAGGATGCGTACCGTGATAAAATCTTATCCATAATAGACGACAAGTGTAAGGGCTTATCGCGTATAATCGATAAAGTGGCGCGATAAATGCTTATCACGGCGAGAATCATGGGCCTACATCTACAGGTTAAGTCAGTGGAGATATAGAGAGGTAAAGATAATATTATAAGTGAAAAAACTGATTCATCCTTATTCAAATCAAAACCATTAAAGCCTGTGTCTACTAGATTTTTTTTGGATGCACAAACTGATTCATTTTCAATACAATCAAAAGAAATAGTTGTTTGATCGCTAACTAGAGTTAAGGTCAAAATGTGTACGTAGATGTGTACGTGCACATACGAAAGTTGCACAAGCTGTTTTGTTTGCGGTATGAACTATAAAACTTGAATGAAGAATTATGTTTTCTATACTTCTTCGTTTCAGCCAAATGACGTCCACTGCTGGACAAAGGCCTCCCCCAAGGTTTTCCACAATGAACGGTCCTGCGCTGCCCGCATCCAGGCTCTTCCCGCGACCTTTACCAGATCGTCGGTCCACCTAGTAGGAGGCCTGACCACGCTACGTCTTCCAGCCCGTGGTCGCCACTCGAGAACTTTCCTGCCCCAACGGCCATCGTCTCTACGAGCTATGTGCCCCGCCCACTGCCACTTGATTTTAGCAATTCTGCGAGATATGTCGGTTACTTTGGTTCTCCTGCGGATCTCATGGAGACATCATATCTCCAAAACTGTTTACCACCGTCCTGGAAGATGTCTTCAAGCTTCTGGACTGGAACGGATTTGGCATAAATATCAACGGCGAGTACATCACCCACCTTCGATTCGCGGACGATATCGTAGTCATGGCTGAGACCTTGGAGGATCTAGGCACAATGCTCGATGGCCTCAGTAGAGCCTTTCTATACTTATTTGTAAGAAAATATAAAGACAAAAAAGTTATGAATGATATAAAATAGTAATAGACAAGATTATCTTACCCCAGTGTTATAGACGCACTTCTTATACAAATTGACGAGTCGGTCGACGGCGCCCTCCCTGATTTCCAAGCTGGGGAGATGGGGCAGAAAGTCGTTGCCGACGAAGAAGCACATGAACACCCAGTCATCCAGCGCCCGTTCGAAGTCATACGGGAAGGGGAGGTTGGGCATCTGCAGCTCTCGCTCCAGGTATTCCCGCAGGACGCTCAGGCGCACGAAGATGAAGCTGTCTTGGTTGCCGAAGGCCGGGTCTGAGCGGACTAGGGCCGCGTCGGGAGTGGTGCCGGTGCACTCTTTCATTTCGTGACCTGAGAAAGTACATTATTTGCTGTAGACTCCCAATAACCTCATACAGGGTGGAAACGAAAAGTGATCTCATTCGATTATTTCCAAACTATACAAGATATCGAAAATCGAGAATCAGTAATCAGTTTACTGATCCTGAAAGTGCTTCACGAGCTCTTTCAAACGATATCAGTAATAAGTTACAGAATTAACTGGATCTAACCGAAAATTCAATTTTTTCAGCTTCCATACATTGAATTTTCAGATAGATCCAATTTATTTTGTGACCTATTATAGGTACCGTTGGATAGAGCTCGTGAAGCACTTTCAGGATCAGTAACCAGTTTTTGGATATCTTGTATAGTTTAGAAATAATCGAGTGAGATCACTTATCGTTTCCACCCTGTATAATGGTGATGGTAACTTCTGATGATAGATTTTAGTGAAGAGCGGAGAAGTGTGGAGCCGTCAAATTTTTTGAATAGCATTTGACAGCGGCGGCAGTGCGGCGCGGAGCGGAGCTGTGCGGAGCGAAGAAGAGAAGTAGAAATAATGAAATCTGATTGGTTATTCAACACTTCTCCGATACCAGCTTTATGCTCTAGGTCCAGACCTAGGGCATAGCACATGCTGAGTGGTTGCCATTTTAGTTCAAATTTAACTACATAAGTAAGTAATTATGTTGTTGTAAGTAGTCTAAGGATGTTTGGACTAAATAAAAATATTTTTCTTTCTTTCTTTCTCCGCTCCGCTCTGCTCCGCCTTGGTGGAAATCGGGCCTTACGAGTTATTATATTACAAACGTCACACAGCCTTGCCATAGATCCCATATTGCCTTTAATGTGTCATCAGCATGATAAAACCCGTATTAGCTCCGCATTGCAAAATGCACGTGCTGCATAAGCCACACGAAATAACTTACCAAGCTGCCCGCAGACGTCGCACGGCCTCGGCTTGTTGGGCTTGAATTCTTCCCTGATGATAGTGAAGTTGGGCTCGTGCGTCGCCAGCCCCAGCATAATGAGATCCGCATCGGCTCCGCAAAGCACGTGCTGCGTGTTCGGATCGTGGTCCGGTTGGGCTAAAAAGTAATAAAAATTAAAGCTGTTTTTAAGAGCGTTTACGCGAAGCGCGGCATTTCAAGGGGCATCATTGGAAATTATTCGCGCGCAGCGTTTTTTAATAGTTTCCAAATGTTTATAGCAAAACAATAACAATGAATTATATATCTTTTCAAAGTAAATATTTTAAAGAAGATGTTATTTTATTATATTAAGCTATTTTTATGTTGAATTAAAGAAGAATAATGGTGTAAAAATCACTTTGATTTTTGGGTATATCACATTCTTTGAATTTGTGATTTCTTATTGTTAAATGCTTAAATCTAAAAATTTTCTCAGATAACTATTTGCCCAAGGATCTATGCTATAGGATATAAATGTTTGTTAAATCGTTTTCACAGTATTTTTATAAAAATTTCAGCTTGTAAACTGACGCTAAAGTGGAAATTTACAAAACCTGTGTGGACTTAACTTGATAGAATTCTTAAATACTAAACTAATCGCAATATTTTCTCAATTAACTATTTAGACGACGAAATTACCTAACTATTTATGCCTATAACATATTTGTAATATTACTGGTTAATGATTGTAACGAGTTGAAAAAGTACTGTTTTTGCGCCAATCGGCGTAAACGCTCTTAAGGTGATATTTCACTTCTTATCTAACTATTGTCGTCAAATACCTGCCTTGTTATGCATAAAAAAAACTAATATAACAGCATAAGTATAATAATGTACTAGCGTTTTACCTCTCGTCATGTGATAACATTGAACAAACTGCAAATTTAATTTTCTACAATAGCACTCCATTCTTTGTATTTTAAGAAACTAGTATTTTGAGATTACCCCTTTGCCTCCTGATGTAGTCCATAATCTTGTGTTCTCCCTCTCCAGGCACGTTTGCGTCTGAGAGGATCACCTTGATGCCCTTCCAGCCAGGGTCATTGTTTAATCTGTTGGTAAATAAGTACACATTAGGAAACTACTATTCAACAAACTGGCCCAGTTCACGCTATGACATGGTTTGGAGAATAAAAAATGAAAAAGGGTAAAATATGTAAAAAATACCTTAAACCTTAAGGTTTTGACCTGAAATTTTTATTTAAAACTAGCTGACCCGGCGAACTTTGTTCCGCCTTAATGTCAATAAATAAGCAGACTTTTTTTATTTCGAACGGGATAAAAAGTATCCTATGTCCTTCTCCTGGCTCTAAACTACCTCCCTGACAATTTTCAGCTAAATCGGTTCAGCCGTTCTTGAGTTATAAGCGAAGTAACTAACACGACTTTCTTTTATATATATAGATAACTTTATTAGTTAAGACTAAATAAATTAGTTATTTTAAATTGTCAAATGCTCTTTTTGTCCTACCAGTAGTGCTTTGAGATAAACAATCTTGATTGTAACTTTTTGTAGTAAAAAAAATACACTTCTCACCTGTCATGAATATAGTAATGAAGGCATTTACTAAGCCTGTCCATGAACGGTGTCCCAGGAGTAATGCAGTTCGAGTCGAAGTGCGCTTCCTTGGGCCTCTCCGGTGGAAGGTACGCCCCTTTGCTTTCAAGCTCGGAGCGGATGCGGGCGATCTCATCGATCTTCTCCTGAGTCTCCTTGGAGGCACGGAAACGACGGGACCTTTGCTGGTTCATCTTTGCTCTGGGTGCCTGTGTAATAACAATGTATTAGCAACTGGCATATTTATTGGCATAATGAGGTTTTTTATTTACAAACTAGCTGACCCGGCGAACTTCGTACCGCCGTAGCGTAGTGATTTTCTTTATATTTTTTTCCGTAAAAACCTTGTACAGAGTATTAGAAAACTACAAAAAATATTAGAATACTACAAAAAAAAATCAGCCAAATCGGTCAAGCCGTTTTCATGTTATGTCGTGACAACGGAAAACGGGTTTCATTTTTATATATATATGAGACTAGCGGCCGCCCGCGACTTCGTACGCGTGAATCCCGTTTTTCCCGCTAATTCCCGTTCCCGTGGGAATTTCGGGAATTCCTTTCTTAGTGCACCTCTACGGTACCTAAGCTACGTCCCTTCCAAATTTCAAGTGCCTACGTTTAGCCGTTTAGGCTGTGCGTTGATCTGTCAGTCAGTCAGTCAGTTTCTCGTTTTATATATTTAGATGAAAATTGAACAGAACAAAATAGATATTCACAAAACTAGGCATTAAGGCTAGGATATGGCCATAATAACTTCCTTTTAAAAATTAAACAGACACTTAATTATTTCTATAAAATATAAATGGTGCAGCAATGGTGTTACAACTGAGTTATTTAGTTTCAAAAATGGTCAGCCAAATTAAAATTGACCAGAGGGTAGAATTTGTATATTCCTTACTCAAAGGACTTTTAACTTGTTTCAGGCGCGGATCCAGCCCACAAAAATTAGCAAAGTGAGAGTTGGATCACTACATGCCCGGACATACATACATGATACATGCCTATCGATCTTATCAATAGATTATAATTAAAACAAGCAAATTAGGGTTGTGGGCATGCCCACAGTGCCCACAACGGTGGATCCGCGCCTGACTTGTTTTACCATTATGTATTAACTATCTCTGTCAATTAATTAGGTAAAATTAATACTTTTGAAGCAGCAACTTACCACACCATCAATGGCCATGTACAGCAGTTTCCTGGGCCTGACGATGCGGAACAGCCTGTCGATGCATTCAAAGATGGCCACCATCATCTCGTCCTCATCTTTCGGGGGAGGCTTGTCCTCAGGATGGGTACAGGGATGGATTATTCCGTTCATGTCCAGGTACAAATTGTCAAATTCCACCCCATTGGGGTTTGGTAACGAAGAATCAACGTACACGAGCTGACCATCTACGTCGGTTGGCTGAAAATAACAAAATATAGACGTTTCAATCGAAAATCATTCAAGGTAATGTACATCATGTAAGTAGACACAACGAAAATATTGCGTGGTTGATGGTAGTTTTCTAGTTATGTCAATGAATTTAGATATTTATTGCCATTATAGGCCAATGAATCGCAAAGATACAGAGAAATACAATTTAAAAAATACCACGGTGAAAAATACCACAACATTTTTAGGTTAGGAATACATTTTACCTTTTGTTCAATACATTCTACAATAACACTTGGATATTTACGGCTGAGCCACCGAAAAAATGCTGGAACTCCCATCTTGACACACTTTTACACTCCCGTTTAAAACAATTTAGTTGAAATCAATTTATTTACGTATTCAACACAAACAAATCGACACAGGTGCCATTGTTTAGGAAAGAGAGAGGGAGGCATAGAGAAAAGTAATACATAGGAAAAGAGAGGGATAAATAGAGTGAGTGAGATAGAATTAGTGTAGTGCACGTTCGGAAACATGACGTTCGAAAACCAAAGAAGAGTTATTTGAAATATAAAACAATATTATTTTATAGTTATTTGTATTTAAGATATTTCTTAATATTTCTATACATTAATTTCAGTGGCCGGTTAGATAAATTACATGATTTGTTAGATAATTAACATATAAATGAAATAGTGATGTCCCATAGTATTCATGAGTTCGAAAGCCGACCGAAAAAAGAAAAAGTGTCGGGAAATATTTTTTAAGAAATATTTTATTACATACAATCATTAAAACAAGTTTTTTTCTTCTTTGGCTCTCGTGAAAAACAAAAGTTTGGCAAATCAGCGGAATATCAGCGTCGAGGTTACTACGTGCTTGGCATAAGCTGAGCGAAGACCAGTGGGTCTAGACAAAGTGCAAATTATAATCGCAAACCAGTCGAAAAGTGGTCGAAAAGCCCCTTTTTTGTATGGAGTTTTGACGGATTCGATTTTCGATTCGATCAAAAAGTGCGTTTTGTCTAGGGGGGCTGTTTGGTACAATTTTATTTTTAATTTTAAGTTTTTTTAATTTGTAATTTGTATTGTGTTGTGCGGCCAAATAAACGTTTTTTTTTTTAATTATAAAAAAAATGTTTTGTTCCAAAACTAAAAAAAATACACTTTCGAATGGGATGAATCTATTTTTGAAGCGATCAAAACGTGCCTCAAGGACCTAGTAGGCAAAAGTAGTATGTGGTCGTAAAGTAAGATTAATTCTATGTAACATACATACCGAAACGTTATATTCTACATCACTACCATAGAGAAAAGTAATACAATCACTACAACGAATCTTTCTGGCTGGTCTGTCAAATGTCAGCTGTCAAACTCAAACTCTTGTCATCAAAATCAATCAAAATCAGCTGAGTGCTGGGGAGTGTGAATTTGGGGCCGTGCAAATCAAAGAAAATGAAGACTTTTTGCTATGTTAATTATTACAGAAAACTTCTTAGAAAAGCACCTATACGAAATTACTCTTCTAGTGCAAGCGATAGTAATATTGAAAATATAAGGAATATTGGTATATTAGCCCACATAGATGCAGGTTAGAATTTAGTTGTTATTTTATTTTACCTTTATAATATCCCGCAAATGGTAGCTCATAATTGGCCCCCTTTTGCTTTTCATTCAGTTCGGTCAAATTCCCTAATACATTACTTGAAAAAGAGCCATGAAAATTCCAACTGGAGGCTGGAGGTTATGTTATGATCATACTAAGAACCAATCTGTTTCCATTAAAATTCTCCATAAATACATAATTTAAGGAAATACCCTCTGACCAATAAATAAAAACGGAGAATGGAATCATAATATAAACATTAAAATAGTGTACAAGATTGATTTGTAGTGGTCTATTTCAATTTCAGGTAAGACTACCACAACCGAGCGCATGCTCTTCTACTCCGGCAAAATTCGGTCCATGGGAGAGGTACACCATGGGAACACAGTCACCGATTACATGGAACAGGAGAGGCAGCGTGGAATCACCATTACATGTAAGAACTAGCACTTAAAGTCATTAAAGTTGTGTTCTGCAGTTCACATCTGAGTATTTTATTTAAAAAGTTCTATGTGTACCCTTGTGTGTGCGTGTGTTATTTGAGTGGTCAAAGATGATGAGATATTAAATTGTTACTTGATATTCCATGAACAGCTGCTGCAGTGTCGTTCCCATGGAGAGGCAGCCAGATCAACTTGATAGACACCCCGGGGCACATTGACTTCACCATGGAAGTGGAACAGAGCCTTGCTGTGCTTGATGGGGCTGTGATAGTCATGGATGCTTCTGCTGGTAAAACTAATAATTGAAGTTGAGCTATTCTGAAGTATTTTTCCACAGCTGACTAAGATTAAAGAACCAAGTTATTGTTTAATCTACTACTACCACCACCATCAAAAGGTTTTAAAGTTGAAATAGTGCATGTAGTTTGTGGGAGTAACTGATGATAAAGATTTTTTTAGTCAGGGATGTCAAAATTCATATTTAAACTTCTGATAAGATAGAGACCCAGGAAGTTACAATATCTGACTTGTAGCCACACTCTTAACACATGTAGCTACATCAGGCAAAAGATACTTTTTGAGTCATGCCACAAATTCCAATCATTTATTCAGTATTTTACTTAGGCCCTTTTCAAGGCAAAACTTGCCTTCCCGCCACTTCAGGACAACATATGTAATGTGACCTGAATGTATATTATTCAAAACATCCCTACAAAAATACACTTGCTCATAATCATTGATCGATTGGCGACGATATGGGCTGGTGTTGAAAAGAATTGGTGGAAGAAACTCAGTCACCTGTGTCAACCTCTTTTTCAATTATCCCAACTTAGGCCCAGAACAGACGGTGAAACGCAACTGCAACGAAACTGCAACTGCTAGTTACTTTTGAGTTGCATCTAAGTTTCTGCCATAGCGTCCGTTGAGAGATAACACATGACGCGACCAGTTTGAAACTTTCAGTTTCAGTTTCATTCATCAGAATCATCAGAAAGTTGCAGTTTCGTTGCAGTTGCGTTTCACCGTCTGTTCTGGGCCTAAGAGTTTTCTTGATTCTGACTATATTATTGCAGGAGTAGAAGCGCAGACGCTCACAGTGTGGCGGCAGGCCGGCGGCTACCGCGTGCCGCGGCTCATCTACCTTAACAAGATGGACCGCGCCGACGCCGACCACGCTGCGTGCGCGCGCGCCGTCAGGGACAAGTTGCAAGCGCAGCCGTTAGTGCTGCACGCGCCCGTGCATCATGAGGGACGGTTTATAGGTGCGGGAAGGATCAGTTAGATTATGAAAAGGTTTAGGATCCAGATAGCCTTAAATTGAAACCTACACTTTTGGCATAACAACCCTTATAATCGGCGGGCATTATCGGCAACGGGCACTAGGCACTTTTTTGTTCCACATATTCTTCCGATTTTAATGAGGTGTTGACCCGAATGAATTAACCGAAATGTAAGTACTTAGTAATTTCTTCGGGTCGGCATTGTCGTAAAACAAATACTGCCGAGCCGAAGATGCCGGCCCAAATGTGTGTGTAGCACTAGCAACCCTTACTCCTATGTTGTCGTACTTTCGTTTGTGTTTTATCTGAAAATACTTTATGCACTAATTGCCCATATTTCAGGTCTCATAGATTTAATCACACTAGAAGAAGTAATCTGGACGCAAGGCCGTGGTCAGAACTTCATCCGGCGAAAACTGACTGAAACCAAAGACGGCCACAAGTGGGAGACCTCTATGGACAGCCATAGGCAACTCGTCGACACTCTATCTTCTATGGACGACCAGCTAGCCGACACTATCATACAACAAGAATCTCTGGATAATTTGAAAAGTAAAGACATTGAAGCAGCAGTTAGGAGATGTACCATAGACATGAAAGGGTTTCCATTGCTTTGTGGTAGTTCATACAAGAATATAGGAGTTCAGACGTTGATGGATGGTGTAATATCTTATCTGCCTTCTCCGCTGCAATGCAACGAACTGTATAAGTGTTTCGGGCAGGACTTGGCTGCGCGTGCGTTTAAAGTACAGCACGACGATCAGAGGGGGGTTCTGACGTTCTTGAGGCTGTATGGAGGAGAGATCAACAAGGGACAGAAGATATACAACTTGGCCAGGGATCGAAGTGAACAGGTATACACAGAAAAATAATGATTTTGTTACTATTGCAGTAAAATACTTAAAACAGTTGTTTAACCTGTTTTGCCTGTATTTTTATTCAGGCTGGGGCTTTATACGTAGCTCTCGCGGACGAATACAAGCCAGTTGAGACGGTCACCGCTGGGAATATCGCTGTCGTTAGTGCTCTCAAGGTCAGTGTTACCAACATAATATTTTGTGAAGTTAGTACTTACTTTGAAAATTATAAATAAGGGGGCGTCCATAAATTACGTGAGGCTTTTAGGGGGGGGAGGGGGTCAACAAAAACCTCACTAAATCTCACGTGGGGGAGAGGGGGGGTCTCGGGAAATATCACGTATTTTTTTCCACAAGAAATAGAGAAATAGAGTTTGCCAGAAAATTGTGTTTAAATCTTAAGTAAAAAAATGGCCAAGTGCGTGTCGTGGCACGCGCAGTGTAGGGTTCCGTAGTTGTCCGTCGTTATCACAATATATTTTAAAAGTAAGCAATTACTTCATCTAAAGTCACTTTTAAAATTTTCTTCTAAGGAATTTTTGTTAGGTATGAAATTTTATAATACATGAGTAAAACGACTATTACTCTTGAACTAACTGATCTATCTTAACCGCTATAGTTTTCCTTGAAAGTTCATAAAAAAGCACTATAATCTTGAATTTTTCCAGATTTATCAAGCCAACAGTTTAGTTTTTAGCGGGGAGGACGCCCTACTCGAACAAAAATTGGCATTTTAAACATAAACATTTTGCAAACGGATCCCTAAATCGAAAAATGGTCTTAGAAACCCCTAAGCCATTTTAAAAGACCTATCCAACGATACCCCACACGATGGGGTAGAAGACGAAAAAAGAAATTCATCCCCACTTGTAAAGGGTAGGGGAGCTACGCTAAAAAAAATTGTTTTTCAAAATTTAATTCTACCGTTTTGTCGGCGTGATTAATATAGGCATGTATTTAAATGATCTTTTTAAATTAGCAAAAATGGCAAATAAAAAAATCTAAATGGTCATCTATTTTAATGATTGATCCTCTTTCTTTGAGACATAAAATAAATGAAATCGATCGATATTTTAACCTCTTTTGAACTACGCAAAAAAAATTTGAGATGTAAAAATTATGTCTGATCGTTACTTGTTGGTCCTCAAAAATATAGGAAATGAGCACCAAATATTCAATATTGTGATACTTTTTTAAATAATTCGATTTGTATAAATTATTTTTTATCTATATCAAATAATCTTCAAAATAATTATGTTATGGTACTTATTTTTATTAAGTTGTAGTCAAAGGATGGAAACTATTTAAAGGCACTTGATGTTTAAAGATTTTTTTTTATTAAAAAAGCATACTTAACACGTTCACACTGCGTTATCGGGTCGAATTGACCTTAGGTGCTGGATGCGTTGGTGCGGGATGATATATTCGGTCTTTTCAGTAGTACGAAATATAAATATTGTTTTGCAATTGTTTCGTCAAACACAGTAAATATTTGGAAAAGAAAACTTATCAGGTCCTTACGACCCGATGTCGCACTAAAAGTAAACAAATATCGTTTAGTGCTTTTATCGTGTCTAATCGACCCGTTGACAGATGACTTTATGGTCACTGATCACGGTCGAGATCGGTATACTAAGAGAAAATCAACCTTGCGATTTGAAAAAAATAAAGAGGTAAAAATTATGATGTCGGGTTCAGGGATGTCAGAAGTAAGAAATTATTTTACATAGCGCCTCTAGTCCCAAACTAAGCAAAGCTTGTAATTTAAACAAACATGGCAATGTACCATTCTGCTTGCTTATTGGCCGCTAAGCCCTTGGCCAACTCAGTAACCAATGACGGACGATTGTCACTCAACCACAAAGTACCGCGTAAATTAAAAGATATTTTTTAATTAAAAATATTAACCAATAATATTTTTTGTTAGATCAAATATATTTTAAAGTTAAGTTATACATAGATCGAAATGTATTTATTAGGTGATCAATATTAAAAGGCAAACTTGATATAAAAATCATCAAATTAACAAAATTAAAGATCAATAACTAAAAAAGAGGATCAAATATTATTTTTGTTTACCAAATATTAAAAGAGTATATTAAACATGAATATTATGTTACCTTTAATGAAGATCATTCATAATTTATCCGTAGATCAACTAATATAGACCCAATAATTAATATAAAGATAAAATATAATAAAAAACATCATTTATTTTTAAAAGTGCACATACAAAAAAGATCAATTAGTTTTTAGAGGATCAAATAATATTGTCCCATTAATATACATACCTCTACAAAATTACAGCTCCCTAGTGCCAATAGTTTCCAAGCAAAACCTCGGACAGACAGACAGCCAGACATATCGAAACTATAAGGGTTCCTTGTCAGGACTAAAAAATGATATTTGTATGATGATAATGTCATTTTATTCTATACCGTCTAAACAAATAAAACTAAAAATGCTTCCGTCTGCATGTGTGAATACTAAAATGCAGAATAAATGACGAAATTAAGAAAATTATAAAACAAGTTCTTTTTTTATCAAAATCGATTTTTCTAGATTATTTGTGATTTTGTAGAAAGGAACAATTAGACTAGGTACTTCTGTAAAAAAACAATGTGACCCTAGTACTAACCACTGTCACTACACGTGTTTTTCTGGATCTATTCGTAATCAGTGGGCTTAGTGCGATTTTACATCAATCGTCATCCGCTAGCGACTGCGTAAAAAATGACATACATTAAAATGTATGATGATTGTACAGCGTCCCTAGCAGATACTTTCAAGAACTAAAATCTTCAACTTTATAGATCTTTTTAATGCACTCATTAGCGACAACGTTAAAGCACACAAAAAAACAATGTTTCTCAGTTATATTACTCCAAAACTATTAATTTCGGATTTTTTTAAATATCACGTGAGATTTGGGGGTTGGGGAGGGGGTCAGGCAAAATCTCACCAAATCTCACCAAGGGGGGCGGGGGGGTTGAAAAATAGCCAAAATTGTCTCACGTAATTTATGGACGCCCCCTAACTTGAAAAAATCGAAATGCCTAAGACGGGAATTTCAAATATCAAATTAGTGTGAGATGCGAATCTTAACGCTAAAATTAAATAACTTAGTACTTACTGACTAGATTTGTAGCGCTATCATTTTAGCTTGTATGTTGTAATTTGTGCAAGTAAATAACAACGATCAATTAAATTCATTTGACATCAGCTCCTTCGAAGTGACTGTAGCGCTTTTAGGCAAGTTCATACTTTTTCTGCAAGATTTCCAAAGGGGGGCAGCTGCCCAACCCATCCGAATGGGCACGCCCATTATTATTATGCTCTAACCTATTTTCGCATACCCTTATTTTCCTTAAAGACATGAGTAAACGTAAACTACAGCTTCATTCCAGGCGACGATGACCGGCGACCTGGTGACGTCAACGCAGTCGGCTGCTGGCCGCGCCAAGGAACGGCTTGCAACCACCCTGAAGCAGCAGGATAAGGTGGAACAGCTGATGCTGCCGAGCGCCCGTCAGAGACTCCAAGCTTTGGAGACAGAGCCCAGTAATGAGGAGTTAGCTGACGTGCTGTTAGGAATCGGTAAGTCCAAAGATGTAAAAGCCTGTTTTATAATGAAATATTGGATGAAAAGGAACATGTATTTTAATTATTATTGAGAACCTGTCAACTTTTCAGTTACAGATTGCACCATTTGTTTTTACTAACTTGCCAAGTTGCCTTTTTAGCGCCAATAAATGAATATTGACTCCATATTTTGAACTTTATATTCATGAAAATGTTCAACATGTTGTGTCCTATACAGAGGATTGGTTAAGTTCTTTTGACTAATGATTTCACTCTTCATAGACCTAAAATTGCTTTGTGTAACTGGGTTGGTACTAAAAAACGTAAAAAAAGCATCTAATCACAGAAAATCACGCTTGACGTGTCTTGCGTGATTATATTTCTAGTTTTGCTTATTTTTCATGTGTCGTGATTCCCAGGAACCACAATCCCCGAGCCAGTGTTCCTGTGCTCCATCGAGCCTCCGAGCATTGCGTACCAGAACGCACTTGACATAGCACTTGCCGAGCTCACCCGGGAAGACCCGAGTCTTCGCGTCTCCACCGATGACGAGACCGGCCAGATGGTCTTGGCTGGTAAGCATTCCCGTTATCCATAGCCAGTACAGCTAGCACGAAAAACTTTCGAGTTCAAATCGTTTGCGTACTCGAATCGCCATCAAAAGATTTAGTAAGAAAACTGCAACAGCGCCCTTGTGAACGTGTCGTAAAGTGAACTTAGTAGGTATGAGATGTGCTTGCACGTAACTTATTTTGAGAATCAAAATTGTCACGTTATCGTTTAATTCGAAGATTGAGTATCGAATTTTATCGAGTACGCAAACGATTCGAAGACGAAAGTTGTTCATGCTAGAGGTACAGTTCTCAAGCATTTCTGCTAAAGCAGATTAGATGCCTGAAAACCTAGCTTAGACCCGTGCAGGTTGCCTCGTTTATTTCTTTAAAAAAATATAACACGCAGAAGAATAAAACAACCACTTGTAACACATATACATTTTTTGAACATGTAATGTCGAACAAGCAACATAGAGAAATATCTCCATCGATACTAACGCTTCTTCTATCGATACTCCATCTAAAATATGAGCACTCACGGCAACTCATCTCACGGTCCATTTACAGGCATGGGCGAGCTTCACCTAGAAATCATAAAGGAGCGAATCATCCGCGAGTACAAGATAGAAGTGGAACTAGGGCTGCTTCAGATCGCCTACCGCGAGGCTCTGGTAGGAACCGCTAAGCATACCCTAGCGGTGGACAGGAAGATCGGCAGCTTCAAGCAGCAGGTCAAGATCACCATGTCTGCCAAGAATGCGAAGGTCGCGCATGATAAGGTGTTGAGGTCAGTTTAGTTTTAGTACACGATTACCCATAGACTGAAAATACTCTTGAAAAAGTATTACACAAATTATGTATGTCACAAAAAGTAGACCCTGAATTGTGTTATCAGGGTCAGAGAAAATTTATAGGTATACCAATTTTTTCTGTCATTTTTATTTTGTTTGCGGACCTCATGGATATGTGCGTGAATCCCGTCCCGTCCCAGCATAGTGGATTTCCTTGGGGCCGCGAACCCTAAGTTGGACTCTCAATTGACATTAAGGGAGAAGTCACACGGTGCGGTGCGGTCGCGGTGCCGGAGCGGTGTCGCTGCGGCGTCCTTCATATAAAAATCAATGATATGCCAGACGGTGCGTTCCGGCGCCGCACCGCAGGCACACCGCACTTCGATTGAGCGAGACGGTGCCGTTGCCGTTGCGACGCCGCATACCACATGTGTACAGTCTGCAGTGCTGCGGCAAAATTTCCCTAAATTCACCGTATGGCTTCTCCCTAAATCTGCACTGCTACGTTATGTTACAAACAATCGCACCTCTTATTAGAAATCTTAAATCTTGTCTCCAGGCTAGACAAATCGGCCGAAAGCGCGGCCAACCTGTCTCACATCCACCCTCGCACGCTGCAGACCATAAACACCGCCGTCGCCACGGCCCTACAGCACGGGCCCAAGCTTGGCTGCCCGGTAAGTTCCCCTAGATCTTTAACAAACTTACACAACTACTATCACAACTTATTTTAGCTCTTTTTTCTATATCCGGCTCGAAGGACCAATACTATTGAGTACATGATTCCTTTAATTACTTGTTACATCAATAGAAATTGTATGTACAAATAAATAATAGAACAATCAGTTTGTGTATCGTATTTAAAGGGTAAATTCGGTAGCCAAATTGTGAAGCAAAAAAAGATTGTTTGCAAATCATTGTTCGATGCAAAAATCACAAAAAAAAATTACGCGTCTCGCGTGCTTCTGATTAGCATCTTACTGTCATGCGCCTAATGTGTCTAAACTGAGGAATGATACTCCCCTGCTCTTGTGCTCTCTTGACAAGACCACCCTGTATAATTTATTCTTGTTGATCCCCTGTCCATTCCTTGCTCTCGCGTTCTTGACATGACCATCCTATACAGGGTGGAAACGATAAGTGATCTCACTCGATTATTTCTAAAATATACAAGATATCACTGATCCTGAAAGTGTTTCACGAGCTCTATCCAACGGTACCAATAATAAGTTACAAAATAAACTGGATCTATCCGAAAATTCAATGTTTCCAGGTTCCATACATTTAGTACTGCCACAGTCATGGCACTCATGTCTTGATACTATTATAGCAAGTAAAGCCTAAAACCAATGTTTTTCAAGAATAATTTTAAATAAGAATGCAATTGACGAGTTCAATTTAAGTGTTTATTATTTAATAAAAAAAATTAACACTTCTAATATTGTGTGGCTGGCATAAATGGCAATGCCAGATTTTGTATGGAAAGTGGCGTCTTTTTTTTTTCGCGCGGCCATCTACCAAACTTTGTTTTTTGATTACAAAATAGTGTAATAAACCAAACTTACTATGGCATGTATACCTCTAAACTCAGTCTGAACTGAGTTACGAGCATTAGAAGTTTGATGATTTTCATACTAGATTTGCTTTTTGTGCGCAAGTTTTGTAAGAAATTGCAACAAAATATTGCGCTATTTTTTATTGCGCTGATTCTGCTCCATACTGATGTCTGGAGCCTTTAATGGATGATATTGTTTGTTTACACATACAATTTTACTATTTTGTTGCAATTTCTTACAAAACTTTGCGCGCAAAAAGTAAATCTAGTATGAAAATCATTAAACTTCTAATGCTCGTAACTCAGTTCAGACTGAGTTTATAGGTATACATGTTTTAGTAAGTTTGGTTTATTACACTATTTTGTAATCAAAAAACAAAGTTTGGTCGCTGGCCGCGCGAAAAAAAAAAGACGCCAATTTCCGGCATTGTCTTTTAGTATGGAGGCTGAAAACATTGAATTTTCGGATAGATCCAGTTAATTCTGTAACCTATTACTTATACCGTTGGAAAGAGCTCGTGAAGCACTTTCAGGATCAGTAACCAGTTTTTGGATATCTTGTATAGTTTAGAAATAATCGCGTGAGATCACTTATCGTTTCCACCCTGTATAACATTGTTGTATTGGTCCCCTGGGTAGCTGGTGGACGTGCAGGTGACGCTACACTGGCTGGAAGTGACGCGCAGCACGTCCGACTCCGTGCTCGGCGCCACCGTCGTGCAGTGCCTCCGGAAGGTCAGTGACATCTAACGTACTTGGAATAGGCCAGTCAAAAATACAGTGTACAAAAATACAATTTATTGCAAAAAAATGAGATTTTTGTGCTGCTTGTTTTGGATACCCGGAAGGTCAGTGACATCTAAAGCACTTGGAATAGGGCTTATTTTGTGATGTGCTGTACAAAAAATACAATGTGTTACAAAAAAAAAACTTTTGTGCTGCTTGTTTTCGATACTTTTTTTTACATAAATCACGTTTCCACTAATATCTCAGATATTACGTAACGATAGCGAAAGACGGCCCCATTGACATATTTATGAAACTTAAAAGCAGAGGCGACAATAATCAACGTCGGGCAACGGGACATCGGTCATCGGTCGGTGAGCATCAGACTGCCCACAAAAGATTGGAGAGCGCTAATTTGGTCCCCATCAACCGCTAGATTATCGTAGTAACACCTAACATGACGAGGTTATTTGGGTTACTTGGGATTTGTTTACAATAAAACTACAACCTGATCGAGCTAACTGCGCACCTCGTTGAAATGCGACTCTCCCTCCCACTTACCCGCACATCTCCCCGCGTTCGTAGCAGAGCGTCGATGTGACGTCACAGTGGCCTGGTGCGCAGTTGACTCGCCCGGGTTGTATAACCTTTTTTACAGAAGCCTATTAAAACAATATCTTTTGCTGTTATCGTAGTAAGGCGGTTATCACACTGCGACGGAGCGCGGGGCGACTGATTTAATAATTGTATGCAAGTACCTCAGTTTGTATGGAAAACACGCGCGGCACTTCACACTGACAACGCGTCCGCGCGCGTGAATTTTTATATGAAATCACGCGCTCCGCGGCGGAGCGCAGCGCAGTGTGATAACCGCCTAAACTGTTCGTATATTGCCAGGTGTTCGAGGAAGCAGACTCAATGCTGCTAGAACCTGTGATGTCATTGGAAGTAGTGTGTCCCGAAAGCCACGCGGCGCGAGTGTTGACCGACCTCACGCGGCGCCGCGCTGAGATCAGACACATACAGCTGCGACACCAGAACAAGGTGAGTTGGGGCATTGTAGCTTCTATTGCCAGCAGGTGTAGACTCAGTCTTGCTTGAACCTGTGTCGCTGGAAGTAGTGTGTCCCGAGAGCCACGCGGCGCCGCGCTGAGATCAGACACATACAGCTACGACACCAGAACAAGGTGAGTTGGGGCATTGTAGCTTCTATTGCCAGCAGGTGTAGACTCAGTCTTGCTTGAACCTTGATATCGCTGAAAGTAGTGTGTCCCGAAAGCCACGCGGCGCGAGTGTTGACCGACCTCACGCGGCGCCGCGCCGAGATCAGACACATACAGCTGCGACACCAGAACAAGGTGAGTTGAGCTATTGTAGCTTCTATTGCCAGCAGGTGTAGACTCAGTCTTGCTTGAACCTGTGATGTCGCTAGAGGTGGCGCGAGAGGCAATCTAACGCACGTACAGCTGCGACACCAGAACAAGGTGAAACAAAGCATTTAATCTAGGGGCTAAGTAACTGGCAACTTTGGCCAGAAAAACTGCCTTCGGAGAAAAACATTCAACTGTTGCGTGCACATCTAACTTGCGGCAACGACATGAAGGACTAGCTTCGGTAAAAAATAAAGCTTGGGCCAAAAAACATCCTTGACCAAATCGTTTATTTAATCATTTTATCGACCCTTTCGACCAAAAAACTACTTTAGCCTATATGAGCCAAAGTTTTGGAAAAAGCCAAGGGTTTTCAAAGATAACGCGAACTGGTAGTGACAAAAAAAGCGAAAGGTCATCTATGACGCATCTTGGGGGACGTCCAGTCGTTGCGTTTTAAAAAATTGCAAAGGCAGACTTGCCTTTGCAATTTTCTAAAATAATAATGATGACTATAAAAATGATGATGATTATTACAATAAAATAAAATCTCCCAGGTGATCGAGTGCCTCGCGCCGCTGTCCGAACTGCTGGGCTACTCGACGACACTCCGGTCTCTGAGCTCGGGACTGGCATCCTTCTCCATGGAGTTCCACTCCAACCGCCAGATGGCACCGCACGACGAGGAGAAGGCCATCAGAAACGTCACCGGCTTCTGATGTCACAGTGAGGATTATTGAAGTTTTTATTGTTTTGCCTTAACACAAATGGGGTAAGGTTTAAAATGGAGTGGCAATAGGGCAAGAACGGAAGAAAATCTGAAGAAAGGATAGTTTAAGCCTTGATCACACGTACCGAGTAATCGAGCGAGACAGTGCTCTCGGCCGAGTACTCGGTGCGTATGAACATAGCGCCGAGTGCTCGGCCGAGCAAAGCGGCGAGACAGTAGCTCGACTCCCGTTCTACTTACTAGGCCGAGTGTCCACCCTCCCGCTGCCCCGCACTCTCGCTCGCTCGCTCGGCAGGTCTGAACGTGCACTGTCTCGCCACTCACCACTCGGCCAAATGATTGACGTCACGTCCACAGATTAGAGAAAAAGAAAAGTCTCAATAAAACTGAACTGACTGTGCTAATTTCAAAACACGTGTGAACAGCTACTCGCTTACATCATTGTCTCGACCGAGTAACCATTTTAGAATCTCGCCCGTTTACTCGGTACGTGTGATCAAGGCTTTAGTGGCGAAAGTAAATAGTGGCTAGAAATAAAGCCTGAGGGAGATCGAATAATAAGTAGAAAGAGTCAGGTGCGTTTTTAAAAATGACCTCTTTTACGGAGAATATAGATATTTTTATTAAATCATTGTAAACGCGGATTTATAAAACGTTTGCACCCCACTTGTATCAATAATATTGGGACGTTACACTTGAAATCACGTCCAAATTCACTATTTAGTGTTGTAAATAGCTTTATCCATAACAAGATGTGGCTAGTGCATACAATAATATGCTGTGATTTAATTTTATTTTGTTATCTTAGTTATAAACGAATATAACCGTGTTACGAGTAAAGTATAACGTCTACTTTGCATTATTTTATAAAAAATACAAGTTAATAATCAAATCACCGTATAAACCTTTATTTAACATGATAATGTTAAGACAAAAATTTAAATAAACGAAAATACATACACATTCACCACTTTCTTTTAATTTTCGCACAATAAACTTTACCTGAAATAAAAAGAGACGATAAAATATTGAAAGAAGGTATACTTACGTAATGTGTCGATTAATTAACCTATTATAATTTAGTTTCTTTCTTCAAGCTACAGGCACCTCACACTGTCTCATAAAAAACATGAATAGGGTTCAGTACGGCTAGCACAAAAAACTTTCGAGTTCAAATCGTTTGCGTACTCGAATCGCCATCAAAAGATTTAGTAAGAAAACTACAACAGCGCCCTCGTGAACGTGTCGTAAAGTGAACTTGTATGAGATGTGGTTGCAAGAAACTTATTTTGAGAATCAAAATTGTCACGTTATCGTTTAATTCGAAGATTGAGTATCGAATTTTATCGAATACGCAAACGATTCGAAGACGAAAGTTGTTCATGCTAGAGGTACTGGGGGCGTAGTGTGAGTTTACGTCAAAAGTCTTCACTAGTGAGCGCGTTAAAAAAAATACGAAAATTTTAGTTCTTGAAAGTTTCCGGTAGGGGCGCTGTACAATCCGTCATACATTTAATGTAATTTTTACGCGCTCACTAAAGCCCGGTCCGTGAGCACGTAGAATTTTGTCCAATGACCCCAAGCTACCCATCCTTATCGCTCGCGCGTAATTATGTTGCTGTCGCGCTCGCACACTCACTGCGGGCACCCGTCGCACAGTCGCGACAGCAATATAAAGTAATTACGCGCGAGCGATAAGGATGGGTAGCTTGGGGTCATTGGACAAAATTCTACTTGCTCATGGACCAGACTACAGTGAGGACGTTTGATGTAAACTCACACTAAGTCCTCAGTTGACCTCTTTTGGGTACGGAACCTTAAAAAACTGTATCTGATTAGTCAGGCCTCCGCACGAGTTTTAGCGAAGTCTAAAAGATCTATGTTTTTGATTGGTTGACTTGCAAAAAGAAGGTAAGAATAAGAATAAGAAGCGTTTATTTGCCAGAATACAGGTTATAAGGTTCTTACAAAAAATTGTTTTGTTATACCAGAGTAAATACAAATTCGGGGCAACTCCCCGCTAATCAACGCTAAATTTTGTCAGTGTGTGCGTGCGCGCCGCATACGTATTGGCGCGCTCACATACAAACCGCGCTCGGGCGTTTCTATGAAGATGACCTACTCATTTGTATTTACTCTGGTTATACGGACCATAGAATAGTTTAGAACGGCTTACCACTGGGTAAGACACTGGTCTAGTCTGTGCTGACGCGGAAGAGGTTCCCGAGCTCGTCGAGCAGCGTCTCGTGGCGGAACGAGATGCGGATGTTGGGCACGTTGGTGCGCGTGATGTCGTTGCCCTCCGTGCCGTCCGTCATGTAGTCCGCGCCCACCCAGTACTGCTTCAGCTGCCGGACAGAGAAAAAGCTTCAGTGAAGACTTGAGCAGTACTACGCTACTGCTTCAGCTGCCGGGCATAGGGCAAAGCTTCAGTGAAGACTTGAGCAGTACTACGCTACTGCTTCAGCTGCCGGGCAGAGAAAAAGCTTCAGTGAAGACTTGAGCAGTACTACGCTACTGTTTCAATTGCCGGGGATAGCGCAAAGCTTCAGTAAAGATTTGAGCAGAACTCCAGTACTGCTTCAGCTGCCGGGCATAGGGCAAAGCTTCAGCGAAGACTTGAGCAGTACTACGCTGCTGTTTCAACTGCCGGGGATAGCGCAAAGCTTCAGTAAAGACTTGAGCAGTACTACGCTACTGTTTCAACTGCCGGGGATAGCGCAAAGCTTCAGTGAAGACTTGAGCAGTACTACGCTACTGCTTCAACTGCCGGGCATAAGACTATAGGCTTCAGTGAAGATTTAAGCAGAACTCCAGAACTGCTTCAGCTGTCGGACAGAGAAAAAGCTTTAATGAACACTTGAGCAGTACTCTGCTACTGTTTCAACTGCCGGGGATAGCGTAAAGCTTCAGCGAAGACTTGAGCAGTACTACGCTACTGCTTCAGCTGCCGGACAGAGAAAAAGCTTCAGTGAAGACTTGAGCAGAATTCCGCTACTACTTCAGCTGCCGGGCATAAGACCATAGGCTTCAGTAAAGATTTAAGCAAAACTCCAGAACTGCTTCAGCTGCCGGGCATAATATCATACAGCTTCTGTGAAGACTTGATCAGGGCAGCAGATCAACAGCCGTGGATGAAGCAAAGCTTCAGTGGAAACGTTTGCGTTAGTAACCTGCCAGCTAAACCACTCGTATCTGCATATCTTGGCCTTGTCTTCACTTTGGTGAAAAACGGACTTTATTTAACTTAAAGAACCATAAGATAATCCACCTCTGTGGTAGGCAGAGAAAAAATAATAGACATAGGTTGGCCCCTCTGGTATTTCATATTCTTGCTTAAAAACAGTTTCATTATACCTCGTGCGGGAACCCGGACATGAGCACCGAGTTGCGGGCCAGCTCGCACATGTCGCACGAGCTCAGCTTCCACGCCTGCGCCGCGATGCTGTACTCCTCCATCAGGGGCTCCTGCAAACATTGCCAGCTTGAAGAGCAGCCACAAAATTTGCTTGGAAAGCACTTGATGAACTTCTACAATAATTAGTAATCGGTAGGTAGCTTGGACGAATAAACCACTGGACACGAAACCTACAAGATTTCTAAGGAAACACGATCAACCACTTTTTGCGGGGGGAGAGGTTTGACAATTGTCAAATAATGACATTTAGTGCTGGGAAAAGATCGTAAATTTTTATCGATAGTTATGTAAATGAATGAATGAATGAACCTAACGAGATAAATGAATTATGGATTGATTTAATATTGAAAGTTTCTTTAATTGAAAGACTATAATTAATTATTGTATCGTGTTTATTATAGTGCCATTGGTAAATCATAGGTACAAATAATATTACAAATTATTCATATAGGTAGGTAACTAGGTGAAATATTTTTTTGCTGTGTTATCATTATCAAATTCGTAAAACAATAAACAAGTAATATTCTGTTACGATCGACAGCTAACTAGCTTTTGGTCTCAACAAAAAATGTTATAATCTGTCTCACGTCACGGACAAAAGTTTCATCAATAGCCTATTTCTATACATTTCATGAAACACAATTTGATAACATTATGACAATGTATTGCTTTGTAGCGCTTGCAGTACGGATGCACTATCTGAGAATATTTAATTCTTATCTAATGTTGTTGATATTCTTATGTTTAGGTCATTCGAGAAGACCTCCTAGTACTTATTTCAGTTTTGAAGACGTCGGTATATCCTAACTTCATTGATTCCAGAGCAATTTCGCGTTTCCGCTGTAAGCTGGATATTATCTTTGGTCGAAGATGTGTACACAGGGTACCTATACTGTTGATGAGGGGTATTTCTTTTAGGGTTTTGTGCAGAATCGCGGAATATCCTGTCTCCTTGTTTTGCTTTCATAGATCGTTTCCTTTAAGTCTTAGAGTGGGTGCTTGTGCTTCCTCCTGAATAATGNAATCCAACCAAATTAAATATGCTACATGTTTTAAGCATTTACATGTACAATGAGTACTTTTTAAAATGACGTAATCATATTTTGTTTACATATCAAATTTTATTTATTTTACGAAAAAATTGCTACTATAATAGATTTAAAATGTACTTACGCGTGATAAGAAACATTTCTTGTGTGACCGGAATAATTTTTGCAATAAAGTACGGCGCATTGACCCATTTTTCGTGATATTTTTACTCTTCGAGAGCTCGCGTCATACTGACAAAGTGACAACCTGACAACATTTACCATGGCTAATTTAGCCTTGGCAAGTGCTAGCGGGGTAAAGACGAAAACGTCACTCGTTACGCGTCCAGTGGTTTAATCGTCCAAGGTAGGTAGTTACTGATGACATAACTTGGGCACCAGATGGGTACAGATTTCTTCACCAAAATAAGGTCCAGAAGGTGCTAACATTAAACTAGGACCAGGGTTGTGAGGAGAATCTAGGGGATGCCTAGTAGTGGGATGAAGTAGCTAAAGCTTTCAGAAAAAAACGCATTCGAAAGTTAGAGGTAAAACAGCCGGTTCCATTCGACGTCTGTGGTGGGAGATTGCGGGAGAAGCGCACTTCCATCGGTCTGATCACCACTTTCCATCTGGTGAGATGTAGATCAAGAGCTTTTTCTAGTGGGTAAAAAAGAGAAGAATTACTATGATCATTAGAAGCTACTATCCTAGATTGCATCTCACTTAACATCACGGATTGCGGACCTGCCTGTTCTGCATTAAACAAATTTAGAAGTCTCCGCCACACCAACCTTTGTGTAATGAAACTGCAGCGGGTCGTCAGTGCTCAGGGTTACTCTTAGCCCCCTGGCGAAGAAATCCGGCAGTGGGTTGCGGTGATACCGCAGGAATAGCGAGTTGTTGCTTAATGGCGACATTGCGATGAAGATCTGCGCTAAGTAGTACATGTACTGGAGAACTGGCACCTGGAATTGATAGAAAATAGGACCACACTTAACATCGTCACGTGTGTCATTTGCACCATCGAGGGTAGCTTTGAAGTTGGAAATCAACTTAGCAGCAAAAATGTACAGGAACATGACCCACGCCTACATTTATCATGCCGTTGCACTGGTTGCTATACTGATTGTATTCGGCCACTGTTACAACTTTAACAACGGAACAGCAATGATCCGTGCCTATAAATAGCAAGAAGAAAAATAGAATAGCCTGTTATGTAGCACTAGTTTTTTTATTCTATTTGGCCACTTTAGCTCGTGATGAAATTGAAAACAAAAATGATGGACTCAATAGTTTTTTTGATAAAACACTATCGTTTCAGCCGAAAGACGTCCACAGCTGGACAATGGCCTCCCGCAAGGTTTTCCACAAAGACCGGTCCTGCGCCACCCGCATCAAACCATGATAAAACCCTATGCAGTTGATAAAGATATCATCATGACCATGGACTTGTAGGCCCTGTACCTTTCTCAGCATGAGCCCATGGGAGATGTTCTCTGCGAGCAGGAACCCCGCGCACATGTGGATGGGCGGGCCCGCCTCGCCGCAGTGAGGCCGTAAGACGAACGTGTTCAGACCTTGCTCTCTGTCGACAAAACCAGATTCACCATTAAGTCATCTTCGGGCGCACCAGCGCCGCCAAGACAGTTAAAAGTTCGAAGTAGTCGCCATGGCCAAAATCATCATCAATATCTCCAGACAATGACAACAATGGCGGCTTTAATATTCCAGCACCATTGCTCGCCCAAGAGTTGCCTATCGCATTACCAAAAGGTAGTTCAGATCTGGGTGGGACATTTCGCTATGGATGACGATCACAGGACACAGAACTACCTACTGCAAGAATTAGAATCGAAAAGAAGAAAGTCAAACTGGGATCGTCTTGTACCTATTTAATTCTAGAAAAACTTTTCGGCCAATATTTAATTAACAAATGCTGCTCCAGCATCAATAGTAGAGGTATTCGTACGCGTAGGGCGGGTCTTCCTCGCTACCGTCCTAACATCGCGGAAGTTCAGAAATGATCAGGCTATTATTAAGAAGTTGAATGGGAACACTTACTGTCGCAGCTGGTTGAGCATGACCATATTGGCGTACATGTAGTAGAGGTAATACGCGTAGGGAGGGTTCTCCTCTTCGCTCCAGTCCTCCGGAGTCTTCATGTTTTCGTTCAGGTGCGGGTTCTCCGGCTTCGACTCGTCGTCCACGCTGTCGAATCCGATCACTTGCTGGCAAAAGTAGAGCATTGAATATTAAAACATTAAATCAATTCTATTGCTGGTGGAGGAAAAGCGTGGAATCTTAAAACATTATCAATTCTACTGATGTGTTATTAGTTGTTTCTCAAATTTATCTATGCTACTGCAGCAGGCCCAGGGCATTTAAAGATCAAAAGGGACCTCTTCCTCTAAAAACTGTAAAATTATACGTTTCTCCTATTTAGGGGTTTCCTCGGTCATGGGGCTCTATGCACATTCCAGTACAGGGAACAACAGGCCCCTCTTTCCTATTAGGCGGAAAGAGGGGCCTAGTTGTTTCTCACTTGTTTCCAATTCCCATGGACGCCATTCTTGGATGCTTAGATATATTTGGCTTTAAATCTTAAGATCTTACTGTCTAGACTCTAGCTAAGTAAGTAGATCTAGGTCGGTAAATGAACGAGTGTTTAACAAGTTTCGTGCATACCGTTAGGAATTTGTGAAGTTCAGGATTGGAGCTTGGGTCGAGGGAAACTTGGAATAATGGTTCAAAGAGGTTGTTCAAGAACTCTTGGAAATTCTTCAACAGCTTGTTTATCCTGTAAATATCACTGGAACGGGAAAATTTTGTTACGAAAGTATATGTAATAGGGTCTAAAATGTACCAGACCATAGACCTGATTTGTAACTTACTATAGCCTAGGAACTTGAACTAGCCAGCGAACGTGCTGCGAATGCACGTCGTTCTGCAGAGCCCAAGATGCGAGCTTGCTCCACTCGTTTTGATTCTTGCAGTATATGGATATGCGGGGTTCCACGTACGAGTACTTGTTCTCTTCAAGGTCTGCTATTACTTCCTATCAAAAAGTCCCTTTACTGAATAATCTTCAAAAATTACAATCAACTCAAGAAGAAGCAATTCAAGATGAAGTAAAAAGCGCATAAGTGTAATAAGTCGTCTTTGATATCTGACCTTGATGATCCTGGCGAAGTATTTTCCGTTGAGATAGTTGTCAGTCTTCAGGAACACCTCCCGAAGCCTGCTTTCGCCAACGGGGTTGTACTTCGCGTTGAACTTGTCAAACCGGTGGAACGTGTTTCGATCCTGTTTGCAAATTGTTGCTTAATGTTTGATGATTGCTAAGTATTTTCTGGCTTTTGTGCAAGATTTATGAAATGCCTTTTTACCATGTTTCACTGTGCAAGAAACAATGATTATAAGAAAAGTTTAATATTTACTGTTGTGAGCCTTAGATATAAGCTTTGCATTACAATAACTGGTCTCCAGGGAAGTTTGAAACCAAAGGCGCCAAGATCAACAAGATTCCTTGTTTTAGAAGCTCCATTTACCGCATGGACATCGAGTATATCGACGTTGAGGTCGTAGGCATCCAGCTGCATGTCCTCGAACACAGCCTTGAGCGTCATGGGGGTGCCCTGGTGCAGCGTCACAACCTCGCCAGCGTGCTGCCGTAGCGTACGCTTGATGAAGCGCAGCAGGTGCTTCTGGTTCATGCACGACGCTGCATGGATGTGAGTGTCCACTTTTCTGAACAGAACATTAATCTTATAGCTCGAATAAAGTAATACAATCTAAGGTACAAATATTTTTTTTGTCGTGAACTGTGAAAGTGAGACGTCGAGGTATCACAGTTCACAGATTCGATGGATTCATTACAAATTCTATTCGTAAAATATACCTAGCGAGGAAACATCGAAAGTGAAAAAACAATTGAACAAAGAACTGATCAAAGCCAGTCAGAGGGCCAAGGAGTTCACTACATGAAGCAGCAATTTTTTTATCCTAATCGGCTTAACCTAGTTTAAACAACATTTTATCAATTAAAAGTAGAGGACATAGATTAATAAATCCTCCAGTGGAACTCCTGGCCATCTGCTCAGTACAGAGAGGGTCACGCGCCTAAAGATTATTACACAGCTGACCTGATGTTGTAGAAGTCCCTGTGCGGCACGGCCTTCTGCAGCGCCAGCTCGTGTAGCTCGTTGAGCAGCACGTGCATCTTGAACTTCGACGACAGGTAGCTCAGCCGCCGGTAGCAGAACGACTTGCTGCAAGGAATTAAAATACTATGAACTACAAGGAACCGAACCGCTGTGTGACATGATGGCATAATCACTTGTGATGAAATGAGGGCTATCGTTTTAGCGCTCACCAGTTAGCGCCACTGTAGAGTAAAGTCCTGTCACTTGCTAGTCGCGAAGACAGTGGCACCAACTGGTGAGCGCTTAAGTGGTAGGAGGACTATCGTATTTGCACTCATCAAGATGGCGCCACTGTAGAGTAAGGTCCTGTCAATCGCCAGGGGTGCCAACTGTTAAGTATAAAAACGATAGCCCTCATTGCCTTTGTATACCTTCACTAGAGCACCGGTTAGAAAGTGATTTCGTGATAAAAAAAAACGTTTTGGTCCTAATCTAGGGGTGAATACTAATATGATGGAGAAAAGTGAGCTTAAGAACGAGATGACAATCACACAGGTATACTTTAAGTTCGTGAAACTTTGTTACTTGCTACTGGCATAGCTGGGCATTAACTCGTTAATCCGTTAATCGTTAATTAACGAAGTTAACATTTCTATTAACGGATTAACTTTTAAGTTAACTTTAAAAAGTGTTAACGGACTCGTTAACTTCCGTTAAATTATCTTAAGTCCGTTAATCGTTAATCCAATACCTACTATTTACCAAAAAGATACAGCAGCCACGCTGAAAAACACTAGAAAAACGCGTTCTGACAAGTACGTTCGGGCTTCCAGAACTTCCAGAACCCAAAACAACAGTTTTTGTAACCAGAACGAAACGATATAAATATGTATAGCCTGACCAGGAACATAAAAACCCTGGCATAGAGGCGCGTCAATTGCATTTGATAGTGCAACACTGGGTACAGTCGTACCTGTATTAAATTAATAGGCTAACTTTATGTATCAGGATTCAGGATTATGGGCTAATTTAATATTTTCATAAATTAACAAAAAATATTATAAAACAGGTAAACTGGTTTAAATAAATTAAATGAAACCATCGATCGAGCAAGTAGGATTTTATTATTATTCATCAATAATCAAATTCTAAACTTGAATATTAAACTACAATGTCTGCTCATGACCGCTTCAAACTCGGTACTTCTTTCCCAATTCCATAAAATTCAACACTTACAAAGTGACAAAAAACTTTAAAATAGGTAGTTGAAACAAACCACAGCTAATTTTCATAGTTGACTGTACTATACGATAAACATGTCAGTCAATTTGACAACCTTTGTCGGAAACATTATTCAATGAAAATATTGTCCGAACCCTTAGTATTTCTCTTCGACAAATACTTTAACACATTGTGAACCACTTTTCTTTCACGACTATAAAAATATTTTAGCAATTTAATTCACAAAATCAATTGCGCACATTTATTATAAAGTTTGTTTACACTTTGACAACAATAGACTGACATGTAAGGTGACATGTCAATGAAGTTTTCAGTTACTGTTGCCATTAAAAGAAATTAGTACCATTAATTTTCCGCAACATGGCGAGGGTTTTTATGTTCCTGGTCAGGCTATAATTTTTTATTTATTTGATTTACAAGCTTTATATTGACTTCACTTGTTAGTTAGTGTGGGACAAATCTTGCAACTGAATTTAAGACCAGTTCTCAACCGATTGAGCTGAAATTTGGTATACTTAAGTAAGTACGATGAAAATGCAATGTTATGGTACCATTAAGCTGGTCTGATGATGGAGTCAGGAGGTGGCGCATCGAATTTGGATTCGTTGGATTTGTCTTTTCGAGCACTTTAGTACTAGATGATGTCCAGGGTCCTTATGATGGAGTCAGGAGTCAGGAAACGGTGGAAACTTATCGAGTTTGGGTTTGTTGGATTTGTCTTTTCGAGCACTTTGGTGCAGTGGCGGCGTAGCATGGGTTGGCACCCGGGGCGATCAACCCCTCCCCCCCCCGTCATAAGTTCTAAGGCACCCCCTACCCCCCAGAATTTTGGGGTTACCTACTGATTCGAAGATTGAAAGACAATCGCACCCCCTCCCCCCCTCCCGGTATCATGACATAGACCGCAGAATTGTCATGCAGATGCGATAATCAGTACTTATCTGCGCGACTTCTGTCACCCCCTGAGGCTTGGCACCCGGGGCGGACCGCATTAAGATTTTGATGTAAAAATAAAAAAATAAAAAATATTGGGGGCTCCCCATACTTAGCACTGAAACTCAAAAATTTTTTTTTCATCAAACATATGTGTGGGGTATCTATAGATAGGTCTTCAAAAATGATATCGAGGTTTCTAAAATACTTTTTTTCTAAACCGAATATTTTGCGTGACAGACGCTTCCAAAGTGGAAAAAAGTTGGTCCCCCCCCCCCTCTAACTTCTAAAATAATAATGAAAAATCTAAAAAAAAACATATGATGTAGTTACATTACTATAAAAACTACCAACGAAAATTGTTTTGAACGAGATCTAGCAAGTAGTTTTTTTTAATACCTCGTAAACCGCTTATTACCGCGTAATCTTTTATACAAATAACTTAAATTAAAAAAAATATATTTCATAAATCAATGGTACGGAACCCTTTGTGCTTGACTCCGACACGCACTTGGCCGGTTTTTCGTCTTTTTATCATGTGTTAGCAAGATTTAACGCAAGTTAACGTTAATCGTTAATCCGTTAGATTAACGATTAACGTTAACTTGCGTTAAATCTTGCTAAATGTAACGTTTTAACGTTTAACGAAGTTAATTTTTTTATTAACGGTTTAACGATTAACGAAGTTAACTATTTGATTAACGGTGCCCAGCTATGGCTACTGGTTTAATAAAATACTAACGATCACCTACTTATGACGTTACTTAATTACTGTACCCTTTAATGGCGGTAGCTATATTTCTGCTACGACACTTTGGCAAATGTCCATGTTCAAAACTTCAAATGTTGGAGTAAGTTCAATCAGGTACCTATTGTAACCTCTCCGTATTAACCACGAAAAGAAGATGGACTTACAGTGGCCCATCACTAATCATATCAGACAGCCTGGTCAGATCCTCCACATACTGCTTGAAGGTGATGAACTGGTAGGGCAGCGGGTTGTCGGCGGCGGCGTCGGCCTCGTCGCGGTAGAACTGCATCACGCCGCCCACCCAGCGGCACGTGTAGTGCCGGTTGGGAGGCATGGGGCACTCCCATGGGTCATAGTGCATCCCTGTACCAAACGATTGACACTATGTACGATGTTAATTATCATGGCGTAGCTATGCGGATTGCAGAGGGCTAGGTAGCGTACACCAGAGCCCTCCAGAAATTCTGGGGGACCTTGAACCTACTAGGTATTCGACTAGATTGCTGATCAGAGCCTTGGATTTTTAGCTGCGCCTCTGCAGATGTTAAGGTATTGGTTGAACTCTTTGGGCCTAAGAGCCTAATTTTTAAGTTCAGCGTTCGACAAGGACGAACTACCCACCTGAAAATCAGAGACACCGAAACCGTTGGACTACCCACAGACTTTCTAATTATTGTCGTCTCTACAAAAAAGAAGGCCACCAAAAATACCTGGTGACAGACGAGTTCCCATTTCATCGTGGCTCTCGATGGACGTCCTTATGGTGTCAGCCGGTCTGATGAAGCTCATGTGCGGCCTCATTATTGGCACTGGAACAATAAACCATCTGTGCATTTGATTTTAGCCTGATTGTGAAAGATCAGAGCTACGAGCAAAACAAAAGTTGGTACCTACTTAGTTTGGTTTTTTATTTTATTTTACAATAAAAGGCTAAAGAACCGCTTGTGGTTTAGGTGACATTAAAGCCTAGTTCAGACAAGTTAACCGCGCAGTTTCTGTGTGGTTTTCATTGGTGAAGCACTGAGGTGGTCACGGTTTGATGCAAATGTACAAGAACTACCCAGCAACCAGTAAAATAAAAAGTATTTACTGTTCGTGTCGGATCTCTGCGGGCTGACAAGAGGCGGCTGATGATGTCTCAGGGCCTCGGACGAGCACGCTGTCAGCTGCAAATATCGTTCTGCTTCTTCAGCTGTTAAGAAAAATGGAATACAAATTGAATGAACCCTAAAAAAACTCATTATAAGCTTCTGATTAAATACATCAATTTGTTTACGAGTATAAAAGTATCTTTGGCACTGAGTAAGTTTCATTCCATTATTACAACGTTCCAACATTACGATAATCAAAAATCAAGTCAAGAACTGCTTAAATAACCATCTTCACAGAACCAGCCCACTGAATGTTGTCCAAAAGTGGTGGTAGAGAAAGTTACGTACCCTGGAAAGGGCCTAATACTGTTAAAGAAATGATTTTTTTTAAACTAACTCCCAATATGTTGCAGCGCTCGGTCGAACTCCAACGAGAATCGGTTTCGGTTGCGCTGCGTGCGCTGCGGGATGCCTTGCATCATCATGAGCTGGCGCACGGCTTGGGAGAACGACTGCCCCGACGTCTCCATGTACTGCCGCCGCATGCCCAGCGCGTCGATCAGCAGCGTCGCTGAGCGTATCAGGTCTTCCAGGGGCACCTGGTGTTGAGGTTTTTTAAGGGATGTAAGAAAGCTGTCCTATTCTCAAGTATATCAGATGGTAGTAGGACCTCCCAGACTGAATCTACCTTTAACAGCAAATGCGCTGTCAAATGTAAGATGTATTTTGCGTGAGTTACACTGCTAAGGAAAATACATCTGCGGGATGCCTTGAATTATCATGAGCTGGCGCATGGCTTGGGAGAACGACTGCCCTGATGTTTCCATGTACTGTCGCCGCATGCCCAGCGCGTCGATCAGGAGCGTCACCGAGCGAATCAGGTCTTCCAGGGGCACCTGGTGTTGAGGTTTTTTAAGGGATGTAAGGAAGCTGTCCTATTCTCAAGTATATTTAGTTGGTAGTAGGACCTCCCAGACTGAATCTACCTTTAACGAGAGATGCGCTGTTAAATGTAAGATGTATTTTGCGTGAGTTGCAGTGCTAAGTTAAATACATCTGTGGGATGCCTTCATCATGAGCTGGCGCACGGTCTCCATATACTGCCGCCGCATGCCTAGCGCGTCGATCAGGAACGTCGCCGAGCGTATCAGGTCTTCCAGGGGCACCTAGGGTGTATTTAACCAAGACATTTTAAGGGATGAATGTAGCTGATCTATTTTCAAATCTAAATTATTTGTTCCGGCAGGTCTTCACGCCATAAAGCGTCCTACCATAAGTAGCTCTCACATTTTCACATTGCTTATTGTAGTGAGTGACAGCCGACGCGTCGGCGTCAGGTGTCGCCACGTCCTCTAGGATAATGGATAGTATTTTGCTTCTGTACTCGTCGTCGTACGTCAAAAAGTGAGAAGTTCTTTGAACTACCTTTACCTAGAACTACCTAATTTCGAAACGTGTAAAGCCCGGTCTGTGAGCACGTAGAATTTTGTCCAATGACCCCAAGCTACCCATCCTTATCGCTCGCGCGTAATTATATTGCTGTCGCGACTGTGCGACGGGCACCCGCAGTGAGTGTGCGAGCGCGACAGCAACAATTCTACGTGCTCGCAGACCAGACTATAGTATATTACCCCAGTGACGTGTATGCCGGTGACGGACACGCGCTGGAAGGGCACGTCGCTGCTGCTGCCGATGTCGCCCGGCCCGCGCACGTGCGTGCGAGTCGCGCGGCTCTCATTCTTCTGCGTGTCACTGCGTCAATATGACAATGATCAATAATGATCACCTCTGGTTGTTTGTAAGAGCTAATTTTCGAGGATCTGGATGGCGATTTTTTTGACCGACGTTTGGTAATATTAAAATTACACGTTTACGTAATACGGCTAAAGCCGGACACCTGGCAACCCTACATGCGACCGAAGTCAGATGCAAACAATTATTTACAATCAAGCCGTCTTCTTAAATATTATTTGTGTCTTGTAATAGATTTATGACTTCATGTATTTCCACCTGTTCCACTTACCAGCGAGATCTTGTCCACTTCTTGTATTCCCTGTGTGTATTGAACATGTTGCCGCCGTGCTGAGGATCCAACCTGCTCGCGAGTGTCGTGTGAGCACCAAACGAATCAAACCTCGTAGAAAACGGACAATTTCTCTCCCATTTTCGCGAAAATCTAATTTCAATCAATTTAATTTGCTATTATTTTGCCAAATTAAGTATATATAAATTTAGGTCTGACTGCACCAGATGATTTTTGACAACCCAAAGACACACCAAAGACAAGAAGATGACAGATTTAGGGCAAGGAGGTTGTGATTAAAAAAGTTTTTCAACAAATACTTAGGTTGTATTTAACTTTTTGCTCTTACATCTAAAGCGACCTTTTTTCATTCTTTTTTTTAATATAACCTAAACATGGAGGATAACATACTTTTTTGGCGGTAATATCACAGAATAATAATAAGTACTACGTATTATTGTTTATTGTGTTTATTCCCCAAATACCATACAAAAGGGTAGATTTAACTTAAATACATGCTCTTTCGTAATATACCCGGATCTTTGGCGCAACACCATAAAATAAAACCTCAAATATTGTGAAATATAATTTTAATGTTATTAAAAAATCTACATTATGCGATTTGCGAAAACAAAGGGAATATAAAACTTCGCTAAATCTATTCAATTAGTTTCTTAACGCTATCATTACAAAATCTATTCTTACTCCACAAGGAACAATCGTTTAAAAAAATGTTTTGGTTACGTACCTATAAGTAGTTTGGTACTAGGTATCTTTCTTTTTTTTTGTTATTTTGGACTATTTTCGAATTTGGAATAAGGCAAGAAATAGTTTTGGAAATTGGAACAGCAAGGGCCAGTTCCAGTTTCCAGAACCGTTGAAACTGGCCGATAAAGTCACGGATCAGACGAGCGAGGGTCTCTTGAGGCTGACGATGGGCGCGGTGAAGTCGGGCGGCTGCGGCGTGGTGGGCGTGGCCGAGCCGTTGGCGTAGCCGGGGTAGTGCAAGGCCTGGCGACAGACAGAGTTTCAGCTATAGTTCCAAAACACTGAACTGTCCTATCCATGACATTGACAGTGGGGCGCCACCGTCAATACCGGATCACTGGTTCCGATTTTTGCCATGTTGGAAACCATATAGTTGAACGATGGTAGCGCCCCCCTGTCATTGAGTTTGGTGGGACAGTTCAGCGTGGGTCATCTATAGGTACATACGTTGATAACGCCCGTATTCACAAACATTATTAAGAGGTCTCACAGTGTGCGTGGAAGCACAGGGTGACACACGAACCAATCACAGAGCTCTATTCAACGCTGTGCGATCGATTTGCTGCTTCACATAAGCAAGCGTAGTTTGTGAATACGGGCTTATTTTTGTGGTCTATTCCACTTTGATCACCTGTACTCGTATGTCTAGTATGCGCGTTGCCATAAGCTTTAATCACGCCATTTTTTTTTCGACTTTACGCGATAAGACATTTGTCGTTTAAAATCATCGATAAGATTTTATCATGGCGCGCAACCACCATAGTGATTTCACCCAGATGATCAAAGTGAAATAGATTTGTTCGGTGTATCGTATCGTATCGAGTACCTTTTGTGGTCCAGTTGTTTTGATCAATTGATCAATAGATCCAATGGTTTTGGATGTGGAAATTTGCTTAGAATAGACGTAAGTACAAGTAGGTAGGTACTATTATTACATTTACATTTTATGAAATAAAAATAGGAAAGATTAGAAAATTTTGTGATTATTTTGTGTCTTCGAGTTGAAGTGTGATGGTAAAATTATTTATTAATATGTTTGAAATTAGTTGATGTTTGGTACAACACACAACAAAGGCCCATCATGACGTGACGCCACAATGTTCATCCTCTAAAATGAAAATACTTTAAGGGGCCATCCATAAAGTACGTCACACAAATTTCATGATTTTTTTACCCCTCCCCCGTCCTTGTCACAGGTGGTCACATTTCTGAGACCCCCCCCCTCCCTAGTGTGACGTCACATGTTTTGCAAAAAATAGCAACAAATAGAAACAATAAAATCACGCGCGAGGTACGGTGCGTTTGGCGGCATTATAGGCCAGTAGAATTAGATTTTAAATCTGAAATAATTCCTACAAAAGATTTTATTGATTTAATGGCTTCATTGGTTGCCCATTAAGACTCTCCTAGGTTTTCGACTTCGACGGAGTTGTGCTTAAGTGGTGGGGGTATTTTTTAGTTTAATTTATATTTCAAATTACTTATTACTACCTCTAGATATATTAGATTTTGAAATGTGATGTCACGAAACTTAGGACCCCTCCCACCCCTTGTCACACCATGTCACACTTTGTCGACCCCCTCCCCCCCTCTTTACGTGTGACGTACTTTATGGATGACCCCTAATGCATGTTGGTATTAATCTATTAACTTACTTAAGTAGGTATTCAATGATTAATAAATCGCATTCCGTCATGAAGAAATGCTGAGCTACGTGGGAAAGTTTGAAAGTCTCGGCGTTTCACTTCTATAAAGTCGTATTTACAAAGCTTATAAACTCCGAAGTAATGTAATGAGTCACAAACTATTAACACTGTTAGCAGCAACCATGCATTAAAGTACTAATACCTTAATACGCGATGGGCGAACCAGACCGCTTTAGCTATCCCAAAAAACACCACAAAATTAAAAATATTTCAAGTAGGTAGGTATCTACAAGTAACTAGACGAGAACTATAAATATTGGAGGTTCATATAAAAGCAATGAAATTAGGCATTATTATTACAAAGATTCAGAATCGGGTTCTAAAAAGAAAGGAGCTGATGTTAAGTTTTAATAACCACAAAAGAATTGTATATGAGCAATTTTATTTCCAACAACATGATTATTAACATTCAGTTCGTATTTGTAAATTTCTATTTGAAAAGATTTTTAAAAACATCTGTCGTAAAGACCTAAGTGATTCCAATTAATGAATTCAAGGAAACTACTATTAAGTACAAAGTTGTAAAGTTCGCGCAAATAGACTTTGAGAATATTTTTAGTGTCAATTATTTCGTTTTGTAACACAGGAAATTATGTATATTTGTCGGTTATATGTTGGGCAAAGTCTATTGGTGCGGACCGTAGGTATGTAAGTCGATTAATTAGTTCAGAACTTACTGTTACGAAATTTCATTAAAATATGAATAAGGAAAAGGTCATGGATTACATTCAATGAAGCAAACATTTCATAAAAGACAATAGATTCTCTTGTAAAAAATAAACAATAACACATTTACAAAGTTAACACATAAGCAACCACAACGTAAGCAAACATTACAACCACGAAAGCGTAATTAATAATTTCGAGCGTAAGAAATAAAAATGGAAAAAACCTTCCAGAGGATTCAATAAAGATTTCTTAACGCTTGATAATGCTCATTAGACTTTTAAATCATTAGCTCATAACAAATTATAATTACAAGAAATAGACACAATTACGCCAGTAGCAGAATTTGTAAAAGTGGTCGAAGCTAACGATCAGAAAGACGACTAAGTTAACAACAATGATCTTGATTACAAAAATATAAAACAACTATAAACCCTCACTTCTGTATGAGGAATTGGATGCTCTTAATCTAAATCAACATGATTATAAACTTAATAAATACTCATTTTTAGTATTTTACAGGACTTTTAAGGATGTTAAGGCTTAGGACATAGGTAGCACCTTTATCTACATGAAAACGACTTAATAGGGTAATCATTCGAAAGGTAAGCACAATGTGTATTTAGGAGAAGCAATTAACACAGATTCAATGAAATGGCACTTTCAATCTTTCATTTTCACAATTATCACATTCGGAATGTCTATTTCTATGCTTATATTTTAATTGGGGCAAATGCAGCCCTATAGATATTTTTTTAATTTCATTTTTTAATTTTATTTTTATAAAAATTTGATTACAGATATACACACATTGGTTAATAAAGTTTAAGTTTAAGCCGTATGGTCGTCGATTCATCCATTGTTCAGCGTATGGATGTATTTACGTGCGCGACGACATTCCTTCCTGAAAATTTTAGCTTTAATTACTAACACAAACATGTAAACGTGCTCAAATCACAAAAGGTTAGTACACTGTTAGAAATATTTCTCGAATCACAGAGGAAAAAAGTTTCTAATCTATTAGCAGGCAAGGCAACACAAGCAGACTTCACTAAGTAAGCCCCAGTTTTACTATGGATTATACGAGTATGTATGTACATTCTCCATGTGTATTCTGTTATATGTCTCAAAGGGATCAATACAGACGAAAGGAAAATGATAATATGCTTCTGTTCGCTTTGAAGTATAACCATGATATCGTCAAGGTAGTCGTATTCATATTGGCATATTATTATAGGAAAAGAATAATAAATAAGAGTGTAACTTCTTAAGTTCGTTCGATGTGCCATTTGGCATTACAATAATTACAAAAAAACATTATTATTAGACCGTGCATGAATTCAAACTACTTTAAGACAAATATGAATCTAGTGAAATTTAAAAACTAAGTCGAACATGAGCAGTAGATAGCATTAGACGACTTACATGGCATACTACTCGTATACAACGGCTATTTAAATTCTTTTATTTTAACGTATAGGCACTTAAGTATTTACTTGGTATGCGTCATCACTATCACTACCACTACTAGTTATTCACCCCATTATCTTACTAAAGCTTTGGACAGACACGAATCTTCTTGTCTAAATTGTAGATTAAACATTATTTTCATTCTACTCTAGCGTACCTAATCAGTACCTACTTAGCATTAATCTATTGTAGCGTGTATTGTGAATGTGTCAAGGTGTAAGTTACCTTGAAGATGTTGGTGAGCTCGTCGAGCAGCGTCTCGTAGCGGAAGGAGACGCGGATGTCGGGCACGTTGGTGCGCGTGATGTCGTTGCCGGCCACGCCCTCCTTCATGTAGTTGGGGCCCAGCCAGTACTGCTTCATCTGGAATGTGGAAGGATTGGAAGAACTGAGGTACCTGATCGAAAAGACGCAAGGACTTTTTTGCCTGTGATGGCTAATTTGTATTGCACAAATTACTAAAAGTATCGTTAACCCCTCTTAGTAGGTAAGCTAAATATGCCTGTGTTACGAGTGGGTTCACCAGCACAGTAGTCCAACGGCGGCGGGATTTGGCCTGCGTTCCTCAAACTGAACTCGACCATTTTACCATTGGTTGAGCTATTGTCGCTAAATTTTCTTAAATCAAAATTCATAGATCTTTTTAACGAATTACATTTGATAACTGCGATTGTTTATAAAAAAGATCTAAATAGTATTCATACCTCGTGCGGGAAGCCTGACATCAGCACTGAGTTGCGAGCCAGCTCGCACATGTCGCACGAGCTCAGCTTCCACACTTGAGCCGCGATACTGTACTCTTCCATCAGCGGTTCCTGGTCAATGGATATTCAAATATTTAAGTAAATAAATAATAACAATGTGCCTAGTACCGTGACAGTTAAAGGAAGAACGAATAACCGTTGGGGTAAACTAATTTTTGAATTGAAACTGCTGCACGGCAAATTAACGTAGTGTAGGATTTCAGCAAGGTGGTGCGATGATTTGCCAAAGATCGCCGGCAAAGGCTCGATGCAATAAGTCGAAGATTGGGTAAAATGGTGCATATTGGTATAAGACTGATGACGATGAAATAATGATACTATCATTAAATTCCCAGTTGTTCCTAGTTCCAGCCAATGCAATTTTGTTTTGACGGGCAGCGTTAACCTATTTTGTTCTCCCAATAGCTGTCAGAAATAACAAAACCCACATACCTTAGTGAAGTGGAATTGCAGCGGGTCGTCGGTACTGAGCGTGATGCAGAGCCCTCTAGCCAGGAACTCGGGCAGCGGGTTGCGGTGGTAGTTCAGGAACAGCGAGTTGTTGCTGAGCGGCGACATCGCGATCGAGATCTGTGCCAGGTAGTACAAGTACTGCAGCACAGGCACCTGCAAGAAAATTTTAACTCAGATACAAAAACAATAAAATAATGAAGTCTACAGCCATTAGAAACTTTAAGAAGTTTCGAAATCATGAGCACTAATATAATGATTCCGCGGTTATTGACAATTTTCTTTAAGTTTTTAAGCTAACGTGCTTGTGTTACGACTGGGTTCACCACAATAATCCAGCGGGGTTCGAACCAGAGTTCCTCGGATCTCAAGTTCGCCAATCCGATACCTTCACCGTTGGGCTAGCTAGACCTATCTACAGAATCATTGCATCTAAGGGAGGCAAGCTAGTGAGCTTAGCTCTAGCAGCGGCTAGACCTGATGCCAAAATGCCAAAATTGCGCAGCAGTAGGCCATACGTAATTATGGTTGTAAAGTGTTTAAGATTTCAGTTGGCCTAAGATGCTCGCCGTGATATCTTTTATCGACGTCAAAATGTATGGGCAAAATCGATAAAATGGCGTGATAACCGCTTATCGCGGCGCGCATCTTAGGCCTACAGGTGTAGGTTTCTTCTAACTCGGATTCAGGCCAAGAGTTATCCGTCATGATAAAAAAGCCCTAGTACATAATCGAAACGGAAGTCTTATCTATAGGGTCAAAATCTTGTCAAAAAATCAAAAAATTGGTAATCTGCTAGATATCCCACCTTGCGCAGCAGCAGGCCGTGCGAGATGTTCTCGGCCAGCATGAAGCCGCACACCAGGTGCTGCACCGGGCCCGCCTCGCCGCAGTGGGGCCGCAGCACGAACGTGTTCAGTCCTTGCTCCCTGCAACACAAAAGGTACAATTTTTAACTTAGTGACAGGAATATTAGGGCTCGTGTTGTGAAAAACTTTCGAGAATTAGTTCACGTTGACTGAAGTTAGTGATTAGACAAAATGTTCAAGCAATCAAAGGCTAGAATCTATGTATTGTTACATACCTGTCTAACTTCGAGTGACATTTCATAAGATAAAGGAAAATCTTATGTTTAGTAAAAATAGTAAACTGAATTTGCAAAGCTAATCCGAATCTAACACAAAACTGAAATCCTACTTCCTACTAAGTATTATTATTATAGATGCGAAAGTTTGGATGTCATGATGTCTGGATGTTTGGATGTCTGGATGTTTGTTACACTTTCACGCAAAAACTACTGAACGGATTTTGTTGAAACTTTACAGTATTACTGTTTATAACCCAGATTAACATATAGGCTATAATTTATGACGATCTGTGACATACTAAATAAACCGCGGGCAAAAGTTAGTGAAATATAAACATTTGTGGACAAGGGACACTTGAAAGTCATGTTCTAAAATATTTTAGCTACTTTAATAAAGAATTGGTAACATAGGGAACCTGTTGTACTTAGGCCAGTTTTTCGAATTTTGATTTTTTGAAAAATAATGGTGATAGTTAAACTTGTCTAGTGCTGTTATATTTAAAGATCATTTAATTAGCTACATAATTCATTCATAAAATTGTGTATAATTTTAAAAATTTGGGCATACTAGCTGCTAGAAAAAAAAAGGGAAAACTGTCCTAGGTACAACAAACCAGATGTACCTTGGACCGTGTACGTTGTACCTATTTAAATTTAAATAAATGCTTATATTCGCTTCAATTTGTTAATTTTCTGTTAAATTATTATTTGAAATACCAATTATTACAGTTATTAGCAACAATATCTAGGTAAAAGTATTTTTTAAAAAAGATCCTCATCCATATTTTTTGTACTAATTATTTTTCACAATTTTTTGGCAACAAATCACTTAAGTTTAAGCCGGCTCTCCAGTCCATGTTTAGCCTTACACAATCAACAAAAATATGACAATATTCAACATTTTTTCTAGAAAATTTTGGTGAATGTTGATATGTTATGTCGTGTAGGACAAAATACGCGCTGGAGTGGCTTTAACTTGCAATCTAGTTTTTTTTATTTCTTATCATTTAACATAAATTCTAGCAAAATATCCATTAAAACCGCTTTATCAACAAAAATAATGTTAAAAAAGTCATATGAAGATACATTAAACGTAAATTTAAAAAACATTAGAAATTAAAAATATATATATCAAAAACAGACTTTAAATTGCTATTTTGAGGTCTTCGGGGCATTGTTTCTATAACAGTATAATATGTTTTTTTATTACAATAAAATTCTCATTAAAACATAATGAAAATCAGTGACCAAGGTACATCGCTAGTTGGGTGGTCAAGGTACAACATTACGACTACTTCACTTAATAAGCATAATAAACCCACTTCCATTTGAGTTTAGGATCTGAAACTCATATCGTCTAGTAGCTAGATATATAAAGATTATGTTCTAACTATAACCGTTTTGTCAAACATGCAACATTTTTCATAAATTGACATGAAGTAAACCTCCAAAATCTCACTGCGTCAGTGTAAAATATTAAATTACCATTTTTTCTTGTACTTGCACGGCGTCGGCGAATCTTAGCTAACTTCACGTTAACGTTGACAAATGACGTATGTAATACCCTAGACAACTTTTCATAAAACCGCATAATTTAAAAAATATATACAATTGTTTTAGGTACAACTCTGTCCAAGGTTCAACAGGTTCCCCTACATAGGTACATACAATATTCATGTACTAAGATAAGTATAGTTTTCAAATTCCAATAAGTCTCATGGCAGTTATTTATTTATTTATACTTCAATGCCAAAAATATTAACATTAGGCGAACTTAATGCCATATGGCATTATTAGTTATGGCTCATATCAATCGATTGCATTTAAATCATTAAGTAGGTTACTCACTTGCGGAAGTGGTTGAGCACGGTCATGTTGGCGTACATGTAGTAGAGGTAGTACGCGTAGGGCGGGTTCTCGTCGTCGTCCCACTGCGCCGGCGCGCGCGCCTCTAGATCCAGCATCGGGTTCTCGGGCTTAGACTCGTCGTCCACGCTGTCGAACCCGACCACGTGCTGAGGGAGATAATTGACGATCAATGTAGACATTCCGCCTGGGCACTTGAATAAGAATAAGAATTCTTTGTTCAGCTTATAGAAATAAAATTAAAATACAGTAAGTACATATAACATTAAACTACAAGCTATGCTGAAGAGGCGTCCGCTCAGCTATATTCGCGACATAACAAGCGCCATGTCGAGAAGCTAGTTTTGAGCGGGAACCAACACACGATGAAGATTGCGGATTACGTCTCTTGACCGAGACCATATTGAGGCTACCAGCCAAGAAGGCGCGCAACAGGGGGCGTTATGGACAGTGATCACAAAAAAGGAAATAATAATAACATAAAACTGAACAGAATTAAAAACTAATGTTTGTACCTACATCGACTACAACGAACCGCCCCACCCGAGACACTAACAGGGGGGCGCCACCGTTAATACCGGATCGCATGTTCCGATATTTGCCACGTTAAAAACTATTCACTTGAACGATGAAAAACTATTTATTTGTGCCACCGAGGAAGTTGAACGAGCACCTAGTAGACCTAGACACTACATCTTAGATAGCAAGCAACGAGAAGCAGCTAGTTTGCAACATAACAGTGGAGAACATACTAACTAGTGGAAAGAATAGAGAATAATATTCTCTATTCTTTCCACTAGTTAGTTAGTAGTATAAAGCATATTATGCTTTGCCAGCCGCAGCAGTGCGAACTTCAGAGAACCACTGAGTCACACAGGGTGTGAACTATAAAATGGTTGTAGATCTTAATTATGTACCTCTACTTTGACACCGGATCTTCATTTATTGATCCCTGATTATCTACTCTACCTTGTCTACCATATGGTTGCGAAATTACGAATAATTTGCAAATGTCTGATAAAGAATCGTAAAAGTAGTTTGAAAATCTTGGGTGTGGAAGTTTAATTTTGCATTGTCTTACCGTGAGGAACTTGTGCAGCTCAATGTTGCTGTTGGGGTCGTTGGTGACCTCGAACAGCGGCTGGAAGATGTTGCTGAGGAACTCTTGGAAGTTCGACATTATCTTGTTCGACTTGAAGATATCACTGGAAGAAGGTGACCATCGGTTAGATTCTGGGTTAATATGAAGCTAAGTGTTGGAAGTATAACTTCAAACGATAAAACGATGTCCGCCTTTGCGAATCGGATTTTCGATGAAAAATTGATGTAAGTAAGTAAGTAAGCATTTATTTGTTGCACACAAAGTCACATAGACCAGGTACATAGTTCAACAAGATTACACAATTCAATATTTAACATGCCCATTTCAAAATAAAAAATAAAATAAATAACAATTAGAGATGAAATAATGTGAGCAGAGTTGCGGCAGCAAAAGGTCTCCGTCTCAGCATGTGTCACAAGCTAATGCCTGGACGCTGATTTTCAGACGGCGGCGGACGAAATTGGAGAGCGGCGGTAATCGCCGCAGCAATTCGCAATTGCATTAAAACACAAATGATAAAGAAATAAATAAATGTCTTAAAGGCATCTTAGTAAAGTTGAATCTTGTGCACAATTACTTTGAAGGTGGAGAGACAGAAAAAGTAACAAAAACAGCCACAAAAAAAACAAAGATCAGAACAGAAGAAGGCACATCAAGGCAAACACTGAGGCATCTTATAAAATTGTAACCGGTACAATTTTGCAAAAGCAATTTTTATTCTTATGTGCTGTAGCAGGTACCGTGAGATATAATGATTCCGTCATTAAGTATGTTCTCCGTTAGCTATACTCACTAGAGACGCGGTATCTGGATGAGCCAGCGCACGTTGTTGGAGTGCACGTCGTACTGGATGGCCCACTTGGCCAGCTTGGCCCACTCGCCCGGGCTCTTGCCGTAGATGGACAGCCGCAGCTCTGCGTTCTGGTACTTGCTCTCTCCAAGTCTGAAGCTATACTCACTAGAGACGCGGTATCTGGATGAGCCAGCGCACGTTGTTGGAGTGCACGTCGTACTGGATGGCCCACTTGGCCAGCTTGGCCCACTCGCCCGGGCTCTTGCCGTAGATGGACAGCCGCAGCTCTGCGTTCTGGTACTTGCTCTCTCCAAGTCTGAAGTTATACTCACTAGAGACGCGGTATCTGGATGAGCCAGCGCACGTTGTTGGAGTGCACGTCGTACTGGATGGCCCACTTGGCCAGCTTGGCCCACTCGCCCGGGCTCTTGCCGTAGATGGACAGCCGCAGCTCTGCGTTCTGGTACTTGCTCTCTCCAAGTCTGACTATACTCACTAGAGGCGCGGTATCTGGATGAGCCAACGCACGTTGTTGGAGTGCACGTCGTACTGGATGGCCCACTTGGCCAGCTTGGCCCACTCGCCCGGGCTCTTGCCGTAGATGGACAGCCGCAGCTCTGCGTTCTGGTACTTGCTCTCTCCAAGTCTGAAGCTATACTCACTAGAGACGCGGTATCTGGATGAGCCAGCGCACGTTGTTGGAGTGCACGTCGTACTGGATGGCCCACTTGGCCAGCTTGGCCCACTCGCCCGGGCTCTTGCCGTAGATGGACAGCCGCAGCTCTGCGTTCTGGTACTTGCTCTCTTCCAAGTCTGATGCCACTTCCTAGTGAGATAATTAAAATTAATATGTTTTCTCCAGACTCTTAGTAACATCGATCCCTATGGTCTAGTATTTCTTTTTCTGTTTGGTCGTAAATTGGAAACATACGTCTAGGTGAACCAGCAACCCCAACATTAAAATCTGTAAACCAGTTGTCATAACCACCTACAGGATATAAGAAGAATTGGCATTATTTAAATGACATCCTTATCCTGGACCTGTATCCCACTATCGTATTAGGTAATGTTTCAACTGATAGGTATGATGAAACCATTCGTTTAAACGCTTGGTCTATCAATCCTTACAGTCGTAAGCCACTAAGTTGTCACAATCAGTTATAGGAATATTTGGGCATCTAAACTTAAAGAAGAATAAAGTTACCTTGATGATCCTAGCGAAGTACTTCCCGTTCATGTAGTTGTCGGTCTTGAGGAACACCTCGCGCAGCCGGCTCTCGCCGATGGGGTTGTACTTCGCGTTGAACTTGTCGAAGCGGTGGAACGTGTTGCGGTCCTAGCATAAAACAAGACAATTCATTTGAGTTTGCCAGTCCAGTTGTTTCTGCCATATCGTCAAACTAAATAGGTAAACATTCGTTCGTTCGTTCGTTTCAGCCGAAAGACGTCCACTACTGGACAAAGGCCTCCCCCAAGGATTTCCACTAAGCCTCCCGCGACCTTTATCAGATCGTCGAGGTAATAATTAAAAGGACCAAAGCTTTGAGTTTTGGAACTCGCAACAAACTGATCAAGAACAGCTCCACTTTTGAAAAAGAAATGATTAAGGCATAGCCAGTGTTTCATAAATGTCAAGTAAGAAGGTAATCTTCTAAATGATAACTCTGTATACCTTTGCCAGTTTGTACTTTAGGTCTTTTATAAGTGTAGATATCTAGGTATAATTAACACATTTAATGCCGAATACACGGCGCCGTGGAGCGGTAGGAGGCCACTTCCACGGCACCGTGGAGGGGTGGGGGGCCGAGCACACGGCGCCGTGGATCGCGACCGTATCGTTTCTATGAGGCTGTATGCCGCCGGCTTTCACGGCAGGGTCACGTAGCTCGTGCAGCCACACGCACGATTTGTCGCACAAATACTTTTTTCGGATTTTGACTAGCGTGATATTTGTATTTTATAGACGGCTGTCAATCACGCGTAATTTTCGCGCCAAAATGAGTGAAGTGCCGGGTCCGTCGAAGTGCTTTTCTGCTGATAATTCTTCGATTTCTGGTGCTAAAATATGAATTTGTGACAAAATAATATGATCAAAAATATATATACATATATATATATTTATATGAATGTAAAGGATGCGACAGATCGCCAGGTTTCTGTACCCAATGTTTTTGTAATTTTCATTCATAGTTTTCAGACTTTTAAGCATTTTATTTTTTAGAAACAAAACTATTTCCTGTTTTTCATATAAATTTACGATTTTTGTATGTTTTTCTTTTGAATTTTATCTTATTTAATAATAAACACTAAACTTTTAAGTTCCACAAATGATTAATTGTTTATTTTCATCCATTAACCTAATAATAAAATATAAATAAACCATAAAATAGATTAAAACAAGATAATCTCTCCTCCCCACGGCGCCGTGTTGTCGGCCACACACATGCTGCCAGGCCGACTACACGGCACCGTGGATTATCCTTTTTTTTACTTAAATTCATTCCAAATTACTTTTTTTTTTGATAAATCGTCCTAGGGTGCCTTCTATTAACTATAGAAACATTAAAATAATTTGGTCCTACGCGAACATCTTTGATGATAAGGTGAGAATTGCACATACATCTCAGTATTAAATAGGCATTAAATGTGTTAAATTTGTGGAAACTCACCGCGTGCACGTCCAGCATATCTACAGTCAGATCATAAGTGCTGAGGTTCATTGACTGGAACACCGCCTTCAGGGTCATGGGCGTGCCTTTGTGCAGGGTCACCACCTACGACAACCAAAATGTTGTAATGCGGACGAAGAAAACACAACGACGTCATCTAAATAAATGCATTTCATTAAACTGAGGACATTGAGAAATTATTTTCTGGTCGTCTCCTCACCTCATCGGCGTGCTTCTTCAGAGTCTTCTTGATAAATCGTAGCAGATGTTTTTGATTCATACAAGATGCTGCGTGTATGTGCGTATCCACTTTCCTGTAAATAAGGATTCTCAATAATCACTGATATTTCCAAAAGTTTACTCGTCCTTTGGCTTAGAAAAGGTATAAAGTTATGTAATTACCTGATGTTATAGAAATCTCGATGAGGTACTGCCTTCTGAGAGGCAAGTTCTCTCAATTCATTGAGCAGAACATGCAACTGGAATTTCGAGGACAGGTAACTAAGACGACGGTAACAGAATGATTTCCTGAAAAAGAAAGGATCAAGTTTAATACCTTAGCTTACAATACAAGTAATTAGTTAGTTATTAGGTAGTAAGTAACAACAAATTAGCTTGACCGACCACGCAACGTTACATCAAAAGCGGGAATAAAACTAAAAGTATAGTTTAATAATCTCTAAAAACAAAAAACTTAAATATTTACTACTTCGGTATTTTGTAGCTCTACATGAAGGAAAACTATAAAAAAAATCTTACAATGGTCCATCTGAGATCATGTTGCACATGGTAATCTTATCCTGGATATACTGCTGCAGGGTGATGTACTCGTAGGGCACCCTGGACTCCTGGCCATCCTCGCCCTTCTTGTACAGGTTGAACACCCCATGGTCCACTTTGATGGTATAGCCCTTCGCAGGGGGCGTGGGGCCCTCCCAAGGATCCTTACCGTCCTTGAAGGGTGGATGGACCATGTGATCTGGTGACCAAAAAATACCATTAGTATTCATCTCACCGTTTCCTATGATGATAGAGTGAAAGACTAAAATTTTCTTCTTATCTCCCTCTTTTTTTTACTGTTTTTCCTCTTCCGCTTCAATTTCGTTGCAGACTTATAGAGCTTATTGACTTCCCGTAGGACAAACTTGGCCTTCACTAAGTAAGAAGTGTTGAATTTTCATTTGCTGTGAAGTTGTAAGCCTTGACTACACAAGAGTTGCAGTAGTGGGAACGAGAGCTGACAATGGTCCCTAGCTGTCAAGCTGTAGATTTCAAGTACACAGGAGTTAGTAGAAGAAGAAGAGTCAGCTCTTCCACTATTGATCTTCTCTCACCAGCTATAATTATGGCTCTTGGTGACTTTATAGATGGGCTGCGGAAGAACCTCGCTGTGATCGCGCAAAAGCTAGACAAAGAATAAGAGTCAGCTCTTCCACTGTCCCTAGACTTCTTTCCTCACCTGCTATATGGCTCTTGGTGACCTTGTAGATGGGCGCGTGGTTGGCGGGCGCATCCGCATCCATGCTGCGGACGAACCTCGCCGTGATCGCGTAGAAGCTCTGCTGAGACATCTCCATGTACCTCTTGCGGATTTCCAGCGCCTGCACCAGGTATGATGACGCTTGCTGCAAGTCTTCTAAGGGCACCTGATGAGATATTTGAAAGGATATTTTGATTTCGGAGGTTCCTACCATATAACTATTAACTGGTGTTTGAAGAGCTTAGCAGCGGATCTCAGACAGTTCGTCGAGCACTTGTGCACACAGCAGTGTGAAATCATCTTTTAAGTCAAGTAATCTTAAGAGGATGGGGGTCGGCAAGGCTGTGGCGTGGTTTCGTCTATGGATATATTTATTCATAAGCATTTTGAAAGCGTTTCAAAGAGAGACGTTTTGAATGACTCTAGAAACTGGGTAATATAGGTGCAGAGTCGACTACTATCCACGTTCTTACTGAATGAGTGACTTCCAAACTTCCAAGTTCCCAAAGTGTTCAAGAGTAGGGTATACATACATAGACTAGCTAGAGGGAGTATGAAAATTTATAATCACCCCAGATGTGTCCTCCCCGCTAATGGCCACCCTCTGGAAATGCGGGAGTATGGTCTCCTGCTCGTCATCATCCGGCACCCGCAGCCGTGCCGCCTCTTCCAGCACTCCGCCCCCCGCCTCGCTGCCGGCAAAGGACCGGACTGACTGCCCGCATTCTGCCGCTCTGAGAACAAACAAATGACGGTTAAAGCCCGGTCTGTGAGCACGTAGAATTTTGTCCAATGACCCCAAGCTACCCATCCTTATCGCTCGCGCGTAATTATGTTGCTGTCGCGCTCTCACACTCACTGCGGGCGCCCGTCGCACAATCTACAGGATGTTAGGTAAATGGGTATATGAGCCGACACTAGCCCATGTTAACATGGTCATATAAATGGTATGGTGAAGTCAGAAAATTGATATCTTCATTTTAATTATTTTAATTTTCATACAAATCGGATTTAATAAAAAATATTTTGTATGAAAATTTAAAAAAATTAAATGATGATATCAAATATCTGACTTCACCATACCATTTATATGCCCATGTTAACATGGGCTAGTGTCGGCTCATATACCCATTTACCTAACACCCTGTATAGATACTTTTAATTTTCTTTAAGGCCCGGTTCAAACACGCGCGATTACCATGCGAAAAGCCAAGCGGTGGTTGTCTCACTGGTAAGGCATACGGTTTGATTTGCATCAAACGAGATCACAAGAATTGCCCCAACTACGCGATTATCGCCTTATCTGAACCAGACCTAAAACTTTCGCGACATCCTGGTTGATTCGGGCGAATAGGTAATAAGACTGAAAACTGTTCTAATTTCTATGTTACCTATTATAGCTGCGCATATTGGTTTCTCTTGTGACAAAAGTTGAACTTTTAAACTGTAGGTACTTATCGATGCAGCTGATTATCTTGTAACACACATATAAGTTCTATACACTTAGAAGCAAAATTAAATAAATGATAATGAAGAGACCAGTCTGTCATTATTGTGCCGTTCAACAAATATTGGTTCAGGACTGAGTGACTCATTGTATACATTTTCGACTACAATATTTCCACAATAGTCGAGCAAACTTCGCTTAATTACCCTTTGAGATCTGTTTGCTCTGACCGAAGCTGACTTCATTAATTGATATTTAATTGACTCCTACTACAGTTTAGACCCACGCCACGTAATCGAGAAGTAATGTCAACAATGTTGAACGTTCTTAATGAAAAACCTCCAAGAATTTGCGATCGCATCTCAAATCTAAAAAAACAATTGAATCACTCTACGCGTATGTTGCACACGATAAGATAAATAAAAACATTTTAAAGACTTATAAAACAACTAGCTTTCCGCCCGCAGCTTCGCCCGCGTGGAATATTGTCTGTCACAGAAAAACTTTATCGCACGCGTCCTTTGATTCAAAAACCGGGATAAAAACTATCCTATGTCCTTCAGGGACTCAAACTTCTATGCCAAATTTCATCAAAATCGGTTCAGTGGTTTAAGCGTGAAAGCAAGACAGACAGAGTTACTTTCGCATTTATAATATTAGTATAGATTTATCTTTATAGATCTACCAACAGGCTCAGTTATGTCGTCTAGAAAGCTTCAAAATTGCATAGTTTTATGCAAGCTCTTACAAGGTAAGAATTTTCTTTATTTCCCCATTTTTTTGCCCCAGGTAGAAGAGGACATGATAAGTAGAATGATAATTTCGACTTAAGTACTACCTGCTACAAATAATTTAAAACGAAATCTTAAAATAACATCGCATAGAACTAGGCAGATTACTAGAAACAACAATAAGTGAAATAGCTTGAAAGAAAAGACTCTTTCATAGAAGTTGTTACGAGAGGGATAAATCAAGGTCTGCTGAAGCACCGAGTCATAAAATGAGCTAAATATAAAAAAGTAAAGCTAAATATATCTTTCTTGAAGAAAGTTATCGGCTCACAGCACAGAGTCATGCATTTCCGCGAAGCTTATCTCTACACGAGCGAGCGCCTCGGATGACGCCTCGTGGGTGTCATTCATAACGAAGTAACTTTTTATTTGTCGCTTGACTTGTCCACGTTCCAATCCAGCGATAATTTGTGCTATTTTTTGACCGAGGGTTTCCTTAAAACCTCATCATTAACTTTGCCTTTCGCAATTAACTTGGCACGTTTGAAACTTTTTTTCAACTTTTTTCTTTCTGAAGGGGGGAGGGTAACCTCTCTTTAATACTTTGTATAACAGTTAACAGTGAGATCATTATTCTCCCTCTCGGTTTTAAAAAAAGAAGGATTGGACAAAAAAGTCGACATGATGTCAACTGAAATACTGTGGTTAGTTTTGTTTTCAGACCTCCTGAAGTGTGCCTGGCTATGGGCTCGGAAAAAAACCCGTTTTCAGGGAATTTGCAAATATTTTAACTAACCTTGTATTTCTAGTTGAGGTCCATCGTTGGCATTCGACTTTACTCCCAAACATTTTTAAACTTCACTTTAAACGTTCTTACTTTACCGCGCTTTTATTCTTTTTTATTTTTTACTTTTATTTATTCCCGCACAGACACCAAACTTATTCAGCTGTCACTTTTTAAATCAACGGCAAAGGCATAACAGAACAGGCGCTTCGAAATGCTAGCCTGCCAATGCCGTACACGAGTCGCATCCCTTCGCTAGGGTTAGTGTCGCAGCAAGGCTGATCCAATTATGCCACTAATAATATCGGTGGCTTTATATTAGTGGTATATGGACAGACGCCCACACGCGGCAGGCATCCGATAGGTGAGGAGATTCCAGATGGAGAATTTGATGACAGCCACGAAATGTGCTTCAATTGTAATTGAATTTTGACAACATTAACACGCAGAGGAAACCTACAGACTAAATATTAATTTGTTATTGATATACTAACACAATTAAAATTGAAAATATTTGTCCAGTAAATGAGATAACGTAATTGTCGAAGTTCATTAATTACATCATATTGACTACTTTTAAGTACCAATACAACAATGACTCGTTTAATGAAGTAGTTAATTTGAAACGACATGTAAACAAAACTATATAAACAATGTGTCTATCAAGCACTATAAATGTCGCCGCTAATGAGGATCATTTCGATTTTTAGCTGTGAATGCAGATTTATAGGGCTAGAAATCCTTAATACACAGTGTAGATAGGTGGGTGCGTAGGTTTAACTCAGAAAAACTAAATAACAGGTAGGTATTGCGTGTACATCGAAATGATTTTCATAGCAATATCTTGTAGCCTAGGCAGAGTGTATCTGCCTCAGCTATACCTTATTGTTAGAAGTAAATAAATTAATACTTATACATTTTTATCTTTTACTTGGAAGAAGATATGACTCTAAAAACACTTATGAACACTTTATTTGAATAAATCGCCAAATATGTGTGTGTGGTGACTGAGTTTGTTCCGGCGTTTCTTCTCAGCACTTGCCATATGTTTGTCTCGAAGCGCTGGTAGGGCCCAAAAGATAAGGATAAAGGATAAAGTGCCCCATAAGGGCTACCTTTTTCTTTTTTTATTATTTTCTATTGACGTTCATAAGTGCCACTTGTGGTCTAAACTGAATCCCATCAAAAACAATACTTGTCAAAAAAACCAAGTCTCGCAACTCAGTTGTTCTACGGTAAAAAGTTGTGAGATCCATGTAATACCAAGTCCAGGCCAGGAAATCTTTAACGTTTTACATAAATTATTGACTTGGCCATCGCACTAAATAATTTAATTTAAAAACGTTAAAGATTTCCTGGCCTGGACTTGGTATTACATGGATCTCACAACTTTTTACCGTAGAACAACTGAGTTGCGAGACTTGGTTTTTTTGACAAGTATTGTTTTTGATGGGATTCAGTTTAGACCACAAGTGGCACTTATGAACGTCAATAGAAAATAATAAAAAAAGAAAAAGGTAGCCCTTATGGGGCACTTTATCCTTTATCCTTATCTTTTGGGCCCTACCAGCGCTTCGAGACAAACATATGGCAAGTGCTGAGAAGAAACGCCGGAACAAACTCAGTCACCACACACACATATTTGGCGATTTATTCAAATAAAGTGTTCATAAGTGTTTTTAGAGTCATATCTTCTTCCAAGTAAAAGATAAAAATGTATAAGTATTAATTTATTTACTTCTAACAATAAGGTATAGCTGAGGCAGATACACTCTGCCTAGGCTACAAGATATTGCTATGAAAATCATTTCGATGTACACGCAATACCTACCTGTTATTTAGTTTTTCTGAGTTAAACCTACGCACCCACCTATCTATTCGCCGTTCCCATGGGCGCGGGCCAGCTGCTGCAGGAAAGGACAGCCGCTCCCTGCTGGAAATCTATTTAATCTTAGCCTAGAAGCTGGGTATGACTACCCCGCCCCTCTCCTCTCCCCAGGTCATAAGCTGGGCATGACTTCCCCCTCGGCCAGAAGTTGGGTATGATTTATTTGGACATAGCAATACTTATTTTTCACAATTTTTGTTTTTAAAAATTACTGGTCGATAGGTTACTTTATTTTGAAGAATAAATGTTATTAAAAGTTTTTTTCTAAAACTGATAGTTTAGCCGGAAAAAAATATTTTCCATCCCAATAGTACGCCGGCTGAGCTCGATTCGGATATAATGACGTCATGCGGTCTTGCGTACGTTGACTTTTAGCAGCAAAAACGGCCTATGTTTATTACTTAATATCTTCGTAAGTAATGGTCCGATTTGGATAATTCAAAAAGATATATCTTTCTTATGTCTTAAAGATTAACGTAGATACTAGTTTTATTGAATTTTCTACAACAGTACTGATCCTCATTGGTACATTGTGCAGCGAAATAAGGCGCAGCGGAGCACAGTAAACAGCCCCGATCGGTCCATTAAAAACTGTAACGAACGTGTCTATGGTTCTTCAATTACTGCAATCAAACACTATAATGTCTGAGCTTAATTGGACTCATTGTAAAATGCGACGCAGCGGAAAGTTACGAGCAAAGATTTTCACACTTCAATTCTTCAGCTATAATAGCGGAAACACGGCTTGTTTAGTACCTACTTCGTCATTACCAATTTGTTCTAAATTAGGCAAGAGGAAAACCAAGAAAAGCTGAAAAGCTAAATAAATATGTGTCTTACATTATCAACACAGCTATCGTCCTAGTGTCAAGAAAAGGGCGTGGAAATTCGAAGTTCATGAATGTTATGTTATAACGCTAAGAATTTTCCGAAATAAAAGTTTCAGAACTTAGCTAAGCCCAATTTGGGTACCTACTTAAGAACTAATTTGGGAAAACGCACAAAACCTTTGGACATTTATGATTCTTTAATTACTCACCGGTACAATCAAACTCTTGTGGCAGCTTAATTAGAAACATTGTGCAATATACCGCAACGGAATGAGAGTAAACAGTCCCGGTCGGCTCCACTCTCAGCTATTGGAAGATACATTCCGCTGTTTACTAACGGAAACTTAGACTGTTTAGTAAACTTCCATTTATATTAAGAGCTCAGTAAATAACGATTAACGTCCAGAAAAAATCTACCACGTAGGTACGTATATTGATTTGAAATGATTTTATGATACGGTGTTTCCTCTAAGTCGTCTAGCCCGTGCGAAGAGAGATGTGCTTCATACCTATTGATTGAACCCCCTTGTATGTTCAGTGATTTTGCTTGGATTAGGAGGAAACATTCTGTATAAATATCTGTCAGACAATACAGTCAATAAAACTGATCGTCCGATCACAAACTGTAGTCTGTAACTTGGTTTTACTTGCTTTATAACACACAAATTACCTTATTTTTGTTACCCCCAGTTACTTTTAATTTGACCCAACCTGAAATCAAACAGCAGGCACGGCGATAGCGTCTAGACTGCTAATAAACAATAGCAATCGTGTGAACCATAACATTAAGTGACAGTTTATGGGGAGAGGCGCCGTGACAGCCGGAGTCGGCACACGCCCCAACACGGTTTGACGAACACATAAATTCACAAAGGCTAACCTAACCACACAGCCACGCTTTGTTTCGTGCTTTGGCATTCGTTATGTGGGTGTGTGTAACATCACATAGCATGCACATAATGTGGCCAGGTTTACTCGATTAGCAAGCAGCAAAAGTTATTTACACATAATATCGTATACAAGAAACTACTAAAGTATCTACGAAGTTACGAACTCTACCTGAAATCTAAATTTTCACGTCTCTACTTCTTCAGTTCAGTTTAGTTAACATTGAGTTAGATTAGACCCTGAAGAAGAGTTAAGTATGCACGATTTTAATTTGTCACAAACAATTTACCAATAAACAGGGGAAAACACCAAGATGGAAAAGCTGTCACACCGAGAAGCTTTTAATCATCAGGTCCGGTGAGCTGGCTCCCTTTAAAAAAGATTGAGCAATGCAATGTAACTTCAGCCGTAGTCAGCCATTTATGAACTTACTTGTATAGCGACACTACCTAGTTAGTTACAATAATCATTCAGCGCAACGCAATCAGAAATCAATAACTCTAATCGCGTTCTTGGAATTTAATGTTGCAGTAGGTATACGTACGTAATGTAATGAACGGTATGTATGGTTTGTCTTATGATGTTTGGATGAATACTTATAATGAACTGAATATTTTAAGCTAGTCATTACGGTGGGACAATTGCCAAATATCAATGAACAGAAGGTAGAGCCTATGTAGACGATACAGAACAGAAGCTATCGCAATCGCAACGTGCAAGGTGGGTGGCACCTATACATATAATAGTCTGTGAAACTCCATACAAAACACCGGTTAAAGTTATAGTACGGTTAAAGTAAGCGTAAGGTAGTGCAACTCAACCTAAGGCCCAGTTTCCACCAAGCAGGAGCGGAGCGAAAACGAAAGATGTGTCGGGCGGACGAATTTTCCAGTGGCGGCGGAGCGGGAGGATATATGGAAATAATGAAATCTGATTGGTTATTCAAAACACTTCTCCTTTCACTCCTCCTTGGCGGAAATCAGGCCAAAGGGTTAAAACTCTGGTTCATTGAGGGTTACATCTATGTGTTCACTACTCACTTGACATTGAGCTGCCTCTGGATGAGGAGCTTCTTCTCGATCTGCTCGATGGGGAACTGCGGCACCTCGTAGGGCGCCGACAGCTCGTTGGGCAGCTCCCGCGGCGCCTCCGCCCCCACCGCGCTGGTGGGGCTCTCGCTGCCTGCAAACAAAAGTCACCGTCAGGTTGGAGTGATAGGAACTGTCATGGCTAACAGAGACAAAAAAAAAAGAAAACATTTTGCACGAAATATATATTCTCCGACGTAAGTCCAAAAGTTAGTAAAAACATCATCATCATCATTATTTCAGCCACAGGACGTCCACTGCTGAACATAGGCCTCCCCCAAAAAAAGCATAATGTACAGACTCTTACTATTTATTAGTAACAAGGAACTAAGAAGTACGCGATAAAACTTTATTTATGCAGCAGAGTTAGATAGGAACTCATGCTATGCTAAGTTTTTTACAGATTTATCAAGTCTTTAACATTTTTTTAAAAGCATAAAGTAAGGCACAAACAATGCACTAAACTACTTATCTCAATAAACTTAAAGACTGTTTACGAGAGAGGTTCAACTGATAAGGTTACTGTTACTAAATTAATCATTTCATTTCATCTTAATCTTCCTCTTTCATTCGAGTAAACATCTCGAATAGCCGATCGATCTATCTTCAATCCTATGATATAAATAGCCACAAAGGTGTTAGGAGTGCGTCACAACAACGCAGGCTGCGCGTGTAGGTCGCGATGCGATACGACGCGTGCATACAAATGTCCTCCTATTTGTAAACATTGCCAGTTTTGTTTACGATTCAACATCTTTATGGTCTGTCGAGAAAGAATAATTGCAGTCTACAGTCGATGCCCATAAAGTTTAGCTTTGAGAACTCTAAATAAGGTTTGATAGCAAGTAGCAACAGATCTAACTATGACATCATTTATAACTGAATCTTGACAATATCAGTCTCAATTCATTAGTACCTACTTAATTGTTTTAATCCTGTGTTAAAGACTTTTCGTGGAGCAGACACATTAAATAAAATTTGTTTGCAGATTACGCCTAGACTATGATAAATAACTAGCTATAAACAAGTTTATATTTCACTAGAGGTCATAAACTAAATGAGTGTTCAAGCTAAAACCGCTCTTTCATCATTCACCCTCCTATTTCATCACTTTACGACATCGTTACAAGTGCGACGAAGCCTTATTATTAAGGTACGTACTAAATCATTTAAGTTAAGAGAATTACAATGCAGTTAAACTATAAAATGTCTTTCAATACTACCGAAGTACCGACTCTCATAAGGTTGACTTTTGTCAGATCTATTTTAAGGTCGATTTTTTCCTGTACCTCTAGTAGGAAAAACTTTCGAGTTCGTTTCGTTGCGTATTCAAAGTGTCATCGAAAAATTTTGTATGAAAAATTAAACAGCGCCCCCTAGGGCGGCTATAATATAGGGGGCGCTGTTTAATTTTTCATACAAAATTTTTTTCGAAACGAACTCGAAAGTTTTTCCTACTAGAGGTACTGAATGTAGAGTCACGTTTCATAATACGGCCCCTAATTATGTAATTCAATTTGATCAAGCCATTTGTAATCAGTAAGTTTGCTCAGTAAATCCATTATTTTGTAGAATGCAAACCACAACTTCTAAATAAGGCGCGAGTGGCCAAAAGAACCAAAAAATCAATACAACTCGAGACGATACAATTTGGGGATGGAATTTTTGCGGTTTCCATTTCTGTTGGTCGTAGATTTAAATTCTTGTTTTTCCTAACATTGTGTAGGTACCTACTGGCTGTACTTATTAAATACGTAAATAACTAGACATTTATTAAAATCAGTCACTCAAAATGTGTCGTTGCTGTGCAGTTAGACAATTGATTAATTAGTAAAATTACCCCATTTCCACTTCATAATAACTCATTAGTCATTACCTACTCTGATTAGCAAAAAGAAAAGAAAAGAATGCCACTAGAGTTGCCAGTTATGAAAGACCTAGTTATTGAACTAAATAAATACTTGTAACTGTACTTAACTAACTACTCAATGTTTTTGTAGTTATTTAGAGCTCAGTTAGCTTTTTAACTACGATATTTATTAATCGGGCATTGACCCGAATACCCGATTTTCATCACGCTACTTCTAACAAAGGAATCGATGGATTTGATTCCTATCGATTTGAAAAATGCATAGGTACTGGATTTGCATTGTTAGGTATTTTGGAAGTCAAATTCATGTCTGTCTCCGAACAATAAAGAAACTGCAAGTACCTATTAAACTAGGCTAGACATTGTAGGTTCTTAGATACATTCGATACAGTCAGTCTTTTTAAAGTCTATGACAACAATAGGGTAACCTTGAGAACGACTTAATTAGGATATTTAGGACATATTTTCCTTATTATAACGTGAATTTATTATCAATCTTTTTTCACTTGAAATGATAAATTTTTAATAAATACTAGAGATGAAACGGATATCCGGTAACTATCCGGTAGGCCGGATATCCGGCCTAAATTTACTATCCGGCCGGATACCGGATAGTAACTCACTATCCGGCCGGATACCGGATATTAAAAAACTACAAAAATTTCCTATTAATGAAATGAAATACATTAATCTTTGAGGTAAACATCAATAAAATGGCTTATAAAGTTATAATAATGACGACGGATTTTATTTAAAGTCCAAAAAGTTAGAAAAAGCCATATTAAGGCCTTTAAAAAAACTAATTTCTTTTTCTGGGCTATTCACTCTAATGAAGAATACATAAATAGTAAATATCTGTTAAGACGAAATATTGCCAAATAAGTAGGCGATCTTTTTTTCACTGATGGTCTGATGTCATCATGATGCAGTTCAGTCAGATGACGCAGCAAGTAAACTAATTTAATTTTCGCTATTCAATCACTCACTCACGATGGCAACCGAAATCGCCCGAATTGATCTGCCCCCTAGACAAGTGGCAAAATCTGACATTCTATTCGGACTGATTCGATTTTCGAAAAGTCTGACTAGTCTAGTCTACTAATAGACTCAGTGATCGCGTTAGAAGCTCCTGTGCGGCGCTAAACTCGTCACGACATGCAACGAGACAATGGGCCAACTATCCGGCCGCCGGATATCCGGCTATCCGGCCTAGCAGCTGGCCGGATATCCGGTATCCGGCCAAACCACTATCCGTTTCATCTCTAATAAATACCTTCATTAAGGTCAATATACGATAACTATTTTGTTATTGGAAATAACATGTTTTTTAAGTGATTTAAGTACGTCATTAATTTGTTTTGGTGTTGTTAGTTAATAAAAACTCTTAAATTGGTAGCGTTTGAAAATTCATATTCAAGGGGCTGTCTTGTGAACTTGTTGCCAAGTGACAAACTGATAATCGTCGTTCAGTCGTGACGTGACCGCTGAACTAACCAGAGAAATAGGGGGTAAGGGGGCGAGGGAACGGGGATCGGGCACAGCCGACAACGCATTCGGTCAAGGTCTGCCATGCATAATGGAGCTCGCGCGAGCAACGTGACAGAATGCAAATGGCTAGACTTCGAAACAAGCAGCTTCAATTTAAATGCATCCGAAATTTAAATAAAAAACCTTACATTGGAGGTGAAAACTGAATAAATAGGTAGGTTTTTACCTAGAATCGATAGTAGAGGTATTGCACAAGTGTTGCAATAAATTGTTTATATGTGTGCTTTTTCATACTTTGCGGACACTACCAGTGTAATGAATTGAACAGTCGTCCAATTGGGTAAAATAAATGGAAAACTTGCATAAAACGAATAGTAAACTACGACGACCAATCCACCACTGACATACATGCTCGATTTCTAAAATATTTCACCGATTAATGAACAACAATGTCGAATGAAACTACGAAGCAAACGTAAAGTAATGGATGAACAAACAATTTGATCATCTCAAATTAAAGCAGGTGTTTTCATGAAAAGAATGGACGAATACAATCGGTTTTATTAACTGAGGAAAAGCCATTTCGTGGAATGTAGAGCTTTGTAATTTCATTAGATACTAAAAGTGCCGAAATTTGCCTAGAATAGTGACGCTGTTGGTGACAAATTACAGGGTGATTCATTGGTAGGTGATCAAAAAGAATTAATTCTACTACTCAAATGCAACAACTTTTTCCGAGAAAACGATGCTGAAATTTTCCACAAAAAAATATTCGTAGTTGTGTTTGAATGGTAAAATCAACACATTATGATTAAAATTTCCAAAAACCGAGACTTTTCAAAGTATTATATTTTGCAAAGTTAACTGTCGTCCCAACTTCCAAACCCATTAAAGATTCGGTGGTCCGAGTAAGACCAAGGAAGTACATTGAGCCCGCAGTCCGCTGCCAAGCGCCACTCGAGTGGTTCATAAAATCGGTTTACGCATTGCGGGTGTGCGGACGGCGACACATTACAAATATTTATTGCACTCCACGGCGCATTAGGCTGTCGCGAGACTAAAAACAATAATTATTGAAAGAATAATTTAGTGTTAGCATTTTTATTTGACTTTACACTACAGATTTTTCTTTGTAACGTGAATAATGGGGATTATTCTCAGCAATATATTACATGCTTGAATTATTTTACTTTTAAATCTAATACATTATCTCTAGCTGAGATTACCCAGTGGAAACCTCAACGCAAATACTTCTGTAATTAAACAAAGAAAATATATTTAAAATATTTACTGCTCCGATCACCTGGCACGATCTCCTCCTGAGTTTCGGAAGGGCGGCGCACATGCCACAGGTCCTTGTCGAAGCTGTACATGTTTATATCACTATCGATATAAATGATTTAATAATCACATCACTCGTGGATATTATTGTCACCACACGTCAGCACAGCAGTCTTGTTCACTGTCCTACTGGTAACTTTTACCAGATGAGTCGGAGGTTATCTCTCATTCAAGATAAGCTTCAAAAGAACTACGCAAGTTAATGTTATGACACAGGAATATTTCTGTCGTAAGAAAGCTTTATTTGCACAGTTCAAAGGCGATTCCGATAAATTTATTTTTGTACACAATAGCCATGTTTGTTCTTCTGTTCAGTTGTGTTTTTTTTCCTATACATTGTGTGAAGATTAATCTAGCGTAAGTAGATCTGCGATAACAATGACAGGATAAAAGATAATCACAACCATAATTTGGTAAAAGGGCTATAACAGATACCTACTTAATAGCTACTTAGTTATTGATATTTCTTAAATTATAAATGAAATAGAAATCCTATTTCTACATGATAGCTATTGTCTTAAAAATTAAAATATCTACAAGTGAAATGAATTTACTAAATTCCCAAAAATCTACGGAAAAGTAGGGTGGCCACGGATTCGGCTGAAATAGGTACATGCTTTGAAATAGGCTTCTAATAATCAACAGTAAAAATATCTATTAAAATATCAGATTTGCCATGAGTAGTGGATAAAATATTTGAATTTAGTTGAATGCAGTTAAAGTGTATATTACTATTTCTATAGTCCAAACATAGGTACCTACTACCTAAACTTAACTAACATAACAGTCATAATAAAATTGATGTAGTGTACGACGGAACCTCGTCATAGGTTCGGTAGGCGAGGCGAGCAGCCACTTGGCTCTCAATTTACGACCCCATCACTCTTCGCCCCAAGTCCCGACCACATTACGTGATGAAGTGCGTATTTATTAGTGTTGTTATCACACCATTTCGATTACAAGTTGCTTCGCTCAGACGAGGTCAAGCAGACAAATTGTAAAATTATTTCTATGTGCTAATTTTATTTAAACAATTTTTCATATTATTGGTAGGTATTATTAACGTTATTTCAGGCCACAATACATTGATAACAAAGCTTGGGGTCGGGAAATGAGGATAAATTTTCATTAATTACCTATAATAATAATAAAATAATATTTTATATGTCAAAAATTCTAATAAATAATACGATAATATGTATGCGATCACATATTAATTTTAATTGAGAAAAGATAAAAAATTGTGACTATAAATGCATTGTAATGACCGTACGAATTTGGACCTGGTTACCGGTATTTAACAAAGTTGACTGGTAGAACTTTCTAATTTATGCGAACCTGGTTATGATAAACAAACACCTGCAATCTTAAGCACAAAAATGTTACATTGTGACGCAATTAAACTCCAGCGAAGTTTAATTTGTATTCCATTGGTCTCCCAGTTACATGATAAGCAGACAGAATCGCTTTGGCATTTGTTATCTTTGCTATGATATCATATGGGCTACTATTATACCATTCATCTACTGATGAAAATTTATCGAAATGTGCCAATAACATAAGTTCAATAGCTATCAATCATAATAATATGATATTGATGTGACGATTTTCACACTTTTAGATATCTTAGAACCAAAGGTTAGTAGATAGATGTATGATTACAATTCATTGCATAAATAATTAGTAACTTTTCAAAAACAACCATTGTAAGAACGTTAAGAATACGTTAAAAACTTAAAACAATACTCGCACATTATCCTCGGCAGGGAACCATCACGCTAACGGATGTTTTAAAAAGTGGAATGACACACCGGAAAGAAGCAGGCGAAAACACAACAGGTTCGTCAATTAGACACGAGGAATCTGCATTGACATTCACGCGATTTAAATTCCAGCGAGCAACAGCGTAGTCAACATATTGTCAAGTAACATGTGCAAATATCACTTTATAAGTTGTATTTTGAGGTAATTTTTAATTAAGCATGACAGAAATAATCACAGTGTCATAAAAATCGATATGGAACAGTCAAGTTACGGTATGTTATCAATATGTTTTGCCACGCGCGTTGTCAATCACGCCAGCCGTGCTAGCGAGCGGTTCAGACGGCGAGGCCCGACTGGCGAAGTGGCGGTGGCTGCCGAATGCCGCGGGCGGCGGACTGCACTCGACCCCAGCAAACAAATAGGTGAGGCAATAAACGGAATCGACATTGCATAATTTAAACTTGGTGTAACACCAGTTATTACGATTAACCTTTTTAAAGGTGATAACAAACTTCGTGAACCACAAACTGCGCATTTACTAACGCGTTTGATGTACGAACTGTATGAAGTTCCTGATGCAGCTGAATCAATAATTACCTACTTGTGTAGGTATAAACATAAAAACATACACGTCTATCTGAATTCCCTCATTATGTTTTGATATTTACGTACTTCTTTCTTTAAGTAATGTCATAAATAATGATTTGCTTACCTACAGTGAAAGCTAGTTTCAGTGCATTATTCATACTTAGTAAAAAAAAAACTTTTACTAAAAGTGGTAAACGTGGAAAATGCATATTTTTATAACATCATAACTTTTTTCGCACGACTCAACAGGCGCAATGTAAACAAGGAGCGTCATTGTTATCGTAGACTTGTAGGTAAATTACAAAGGCCACACACAACAACAATTAAGACTACTATTAATATTCATCACATACAAAACAACAGTCTATTTATCAAGTCCTATAAATGGTAACCACTTTATTATATTTATAAAGTTTGCTATATTCAATCTATGACGTAAAAAGGACACTAACACAATACTCAATAGGAGTCTTTTTGTAAAAAAAAAGGTTTATAAAATCTTCCAGTGTTATAATGCCAACAAAAATCCAGTTCTGTTTTGCGCAATTACAACGAGGTCACCCTAATCTTTTTTCTTAGACAGCGTAAGATAATTTCGACTGCACTCGTATACCTTCGATAGCTCAGTTGGTAGAGCGGTGGACTGTAGTAGTGAACTCTCTGTTGAAATCCATAGGTCGCTGGTTCAAATCCGGCTCGAAGGAATCTTTTTGTATTTTTTTGTGATACGTAATTATTTACTTGTTTGATTTCTTTATTTTAGAATAAATTTATTATTCTGTAGATGGACTACGATAATTATAAATTAGCTGTGTAAGACATTTTTGTATGTTACCTGTGTTTTATTAAGTTATGTATGTTTTCCTAATCAAGAAAATAACATAAAAATTAATAGTGGGTTTTATTTTATTGTCTTCGAGAGGCTCAGGTCCAGATAGAGATTATCAACACACAAAACACTTTAAATGTAGAGCTGCTAACTACTTTTGAGGCATTTGGTGTTGCCTTTCTCACACCAAAACAACAACAAATGAACCATTTCTACCGAAACTACATCTACATTGCGTGATCCTTGTCAATTAAGCTAAAGTGGCAACTTTTTTGGCATGGCAAATATGAGGTAACTAGCTTTTGCCCGCGGCTTCACCCGCGTGAAATTTAGTTTGTCACATATCGTCATAAATTATAGCCTATGTGTTATTCTGGGTTATAAACAGTAATACTGTAAAGTTTAATCAAAATCCGTTCAGTAGTTTATGCGTGAAAGAGTAACAAACATCCAGACATTGTGAAACACATGACGTTTCGCAACGATAAGCGCCAGATATTATTTATTAAAAGATCTGACTAAGATTGTTGATTTTCACATTGTTGATAACCAGGAGATGCAGCAGTGGGAACGAGAGGAGGGAATAGTCCCGTATCTTATTAACATTACAATATTGCAATAAAAATGTTAATGCCTAGCTTGCATTAGTAACACCGTAACACAAACCAGTCGACCTTACTCTTGATCCTTACCTCCATCATCGAAGAATGAGTCGGTCATGATCCGCGGAGACCGCGACCCATCTGGCACTCCTCGTATTGACATTTTCACTTATTTCTCACTACATACACAACACTATATTCTTACAAAACTTACATGAAAATACACTTTAATTATAACATTAGATGCGAGTTGGCGCTGCAAATATTTGTTGGGAAATAAGTATAGTGATAATATAAGAGGTGTAATGGCGGGTAATGCAGTGATAATCAGTAATAGTGATTGATGATGTGTGCCGATGATAACGGAATAATGTTTATTTGTGTCTATTTACGGGTTTTGTATTATTCGATTAGTAATTTGGTAAAACATAGTTTTGAAAAAAGTTTAGGTAGCTCTAGCTAGACTGTCGTCAGCATTATTATGTAGGACCAATTAAGGCAGTGTTGAAGTAAGTAAGATTGTCTTTAGATTTGATGGAAACCAGAAAACTTTCAGATTAGGTAATTGAAAAGTCGATGGTGGGTGACTCTATCCAACCATAAATAAACAATAAGCTCCTTTACTATTGCTATTAGTTAGATAATTATCTTATTGGTTTACCTACCTATTCGGTGCTTTAATGATGAATATTAATAGTGGTTTGAATTTTTTCAGCAAACAAGTGCCTGAAATTAGAGTACTGTAGTAAAACCACACGCCCACAGTGCAAATCTACTCCAGCTGGAAAATAACACCGTCACTTTTGAACATTTACTGTGATCTGTGTGTCACCATAAACACAATAAATCACTCTACAATCAAGACAAAAAGAGCTACTTAGAAACAACGGCTAAAAATATACGGTAAACAAAATCTGGCAGTTCCTTTGAATATTTTTTACATCGAAGTGAATCATGATATCGTTTGCCAATTCTGTATTTCACAGCACACTACAGTTTCAAAGAGAAAAATATGGGATCAATATCCGACCCAAATCCTGTAAACAACCTGAATTCGAAACGTAAATCTGCTGCTGTTTACGTGTTTTTCTTTCTTGAAAAATGTGGACGACTTCGCTGTTTTCAGTTTTATTTCGATTCCGTTTAACTTTAACATTTATATGTAGGTATAGTACAGGGTGGAATTTTGTAATGCCACCTGGAGGGAAAGTAAGTACTCTTAATATTGTAGATAGAATTTTTTTCTCAATTAAAAAAAAATTTTTTTTTTGAAGAAATAGAACTGCATTCAAAGATTTCCAAAAATTTGCTTGCCACACCCGGAAATCGAACCAACTAAAATCTGATAAAAATTACACCCTATATTTTTATTGCATCGATCGTTAGGGTTAAGTAGGTATACGGATGAAATCTCTCTAACAAACTTGATAAATCAAATGAAAGGAAAACCATGAAATCTTAAATTATTTTAATTAAGTAGAGAAAATTGTATGGTATGGTAGTGAATTTTCGAAAAAAAATCGAAAATCTTTGAATGCAGTTCTCTTTGTTTTAACAATAAAGGAATGTTTTCTTTCAGTAAAATTTTCTATCTACAGTATTAAGAGTACTTTCCCTCCAGGTGGCATTACAAAATTCCACCCTGTATATATTCGAACCTGAAATGCCTTTAACGACACAAACATCGATAGAATAAAGACAAAACCGCCTGTACATTTTTGTCACAAAAACTAGTCACAAAAGCTGTCCAAAGTAGAATAAAACTGAAATCTGAAAGATTTTCTGGAGAAAAACTCTACAACTTAATTTTCAGGACCACAAGTCATTTGTGTTCAAGAGAAAACGTTTATAACGTGTCTGTACTCTATGCACGATAGTATGTAGCTTGTTAATAAAACATGTGGTCTAATTAATTTGGACTCAAAATGACTGCCTATGTCTGTGGGATTTGAAGAAGCTTTGTCAAGACCAATAAACAACAAGCGATGTCTGCAGTTTGAGGTCGATAGAAGACCAATAAACAACAAGACTACTGCGGTCGGTCGGCAAGCGTGGCTTGTCCATCCTACCTAATTACTCCGTGTCCAACACAACTAATTAATTATGTTGCATCGGAAGCATTGGTACGTACCGTATTATAGCGATTACTCTGCGTGCGCACTCTCTATTTTCGTCCGCCGCCCACTCGATCGCCGCGCCAATGTCAAAGACCTACTGATTTATTCCGCAAAGTGTTTTGGACTCTCCATTTCCCGATGCAAACAAAGACTTGTGAATTCACTGATTTGATTTCCAATTTTGGTTAGGTTATTTCAGGTTTAAGCCTCATTGGCCTTCCAAAAGAAACACCGAAAGTAGGTAGGACAACCATTATACTCGTAAGTAGTTCTGTTGTATCTGGTTGTAGTTTGTACCTAAGTAGTTATTGCGATACGTTTACTTGCCTAGATCAGAGGGAAAAGGAGTAGTTTAACAATATCGATTTTCATTTTCTTCAGCAGCCTGTAGGCTATTGCGAATCCATAAGATTTAATCACAGGAATCTGTCTATCGAGCAAGATGAAAAAACTTAATCCCATGAAAAGGAAAATTTTCATTTTCAGTACTTGATTCCGGGAGAGCTGAAGCCCCTGTTATAAGTAATATCAAACCTTTTTATGAGTCTGTAAGCACGGCTACAAAAATACAGTTTTTTTCCGATCCACGTGCTCAACAAAACCAATTGTTAGATTGCCTTGAGGAAAATAAGTTCTGGTCCATTATGTCGCCGGCTTTGTCAGCCATGAATAACTCTTGGCGCGTGATTTTATCGAAAACATTCACCAAATCGGAGAAATAACAAAGCGAAATGTTTCAGATTTCCGACGAATGAATCATGGATTGGCTATTGTTGATACATAGTGGGTACCATTAAGTATTCAGCTCTACTGTTTGAATGTCAGTCAGAATACCATGAAAAACTAAATATCGTACTCACTAGGAGGCAAAGCATCGATAAGGGTGAATATCAACTCGTTATTACCTAATTCCGGTGACAAATTTTCATTTCCACTTTCCAAAACTTTTTTGTGGCAGAAATAATAGTAAATGACTTTTATTATTCAATGATATGGTAGAGATCAACATTTATTAAGCTACTCGATTTTTGTAAAACATTGTCCTGTAAGTAGTGAAAACGATTCTTTATTATTCTCATGATCATCCGGCAGTCGTTCTTGAAAGTTTTTCAGGTATTTTTTCAGAAAAATCTCATAATTATAGCGTTTCGACTCTAGCAGGGTAAACTGGAATAGATAGGTAAGTAATTGGAGCAGTTCGAAACTACTTCAAGGTCTGTCTTTTCAACAAGGTCGGCGTTAAACGGTGTTATGTAGATGAAGACGCATGAAAGGACCATTCAAACCTCAAGGTCGAAAAAGCTTTCATACTTTCTGAGAAGCAGCAAGGAAAGTTTATAAAGAGCATTTCTTTGAAACAAAATTCTTGGGACAAGAAAAAAGACATTCTAGATTAATGCTACACAAAAATGAATTAAGCTGTATCGTGTTGTTTTCAAGATTAGTAATGTTCTGTTTCATATCTATAAACTAACTATGCCATCTTATACGTTGACGGGTGTTATGTAGCAGAGTCCGTCTGATCAATTTCACGCTCACCACACCTCAATGCCACCGTCCACGACGCAAATGCAAGCATCAATTACACTTCAGCATTCAAAGCTACATGAAAACGACACCTGCGCCTCATAAATTCAGGACTGGAATTTTCCAGTGCGAAACGGAACGCGCCAACTCACATCTAACGTCAAAACTCGCGCCAAAACTAACCTCCAAAATTAAAATTTACTTTTTTCACTTATTAATGCACTTTTTGAATATTTTTCTCTGAAAAATACTAGAGAATGTTATTGTACGAATGTTGGGACGTAGACTGAGCACGGGCTGGCACGGGCGCCGCTCGGCACGCTTTTGTGTTTAGCACAATCATGTCGCGATGTCGTCACGGCGTTCTATTAAAAACATTGTTGGTAGTAAGATTAACGTGGGTAATTCACGTATATGTATAGGCTAAGGCCGTAGAACAAACTAAGGTCATTTTCTTTCTGCTAGATAAGACAAATGAACAATAATTCATTTCGGGAAAAAGGAAAATTCCGTTCATTTCAGTTCCTAGAATACGCTAACATTTATCTGGGTCATTCCATAAAAATCTGTATATTTTGGACGTCATTTTGTCCGTAACTTTTTTAAGATGCTTTTGAATACTTTATTAGTGTAAATTATTGTTTATTAATTAATTATGTTATGTCTATAAGGGCCAGTCACTTTATGCTTTATTTTAGGAGAAATTATAATTTTCAATTTTTTCATACTACATTACTCCTATATGACTTCTAATAAAGTATAAAACTTTTAACCTTAACATTTATAGATAAGTTAATACACATAATGTAGTTGTTTTGTTATTATCACTATATAAAAAACATCATTCCCTAACTAGTAATTTAGTCCCAAGTGCCATTTAAAGCTAGGGCCTGACGCTCTAGGGACTGACGATTTGGAGTAAAACTTAACACAAATGCAGATTAACTTTATATTATAAGATGCTTAATACCATGTGCCGAAAATAGCCAAAAAAATACACGTAAATACTTTTAAATTATATACAATTTCCTATTATAATCAATAAAGCTACTCAACTAGGGACTGACGAAGTGACTGGATTAACACATGTTTCGGTAACAACTGGCACGTTAGCACTAATTCAAAAAACGGCTACCGCAAAGCCAGTATGGTCTGAGGATAACTTCGTATCGTACTTTAAAATCAACTAAATGTCATTCACTCTAAATACATATTAAAGCGCAAAATTATAAAATCAGTGCGTGGCGAGGGAATGACGCTAAAAACTGTAGACTCTTTTTCAACTAAAGAAAATCAAATTATTGTTTATTGAAACCGCAAAATATTAATAGAATTTGGTGTAATATACATTTAAATAGATTATTCGTTAATTAAAACAAAGGATAAAGTTGATGTTTTTATAAATGTGGGTCCCAAAACACAAACTTTTGGAGTACGGACATGCCTAGGGAATGACGTTTTGGGACATTCAAAAGGAAATTAAGATGTTTTAAAAATAGTTTCAAAAAATATAAATGGGTGATGAATAAAGCACACTGCGAGCTGTTATTTAACAATTTTGGAATAAAATATTAACAAATATTTCATGTGAAATGTGGCGCGGACTAAGAGTTGACATATTTTTGTGGAATGACCCATCTAACATTGTGTTTCAGGATTGAAATTGATTGAAATTGGATTGAAACAAGAGACGAGAAATAAGACCTATCATTTTCTTTTCTACTCCAAATAACTAGAGAGCTGTTAAGCAAATTAGATAGATTTCTACTAAACATAGCTAATATTATGTAAACTTTATAAGTTTGGTTCTTTAGAAGCTAATTTTTTCGAACCGTATCACAAAGAAATTCAAAGTAACAAAACGAGTTTTTCTCATAGAATTTCCCATCGTTTTTCCGACCACCATGCTTTTTCCATGTAGGTACTGATGGCGAACAATAGTTAATATTAACCTTCTAAATACTCTACTTTCATATCTTGAGACAGCATTCTGTTGTTGCATGATCGTTTTTATGGCAACTGAAATTATGAACGTACGCGGCACTTTGGAAGCGTGTTTACTGAAATAGCTTCGACCTGTCTCGCCGAGGGCAACAGAGGGCGATGAACGACCTATACCATATTAGATAACAAGCAAATTTTCCATTGCTGAGAGCGCAACTAGGGTTGCCAGGTCCAACAAAAGCCAGACCTTAAGCACAACCGCAACACCATTAATTAATAGATATGACGATATACTCCATCGCAGTAATGATAGAGACAAAATACATAAAGTAACTCTTTCTGAAAATGTGATATTAAAAGCAAAGACAAATTATATTCTAGAATATTCATTATGCTGAGCACGTCGTTGTTATACACAAAATCATTCCATGTCTAATTGTAGAGACATGATGATATGAGTAGAGCAACAGACAAAGCTGAAAACGCATCATATTTTGTTCTGGGGACTCTTCGTATGCATGTTATCGGACGTTAGCTATTAGTATTTTCCCTCTTTCTCTATCATTCGGGAAAATCTAGGATTATCTCTATAAGTTTACTTTAACTAGGGTTAGTAGTAACTTTTAGTAATAGTATAGCCTGACAAGGAACATAAAAACCCTCACCATGTTGCGGAAAACTAATGGTACTAATTTATTTTAATGGCAACAGTAACTGAAAACTTCATTGACATGTCACCTTGCATGTCAATCTATTGCTGTCAAAGTGTAAACAAACTTTATTTTAAATGTGCGCAATTGATTTTGTGAATGAAATTGCTAAAATCTTTTTATAGTCGAGAAAGAAAAGTGGTTCACAATGTGTTAAAGTATTTGTCGAAGAGAAATACCAAGGGTTCGGACAATATTTTCATTGAATAATGTTTCCAACAAAGGTTGTCAAATTGACTGACATGTTTACCGTATAGTACAGTCCACTATGAAAATTAGCTGTGGTTTGTTTCAACTACCTATTTTAAAGTTTTTTGTCACTTTCTAAGTGTTGAATTTTATGGAATAGGGAAAGAAGTACCGAGTTTGAAGCGTTCATGAGCAGACATTGCAGTTGAATATTCAAGTTCTGAATTTGATTATTGATGAATAATAAAATAAATCCTACTAGCTCGATTGATGGTTTCATTTAATTTATTTAAACCAGGTTACCTATAATAATATTTTTTCGTTAATTTATGAAAATATCAAATTAGCCCGTAATCCTGAATCCTGATACATAAAGTTAGCCTATTAATTTAACACAGGTACGACTGTACTCAGTGTTGCACTATCAAATGCAATTGACGCGCCTCTATGCCAGGGTTTTTATGTTCCTGGTCAGGCTTATAACTGTTGGGAACCGATAGGTGGACCAACCTGTTTTTTATAATTGTCTATGTTTTTTTACTTTTTTTATTATTTTTAATACCTTTTGGTTTTTAGTTTTGAAAGTATATGTTTTTTGATAGCCGTCAGGGCATTTAACGCAGAAATACATCTTTATTTTAAACCTAAGATATCTGTCGGCTGTCCGCTACAGTAACTTTTAGTTAGATAGTTTTTAATAGCACTGAAATACTTTTTACTTGTAATAAAATAAAGTTTTGATCCAATATTACCTGTAAAAGTACTAATGTAGATATTCTGAGAGTAGATAGAGCACATTTAATCAGTATTTCATCATTGTCAAAGACCTGTATAACAAGAAGTCAGACACTGGAAATATTCCGTGTACAGTCCGCATAACGTAGTGTAGGTATTCAAATTATTTTAACTGGGTACCTAGTTCCTACGATCTATTTAGAACACCACGAATATCACGATAGAATCTCTGATCAAATGTTTCCAGTATTTTTACCTGTTATTGGCAGGGGGCCAGCAATCGCTTCACATGTTTAATTTTATTAAAATGAGATGAGACATAATCCTTGCCAGCGAATCACAGATGTACAGGAGAAGATTTGACCCAAATTGATTCACAACTAATCTCTACATTGATTTACTTTTATACTTGTTTTAGTTAAACACATGTGGCATTATAGGAGCATACACCTACGTAGGTACCTAGTATGGCGCTGACCTCAGACTATGATCTGAGGCGCTGACTGACTAAATCCTAAAACTTGGGAGAGGTTTTGACATCAGCTTTAACTATTAAACCTAACGTTAGATAGAAGTGTAAAAAATGGTTTTTTGCTTTTCAACTTTATATCGCTCGTTTACAACGATGGTACAGTCTCTAGCCCTACCAATGTGGGTCGGTGCCTGTAAAGGTCAGTCAAATGTGCAGTTACTTACATCACAAAATCTGGATTCGAAAAAGTAAAATCGATATGCGATGTCCGTTCAAAACAAGTTTTCTAAGACGTAGCCAATGCCCAATGTAGAGATAGGTCACACTGAGCTGCGCGTCGCGCAGTTGCGCCAATCCTGTTTGTTGACTGTACCGGTTAACCTACTTCTACAAAAGACGCACAGTGCAGGACCGGAAGGATTTGTTAGGAGGGAATGAATAGAAAGTTCAGGAATGAAGTATTTTCATATAGTTCAATTTTCCACGGAGCTGCAGAGTTAATACTGATTTGACGCAGAAATCTCTACTAGCACAATTGCGTTTCCCACGATACATCTTCGTGGCCTTGCACTGTCCTTCCTCATACGGATTGTCAAGGGGAACAAAATATAATCTTTTGTGTCTCATCTAAGACGTATTTGTGACCCATTGAAACGTTTGGGTATTGCTGGGGTGACAATAATAAGTCGGTGGGGGCCGCTATCGTCCTGATAAATGATGTCCGCTCAAAACAACGTTACTATAACAATTGGCTGTCTGTCTGTCTACTGTACTACAAGGGTACTTCTTATCAAGGCAGTCTATAACCCATTGGGGGTCATGAGCATTTTTTTAAGGATCAAGCTTTTTTTTATCTGAAAAATTAGAGAACTTTTCAGCGATCACGTTACAAACAATTAGTATTTACAGGTGTTATTGCTGTTTCTAGAGCAAACGGGGCTTTGATCACGTAGTCAGAGACCACGTAGGAAAGAGGGGACTGCTTCTTATAGCGAGGGTCATTCATATTGTTAAAATTGAGTAGTATTAAACCATAAAACTACTCAGTTTCGCGATTGCATTGAGAGTTAGAAAGCTCCGTCAGTTGGGTACAAAACTGCAAGTTTTTCGACTTCATCAAATCGAATTCCACAAGGAATTAACATTGCGTGAATCGTTTTCAAAATAAAGGCCTGTGAGCCACAAAAGGCATCTAACATGTCTAGAAAACAGACATCTCATCAGAAAGGGGCCATTTGAGTAAAGCTCTTTGATATAGGTTGTAATTTGCTCTTGTGTCCCTTGCTCAAAAATAATTCGGGTCACCCTGGTTCAGTACTGATAACTGGTTTTCCTACAATGGGTATTGTTTGCTGTGGTTAAACGCTTGCGGTGCTTATTACGTGATTTTATGGAAAAAACCTTGTGAATTTATAATCATTTGTATCTTTTTGGTCGGCTCTTTGGCGGATATCGCTTTAGGTAGAGCAGGGCGTTTGTAAAGTGCGCTATCTTATCCTTATCAGTTCTCACAGTCACGATATCTAGGTAAATGAAATAATTGTTCTTCTTCACACACATTCCAATAATTATTGAAATAGAACAATCTAGGTAGTTTTAATCTATTCTAGGCGGCAAAGGGAACACCCCCAGGAAGGTAACTCTGAATGCACAAAAAATCAGCGTTATAATCCTGAAAATTTGGTCTTTTCAATGAATTATTGCAGACAGTCGGAAAATTATTAAGCGGCATTGTCCGCCCACGAGTTGCTTATCTATAGGTATATGAAACAGCTTATCTGGCTGGTAAATATTTCTCTGATTATTCAGCTTGAACGTTCACAGGGATTTCATTGTAAAGCCTGTAACTAGTTTGGTTAATTTTATAGCAAAATTAGGGACCTAACATATTTAGAGTCCGTGACTAGCATAGCGATGCAGTCTGGTTAGCGAATCACTAGACTAGACCAAAGGGTACCTAAGTAAGTAGCTAATAATGTTTGGAATGATGTTCAAAATAATTTTCGTATAATAAAACTTAGAGGTGAAAGTTTAGTTCCCTGAAGGACTCCATCGATCTTTCTGAAATCCAAAGCCTTTTACAAGATTTTAAATTTTCACATGAATTTCCTACGTATGTAATTCTTTTTTGAAGAACACCAAAAGAAGGCCTCAACGTTTCCTAACAATTCAGCTAGTTCAAAAAGAAGACGAATGAGTAAGTAGTGTAGTAGGTATACATTTTATCACATACACAACACACGTTTGAGACTTGCGGCAGACGGACCCGTCAGCTGATGCCGTATCGATCCGAGCACCCGGCGCGAGAAATGGGCGCCTTTCCCGGTTAGCAACCGGGGCAGCAGGGGCTTTCCGAACCGGCAGGGTTATTATAACACCGCAGTATGGTGAGTGGTGTGAGTAAGCTGACCATAATAAAAACACGCAATAACGCATTGTTATCAACTACCTACCTTAGATTTGAATTTTATTTCTGCTTAACTTTTATCTGATTGAGCTGACAGATCATCTGTTTCTGCATTTATTAGGGAATCAAGGATTAACAATACATCTTGGTGTCTTTTACATATGATATCATCATTACAAATTATATTATTTATCTGGATTTTTGTTTGAATTTTCCATGGTGCAGATAGGTTTTCTGTTTATTATCTAGAAGGTAGGTATTTTGTGTTGTTTGCTTCGTTATGGCGTGATAACAAAAAGGTAAAAATGTATGTGATGAGTAACACGACCTTTGTTGTTAAAATTTTCCTTTTAGATACTAATTAACAGTCAATACCTAGCTACTACATCCAATTGTAAATAGAACGAATAAGTCTGAACTGAAAATACCTTAGTCGTAAAAAAATTGTTCAGTTTAGCTGAATTATTATCCAATTTACTATATTGCAAAACCGAATGTTTTATTTACTGTTTGTGCCTACTGAGCCGCCTAAACAAAACAATCCTCCAAAATGTAAACATGTGTCGCCACTGACCTATTCTCTTGCTTAGGTGCGGGGTGACAGCTCTTCCCTGGTCCTCCAGCTCCTCCTCCACGTCCACATCGAAGGAGAAAGGGAAACTCTTGGTGGAGCCCACGAAGCCGGCCGCCATGACGCACGACACCTCCGACCACGCGGCAGTACGCGTAGCTACTGACTGCTAAACTAAAGTGCGAAGTCACAGCGCCTGGAGCGCAGGGTTACCAGCCTGCCGGCGTTTATCTTGATTGGTGAAACGCAACATTGTAGGTTTACCTTAAGTTGGTACTTGAATTGCTTCTAAAGATACCAAGCATTCTAATAAACCACACCTAATGTAAAAAAATAAAAAAAATTGAATGCCAATAAAACTATATTATTTTGTGTTTAATACAATAACAATTTACTATTCTAGGAACGAAACAATAAATATTTTTAATAATTCATCGTTTCAACAAATAAACCGTTCATATAATCGACTTCCGAGTTCGCGATACTTTTCCAATTCATCGTTTTCCACCCAAGTTGCTTTCCATACATCTAAATTACCAGTGAGCTTCTCCACGAAAATTGACATTATCACTGCCAGACCGTAGTTCTGTTGGCACGACAATCCCTTGAAGAAACGTCCGTCCAACACTCGTGCCCACTTGTAACTCGAATCCGAAGACGAAGCCGTGTAACGTTCATTCAAAAATATCGCCACTTTCATCCAAGACGCCGCAGTAGCTTCGCACCAGGTCGCCTCCATCACCCTTGTCACACTACCATCTTCAATTTCATTGCACAAAGTTCGAAGCAGCTGTATCAAATTAAACCCATATTCTGCCGTATAGTTTAAAAGACCGTTAAATATGATATAATTTAAGTATTTAAATCTACTTAAATTTTTCGATAATAATACGAGTTTAGCGAACATTGTGGGCGTGTTACCGTCTCTTCGACGGAAAGTCCTATAGGCTCGCTTGAGGCAGCGCTTGTGCGGTGGAGAATACTTCGAGAGCCCGCATTTGATACTGTGGCGAAGTAATCGAAGAAACTTTTGACTGTAGAACGTAGAAATGAGATGTTTGTAGCCCTTCGTAGTAGCACGCATCAGCACCAAAGCTACCACAGCAAAGAAAGATTTCAGTACTGCTCTGGAACGTGACTCTGAATCCCATCTATTAAGTAATTCATGGCAACATGATATAAATGCAGCATTTTCAACAGGGCCATAAGTCAAAATTTTATTTTCCTTCGAAATTGGTTTCTGCGCGAACTTTATATTTTCCGGCAACTCTATAGGTGGACTGAATGGTTGTGGTTCGGGTTCCATATTCTCATTAATTGGCTCTTCGGAAATGTTACTATTACCATCATCATCATCATCATCATCATCATCATCATAAACATTATTTATTTCGTTGCTGCTTTCACTAAGGTTGTCTTTATCTCGGTTAGCTGTTGTCTCATCCTCTATTGTAAAATCTTTTTCATCATCATCATGATCATCATCATCATCATCTAGGTGAATGTTTTCGGTATCGTTAGAAATACTTACAGGATCCTCAGTAGCGTCTACAGACTCTGGGTAAGGCGACTCCATCGGCTCTCCTGTGCTCTGGACGTCTTCCTGACTGTCGTTCGTCGATCGGGATTGAAACGCATTTTTTTCTTCGGGAGTTAAAAAGAAAGCCATACCGCCATTTGTAAACATTGCGTCACTCCATATTTTTTTTTCATCATACGGAGATACCGGCAATATGGACAAAACAGCAAATACTAGGTCGTCCACACCTATGCCTTTTTGGACTCTACCTCCTAAATAAAAATCAAGGAACCGTTTTATTATATCTTTTTGAACTGATAATATGTCCGTGACAGATAGTGGAAATAACTCTTTAAACGCGATCTCTTCCAATCTGTCCTCACTCCATTCAAATGTGGGGTTCTCTTCATTTTCGCCACTCATGTTACTGACTGAAAATAAATAAATAAATATATATGAATAAATAATAAATTTATTGAATGATAGTGTGATAATATAAAACATATTTTATACCTATCGAAAACCCTTACAAACACAAGGTAGGCCTATGTATCTCTGCCATTCCTAGCTAGACTATTCTATTATGTACCTACTTATTAGTAAACGTGTTTAATACCTAAAATTAAAGGTTACTAGTTTTAAGTAGGTAGGTTAGTTAAACTCGTTTATCTAAGTAAAGTTAAATACTTAGGACCTAACTATTTACATCTGTTAAGACTGTCAGGAATTTATGCATAAATTTTCTCTGTCTGATGAATATTTAGTAGATATAAACTTAGGTAAAGAAAGAGGTATCTACAGGGTGGAAACGATATGTGATCTCTCTCACTCGATTATTTCTATCTAAACTATAAAATCCAAAATCTGGTTACTGATCCTGAAAGTGCTTCACGAGCTCTATCCAACGGTATCAATAATAGATTGCAGAATAAATTGGATCTATCTGAAAATTCAATGTTTCCAGCTTCCATACTAAATGTATGCCAGCCACACAATATTAGAAGTGTATTTTTTAAAATTAAATAATAAACTCTTAAAATAAACTCGTAAATTACATTTTTATTTAAAAAAAATACGGAAAACATTGGTTTTACTTGCTATAATATTATCAAGAGATGAGTCCCATGACTGTGGTAGTAGGAAGAAGGAAACATTGAATTTTTGGATAGATCCAGTTTATTCTGTAACTTAATGTTGATACCATTGGATAGAGCTCGTGAAGCACTTTTAGAATCTGTACCTCTAGTAGGAAAAACTTTCGAGTTCGTTTCGTTGCGTATTCAAAGTGTCATCGAAAAATTTTGTATGAAAAATTAAACAGCGCCCCCTAGGGCGGCTATAATATAGGGGGCGCTGTTTAATTTTTCATACAAAATTTTTCGATGACACTTTGAATACGCAACGAAACGAACTCGAAAGTTTTTCCTACTAGAGGTACAGTTTTACGATATCATGTGTGGTTTTTAATATTATGTGGCTTTACCAAATGTATGGAAGCTAAACATTAAATTTTCGGATAGATCCAGTTTATTCTGTAACCTATTATTCATACCGTTTGATAGGGCTTATGAAGCACTTTCAGGATCAGTTAATATATATATTGTATAGTTTTTCGATATCTTGTATAGTTTAGAAATAATCGAGTGAGATCACTTATCGTTTCCACCCTGTATGCGTATTTGCATTAAGTCCGCCATTTCTACAACTTCACCATGTGCAAGAAAGATACAATCAAACAAATAAAAATTATTTAATAAAATAATAATAGGCTAAAAGCTATAAATATAATTAATAACCAAAGTAGTAAAGTAGGTACCTACTTATTGAACAAAGTTGACAAAGTCGGATGTTTCATGTCAACGCGAGAGAGGCGACGCTTATCAACGTGTTTGCGATAAGCAGACTTTCAAAAGCTCCTTATGAAATTTTTATGACAAAAATAATGTTGTGGCTGAACTCTAATGAAATTTAGCCTAATATACCTATTATGGCAAATTACTACGTTACTGATAGATTTGAGAGTCACCGTTTAAGTAACTGGTTTAACTCAAAAACTGGTATAGTATGATGTATTGATTTTGATGGTGTTATGATGTGTTAAATTAAACCCCTGCATATTATATTATAAAATATGGATAAATCTAATAAGATTACTGTACGGCTAGCACGAAAAACTTTCGAGTTCAAATCGTTTGCGTACTCGAATCGCCATCAAAAGATTTAGTAAGTAAGAAAACTACAACAGCGCCCTTGTGAACGTGTCGTAAAGTGAACTTAGTATGAGATGTGGTTGCACGAAACTTATTTTGAGTATCAAAATTGTCCCGTTATCATTTAATTCGAAGATTAAGTATCGAATTTTATCGAGTACGCAAACGATTCGAAGACGAAAGTTGTTCATGCTAGAGGTACTGGTACTCACATGGATTTTTCTTGTTTTAAAACCGGTAAGTAACTTCCCATAAATTAATTAATATTAAAAAATAACAAGTGATACTAAGGATAAGGTGGGACTACCTTTAGCACTTAGCACAAAATGTTACAGACTACAGTAATATCAATCATTAGGATACAGAAACTGAGATACGAGTTACACAAACGGACATGAACCGCACACTGACCACCACGTAATCAGCAAAGAGTATTGTTCATTCATTAATAGTCGTGTTGCTCGTGCTTCTCACCATTACCATTACAAAATTAATACTAACAATACAGGATTCCCCGAATTTTAGTGATGCCATTCTAGAAAAACGTTGTGATCCTAAATGACAGAGGAAATAAAAATAAAAAAAAGAAAGCACATGCACATTAAAAACATTTTAAGAATCCAAGTTTTATTCTAATGAAGCAAAAAAAATTCAATAAGCAGTGCCTACTACTCCTACTAGTGACCTCTACTGAATCGCCTGGTTAATACTTACTTTATGATTAACTTCTATAGACGGATCGTTCCACATCAAAACTCTAGATGGCGTTAGTCAATTTATTGCAAAAATATTGGTTTTATCAAATACTAATTACTATCCTGTTCTTTCCCGGGACTCAAACTATCTCTATGCCAAATTTCATCAAAATCGGTTGCGAGGTTTAAACGGGAAAGCGTAACAGACAGACAGACAGACAGAGTTACTTTCGCATTTATAATATTAGTTGGGATTTTACTACATACATAAAACACCTACACATAACCTACATAAAACAACAGATAATACATAAAACATTAAAATTAAGTTGTTAAGTTTGCATCTATTCGCTTATTAGGAAGTACTTTTACATTGTTTCATCCCCTATTCATCAAAGTTATTATTTTAATAACTATTAAGCTAAGACCACGACGCGTCAGTAAGTAGTTTTCATTATTTAATGTAATGCTTATTCCTATTGCCGCATTAACAAGTTACCAACCAAGAAAAACAAATGAAGGGATGCCAAATATTTTCAGTATTGTTTGTCAACAACACGATAATAATATGAGGAAAATAATAATACTAAAAACCTAATACGATAATTTATTCACCAGCTTTAAATGTTGAGGACATTAACACATTGGATGCACATTATGCTATGGATTGCTATCAGTACGTTCACTTCTTCTTCGCCACTTGTTGTGCCTCATCAATGGGGTCCAGCTTGGGTTCTTCAAATTTGAATGAGGGAAATGAGGTCATGTCTACACCAGAACCACCACCATATTGCTTCTCCAGTTTCTCCAACTCAGTTTTGAGTTCTTTCTCAATAGCTGGGCTGGGGTCAACCAGTTTGCCACCACTGAAAGAAAGAACAAGTGATTAGAACATTATTTCTTTAGTATGAAAATTTTATCTTACTAATTTCCAATGAGATTTACAGGGTAAATCATGAAGAATAATGTAAACTTATTTTTTTTATACGGTGCAACATATATTCAATCATAAATCAAAACTGTTAGATTACATTACAGCCAAACCTCAAAAGTATCATCACTATTATCCAATTTGAAAACTGCAAGGTCAATCATGAATGAACTTACGAGCTCTTCTGCTTGTATTCCCTGATTTTGTCCAAGAACAGCTGCTGGATGGGGTCTGTGGCCTTCTGCGCTGCCGCCAAGTTGCGGGTAATCACCACCGAGGAGCGAGCTGCCCGCAGGCCACCAAGAAGTGAGGAGCTGAGCATCTGAAATACGGTACGAATCTAACCTCAAATACGAGTTACATAACAAATGTTAAAAAATATCATAATTGTTAACAAATGTAAGTACCGCCATCAAATATTGTGAGGGTATTTAATAAATCGTTCTATAAATACTGATTTAATTTAATTTTATTAAACCAAATTACCTTTTTGTGTTCACTACTGTCTTCCGAATTTTGACAGTTTTTGACAGATGACTTCTTCTTCTTCTTCTTTTTTGTTCTTGGCAATACTCGTCGAGGCCGACTTGATTTGTGCCATTTTCATGTGAGTGTGGGACGAGTTAAGAAGAGGGACCAAGTGGGATGGGACTTGGGCTTGGGCTTGGGATATTAGGTGCGGTTGAGACAGATGACTTAAAAGTGGGGTTGGTTTTTTTCACAGATATGGATAGATGCAGCATGTGTCAAAAATTGTATGAAGCCGAGCGTGCCACTTTTTAAACGTCATTAGTGTCATTTTAGCGAATTTTAGTGATTGCCGCAACGTAAAAGTAATCGTATCATCGTACTGCATTTGTAAAGTCATCGAATGATATCGTGTGACTCGAATCGAAAATTAATTAATTCCGATAAAACTGATAATTTGTTAAATACAAAACCAAAAACATCTTTATTTACCTTTTTAAAATAAATTAATTCTTACAAATCGTCAAATCTCGTTATTTTTTTTACCCTACCAGCGTTTCAAGACAAAAATTTGTCAAGTGCATGAATACATGCATCAGTGTGTGTCTTATTGTTATGAGTAAGTACGGTTCCTTGGGATCGGTATGAGTGCACCACATACAGGGACCATGGTTTTAACTCTTAAGAGTACATCGCAGGATATGTATTAAAAACAATGCTACTTTGTACTTCTTCTACTGCTACTTTAATCTAATTAATTATTTGTTACTTGTGCTGTTAATTACAATTCTCAATCCGTAAATAATTTCTTCTTTCTACCGTGTTCGTACTACTGTCCTCGTAAAATCATCGTAACCGATTGTTGTAATCGGATTACATGAACATCACTCGACCATGTATGTCCATTTGGACATATCGGAATGGCACGCTTTGACGATCAACTTGCTGTATCTACTCTAATCCATATCTGGGGGCACGGCAGTGCCCCCACCAAGTCGAGCAAAAAAGCGGCACGGCCGTACCATCCTTTTCTCGAAGCAATTCAGGCCATTTTCGACCGCCTGTAACTTCGTTGTGGATAAAACTAGAAGGCTGAATTTTCATTAGCTATGCAGGCATTGTAAAGACACGGTATATTTAAAATTTCATTCAATTTGAATCAGTAGTTTAAGAATTATAACGGGTCAAAGTTACTTAATTTTGTCACTCACTGACTCACTGACTGACTCACTGACTCACTCACTGACTCACCGATCATCAAAACTCTAAGGCACTTCTAGCAGACCTAGAAGCTTCAAATTTGGAATATAAGTAGTGTTTGGTGTATGAATCAAGGAAAAACTAAAATATTTGGGGGCACGGTAGTGCAACCGCCAAGTCGAGTAAAATTTTTCAATTTCGGTCCAGTTTTCTAGATACATAACTGCTGTCTACAAAATACAAAAAGAAATGAGATCCCATCAAAAACAATACTTGTCAAAAAAACCAAGTCTCGCAACTCAGTTGTTCTACGGTAAAAAGTTGTGAGATCCATGTAATACCAAGTCCAGGCCAGGAAATCTTTAACGTTTTACATAAATATATTGACTTGGCCATCGCATGAAAACACGTGTAAATTAAATTATTTAGTGCGATGGCCAAGTCAATAATTTATGTAAAACGTTAAAGATTTCCTGGCCTGGACTTGGTATTACATGGATCTCACAACTTTTTACCGTAGAACAACTGAGTTGCGAGACTTGGTTTTTTTGACAAGTATTGTTTTTGATGGGATCTGTGGTTTTTTTTTAATGTGCTACACCCAGACCACAGATAATTTATATCCAAACCTTGTTTAGAATATTTTTAGAATGCACTATAATTATTTTTGTCATTGCTTGGATTTTGCCAAAAAAAAACTTAAGAGTTGAGTTCCCGCCATTTTTACGTTGATCGTCCATCATTCCATTCGGCGCGTAATTATTAAAAGTTTCAACTTTAATCAGTAACAAATTAATTAAATAATCGCCAGCTATGGATATCGGTGACTTAAGTAAAGTCGCGAGTCGAAAAAGACTGAACGTAGATGCTGAGAAACTTCGTGAAAAAGTTTCTCGCGAAACTGCAAAAATTATCAAGTTGAAGGTGAGTTTAGCATTCTTTTGTTTATGCTACATTTAATCAATCGGTTGTTCTCCTAATCGTTTTAAATGCCTACTATTTAAGATTAAGATACTAAAAAACTGATAGTTACTATACTAACTACAATAACTTTTTGCGTGGTGGGTGCCCTTAGGTCGCCCAAGACACCGCGTACTGGGACCTCAAGGAAAAGCTCCAGCAGGTTGAGGGCAACCATGAGCGGCTGCAGCAGAATATGGTCGAGGTGCAGATGCAACACGAGGCAATCTCCGGGCAGTACCAAGATGAACTTAGGCTTCGACCAGAAACTTTGAACAAGTATTAAATTCATCCTTATTACTTATCAATCAATATTAAAATAATCAATTTGTCTTGACAATAACTTAAGTAGGGGACACGTTTACTAAAAGCGTTCAATTTATAGACGCTTTTTACGCTTTAAATCGAACTTCTTAAAATTACCTGATTATTTTACAGAATGAGTAGCACCCGCGAAATTTGTGATGTGCTAGAGGAATACAGCGAGCGGCTAAAGGAAACACTGTCCCGATGCAAGAACGATCAGTCCACATTGTACGACGCATACCAAAAGTCTGGACAGCTCGTGAGGGACATCAAACACAAGCAACTCCAAGGAGACGAGAAAAACCGCCAGGTCATCGAGAGACTTGAAGAAAAAGGTAATAAGTGTAAAACTTATCGTGATCGAGGTGCTAGGTAGTTTTCAGGTTACCCGACTTACAACTTCTTTAAATTCGTTGCAGTAAAACTAACAAGCGAGCATCAGAACCAGCTCTTGCAGTACTTCTCGGCGGCCAAGCAGCAGGGAGACGCCGAGCTGGCCGACACCAAGCAGAAGTTGGCCGCTACCGCCACACAGAAAGAAGAGCTGATAGCAGCCGTCAACGAACTGCGCAGGAGTCTCGACCTCAACCAACACGACTTGCAGAAGGTAACGTTGTTGATCATCTTGGACTTCTGAACCAGCTCTTGCAGTACTTGTTAGCAGCCAGCAGCAGGGAGACGCCGAGCTGGCCGACACCAAGCAGAAGTTGGCCGCTACCGCCACACAGAAAGAAGAGCTGATAGCAGCCGTCAACGAACTGCGCAGGAGTCTCGACCTCAACCAACACGACTTGCAGAAGGTAACGTTGTTGATCATCTTAGACTTCAGAACCAGCTCTTGCAGTCCTTGTTAGCAGCCAGCAGCAGGGAGACGCAGAGCTGGCCGACACCAAGCAGAAGTTGGCCGCTACCGTCACACAGAAAGAAGAGCTGATAGCAGCCGTCAACGAACTGCGCAGGAGTCTCGACCTCAACCAACATGACTTGCAGAAGGTAACGTTGTCGATCATCTTATACTTTAGAACCAGCTCTTGCAGTACTTGTTAGCAGCCAGCAGCAGGGAGACGCCGAGCTGGCCGACACCAAGCAGAAGTTGGCCGCTACCGCCACACAGAAAGAAGAGCTGATAGCAGCCGTCAACGAACTGCGCAGGAGTCTCGACCTCAACCAACATGACTTGCAGAAGGTAACGTTGATTAATCTTAGACTTGAGTGCAGGTGACGGCGGTGGAACCATAACCACGCAAGAAAGAAGCTGGTAACTGGCGTATCCAACTACATATTTTCAAAAATAAAAACGAAATTGATCGAAGATGATTCGTTGCTCTTATGGTAAACAAGGATCCTAGAGAGAAGATTAATAAACCAATTTTTGTTCCAGAAAGAGGAATCGATCACGTCTCTTCAGAACGACATGAAACAACTGCTCCACGAGTTCAACTTGCAGGCCTCCGACATGAAGAGCTCTATGCTGAAACAGGAAAAAGAGTAAGAGTCCAAAAGGGACAGAGTTACTTAGGGGTAGCTTCTTACGTAGATTTCATTTATTCGTATTTACTCTTCACGGTCCTAGCTGTTTTTCTCTATCTCGGAATTTATACTTTATCGCTTGTGTTAAAAATTCAGCATTCTATTCTACACATTGCACTGTCTAGACTCAAAGAAGCAGTAGAAAGTAACGAAGCACTGAAGAAGGCCCTCGGCAACCAGGAGACCTTCACCAAGGGCATCTGCGACCAGAACAACCAGCTTCAGGAGAAGATATCTGCGTTAGAGGATGAAAACATTGCTATGACCAACACTAATAAGGACTTGGAAGCAAAACTCCAGGTATAAAATAAAGATCATTGATAAATCCTTAGACATACTTACTTACTATTTAGCTAGTTGCTTGAAATCTGCTGAAACTCACTTATTTTATTTAAACTTACCTTATATAGTTCCTGTGAAACAATTGCAATTTTACAGGCTGCTACTGAGAAAAATGAAGATTACAAAACAGTGGTGGCCATGCTTAACGAGACGCAAGATGAACTGAGGAATGATATCGCCCAGAAAGATCAGGTCAGTATAGGACATTAAATTATTTAGTTTTTTTGAATTTGCTACTAATTAATAGCTTACTTACCTAATTATGTTGTTGAATAGCTTCAAAAGAGTTCAGAAGCAGAAATACAGAAACTGGTGGATCAGTTATCTGCATTGGAAGTCGCGAATACAGAGGTAGTAGCCAATCTGACTGCATCAAAAGAAGACTGCGATGCGAAGGCACAGCGTATTCAAGAGTTGGAGACTCAGGTGCAGGATATGCAGAAGAAGTTAGCAGATCGTGAAACTGAGTTGGACGAACTGAAGTAAGTTTTCAATCTTATTTTTGCATGTTGTCGTAGCTCCTACTCCGTACCGTACCCTACCTATCTACTAAATGGAATTATAGTAACTAACTACATTATATTAAATAACAAAGAACATTACATCGATTTAGTTTAGAGCAGTGGTTCTTAACCTTTAAGTCATGAGGGACCATTTTACCAAATTTCTGTCTTGTCAGGGACCACCTCATATTAATCGGTCAAAACCAGTTTGACTGCAAAAATCAGTTAAAAGTGGTTTTGACCAAGGTGTGCAAGTGCACTTCGTGGACCACTTGGAATGCCTCCAGGGACCACCAGTGGTCCGCGGACCACCGGTTAAGAACCACTGGTTTAGAGGATCAGACTGGAATAGAACCAACTATGTAATGCATAATTTAGCACCAAGTTTACTTAGTTACTTAGCTTAGCAAGACTTTTCTTGCAAAGCCAATCTTCATCTCCCATGTAACTAAAGGTTCAGTCAAACCAACGTGATCACACGCGATCAGTCGCATCTGTGATCAGCCGGCGTGCAGCGATGGCGATCAATGCATAAATGCACTTAAATTTAAGTCTGATCGCCATCGCTGCAAAAATCAAAATCAAAAGTATTTATTCAGTTTAGACCACAAGTGGCACTTATGAACGTCAAAATATTATTATAGAAAATAATAAAAAAAGAAAAGGTAGCCTTTATGGGGCACTTTACATGTCTCCTTATCTTTTGGGCCCTACCAGCACGCCAGCTAATCGCGTGTGATCGCGTTGGTTTGGCTGAACCTTTACTCGTTTAACGGTCGTAAATACCTTACCTATCTTGCCTTTCCCAGGGCATCATCCTCACAACAAACCAAAGAGCTATCCGAAGCCATCAGCTCCAAAGACAAGGAACTAGACACGAAGGCGAGCACCATAGCTCAACTCATGACGGAGCTGAAAGCCGCCACGGACGCACGCGGCCGCCTCGAACTGAGCGTACAGAAGCTCCGCAAGGAGGCCGAGATGGAAAGGGAGGCCGCTAGTGAGAGGGAGAAGAGGATATCGAAGCAAGTCGAGCAGCTGGAGGTCGTCGTCAGGGTTAGTGGTCAACTGACGATAGATCATGTCAATAGATCTGATGGCAGAGCTGAGTAATTTCTATCCATAATGTATTTTTCCTGCTTGAGATTAGAAATTTTAATTCTGAAACAAAATGCTGGATGATCTGGATCCAACCGCAAGAGCTGATTCATTTCTACCCTCAATTTTAATTACCTTATTTTGTATTATATCCTGGTGGAAAGTAGGCGTATTTCTACCTACCTACTTACCTACTACTTTTTCTTTATATTTCTAATGGAAAGTAATTCGGAATGTATTTTTTCCATAATTTCAGACCAAAGATGACGAGCTCTCGAAACAAATGTCCATCATTCTGGAGATCCGCGCTGAGAAGGTATAAGTCATGAACTTTAAAGACAATTTTAAAATAATTTGATGATGTTCTAATGATCACTGATTCCTGTAGGAACGGCTTCAAGACAAGATCCAGAGCATGCAGAACACAATCGACAACATTCAGAAGGAGCTGACCGGGCGAGTGTTGCCCTCCGCAAACCGAATGCCTCCCGAGCAAGACGACAATGCTGTCATGTGTGCGCCTTCCAAGGTTTGTGTTATAGTCTGGTCCGGGAGCACGTAGAATTTTGTCCAATGACCCCTAGCTACCCATCCTTATCGCTCGCACGTAATTATGTTGCTATCGCGCTCGCACACTCACTGCGGGTGCCAGTCGCACAGTCGCGACAGCAATAGCGATAAGGATGGGTAGCTAGGGGTCATTGGACAAAATTCTACGTGCTCCCGGACCGGGCTTTAGTAGCAGATTCTGTTTTCAGCCATCAGCATCTTATAAGATTGTATAGATTATTTTGTGGTTAAAAATTGCCTGCCTTAAAGGATGCGCTGGATGAAGGCCGATCAGTCTGGAAACCATTTGGGAGAGATCTATATGTTCAATAGTGGAAGTTCTGTAGCTGAAATGATGATGTTTATATGAATGAGAAATTAGGTTCAATCTCCAAAGATTCACATTCTTCTTCCAGGATTTATCCCCGAAGCTTCCGACGCCGCAGTTCGCAGTACCCCGCGCCGAGCCCAAGCAGCTGGACAGCATGCTGTTCAGCCTGTTCAGTGACGGCAGCATGGACGGGGATACCCTTGACGTAAGCCTTGATGTTGCTGTATTTGCAAAGTTACGATCGTTTAAAAGAAGAGGTGTCTGTGACCCCCAGAGAAGAATAACTTTAAGATTTGTAGTAATTGTAGTAGCGTAACATTAGGCTCGGTCTATAAACAGATGGGTAAGCACGAGTGCTATAGCTACTCATCATACCCTAGGTGTGCTCGACGAGACTTTCAATGGTCAAGCTCTCTGTGGTAAAGTAGTGCAAAACTAAGATCCTTCAAGGTTACACTATCTGTCTTTGAATTAACAGCAAATGAGATTTTTTTTCTGAAATTAATATTAATATTTTGCAGCCATCAGAGGTGAACCGCCGTTTTGAGGCTCTGTCGCGCGGCGAACGCGTGGCTCCCACGCCTCTTAACTCGCTGAAGAGACGTGCTGGGGTGCCAGCGGCACATGGAGGCCTCAAGTATAAGGCCAACAATAACAATGATGTGAGTTAATTCAAGCCGCCATGCACCATTTTGTGAAAACATTGCTGTTTCATTGATATCCATACTTACTATTTTTAATTGAATATTCTTTGCAGGATCTAATTTCACTCTCACAAGTGAAGAATGATTTGAAGAAACAAGACAAAACATTTTTCAAAAGCAAGCGCTCAGACCCAAAGAATAAGAAGTTGAAGTAATTTTAACTTGATTTAATATTGATTTAAAAGATAAAAATAAATTGGTTTTGTTTGACTTTACTGTTAATTAATTATAAACGTTGTTTGTTATGTGCTGTTAATTACATTTCGTTGAATTATTATTTCTTTGTTTTTATTTTAGTTTTGTTCGCATTAACTAGGACTTTGTAGTTTGTAGCATTTAAGTGATTTTAAAGTAAGTGATTGTGAATACCCAAGATTACCACGAAATCGAACTGTGTATTCAAAGTGTATAGATTTAATTTCTGAATTTGGCCATTCATTAACTTTTGGTGATGACTGTTAGATTAAAATAATATTTTGATGTAAACTGTTTAGAGCAGAGAGCAGAAATAACAGGAGTGGAACTGACAGGCAATCCCCTCTAGCAATGTAAGTAGACCAGTGGTTCACTCAGTTTATAAAAACTAGTTGCAGCGCCACCAATGACATATTCCAAATGTCACTATTGAAGAGTAACGTGCTGCGATAAAAATGGTGAATTGCAGTGTTTTTAATTGTAAGAAGAGATCTGAAACATCAAATCTTGAAAAGGACAACATTACATTCCATCGGTAAATATTATTTTATTTATTTCACATTAATTAATACACTAAATTTGCAAAAAACTAAATTTCTAGAAGTGTTGCCACTGGAATGACTGGAAAGCAAAAATTCCTAATTGTGTAATATTTTAAGGATAGTGTACTTATAACAATATAATCGAAATTCTATGCAAACAATTTGATACTGCCAATAGGTGTTCTCTTTTATGATATTTGTTAGTATTAATACATTATTAATAATCACTGATAAATGTAAATTCATTTATTACTTTTACCTCGACTGTCGGGAATTATTCATAATAACCGGCGATTATTAATAATTTTCAATTTATCACATTTACCCTGACATAATAAACGTGTTAAGTAAGTTCCCGCTATTTTACAGATAAGAGCCTATATAAATGACTTTTTAGTTTTTTTCATATAACTCTTAACTTTCACAATTCGTATTCGTGCTAGGGAAGAAATGCCAAACTTTTGCGTATTTTCCTTTAAATAGAGATCTGAAATGTTGAATCTCCCATAGGATAATAAATTAATTCATATCATTTTTTTAAACGAGCCATAGACTATGAACCATAGAGCAATGATTCTCATCGACAAAAATATCGATAGTGTCTCAGCGCCATCAGCTGTTACACAAATGTCATTACCTCGTCCCCCTCAGGAAATGGCGAAATTTTTTTGTATGGAAATAAACGCGCGCTGCTACTCCTGTTATTTCTGCTCTCTGGTTTAGAGGCACATATCGTTGCTTTCACCTATTTGAGAAAAAAAAACTGCCAAACCGCAAACGTCAAACTGGAACTGGACAAACTGTCAAATTCTGACAAACTGTTGTTTGCTATTTTCCTGCGAATAATCTTTTTCTGTTTATCGGCGTTACCAATCCGTAACTAAGCTTTTCGCTCGAAGAACCTTGCTCATTCAAGATTCCGGCGATACGCAACTAAAGGCATCTTCATGAGTTCGCATACCTGACGAAAGCATAAAGTCCCAACCAAGATGGACCGCGGCAAGATGACGTCTGCGGGCCGCGGCGCCAAGTCCAAGGCGCCGCAGCATCCGCAGGACATCTTCGCGCTGGGCAGCAAGTCCACCGTGGTCGTTAACAGGGACTCTGAAAAACGGAACATCCACAAACCCTCTACCAGCGGTAAGTAAGAGGTTATGTTGTCTCTGTTTAGCTTTTACAAAAATTAGAATAAATCTAGATCGCATCTATCGATCTGATTATGTCTTTGGGGTTCGTCTTCGAACACAAACCTCTTCAACCTTTAACTGACTTCTGTCCCTGCTTGCATCCAGTTTATTCCAGCTTGTTGCCGGATGTCATCATCTTATAGGCGGTCTTCCTCTGCCGCAGGGTTTTCATTAGCATAATCTGGCCTTTGTACTAAAATCAATGTGTCCTAGGTGTTGAACGCAAGCGTGAGACCGCTGGTTTTGGCAGCCAACCACCAAGCAAGAGAGCGAGGATCGGATCTCCTGCAGAGGCTGTCGGAGGGACCTCCCTGGAAGTCGACCCTGTGGACCTGGTGCCTAATGTGCTACAGGCCCTGGACACACACAACTCTGACAAACTGGTTGGTAAATTAAGAAAATAAAAGTTATGTTAAAAAGTTTGAATCTTTTTATATTTTCTAAATGTAATTATTGCAGCTTGGCCTCCTGACTGGATCGATTCGTCTACTGAAATCCCAGCGCTCTAAACCGGACCCGATTCTCTGCATGAGTATGCTCTACCTAACCAAAATACGTCCCAACATGTTTGCCCATGAGACCGTCACTCAGAGCTTGTGTACACTCCTGAAGAGAGAGCAAGGAGCGGCTTTCAAGAGCAAGGGGAACCCGCTGGTGTTTGTGCTGGCTTGCAATATGCTGTACGCAGGGCACAAAGAGAGTAACAACTGGCCAGATACGTTTATAAAGGTATTTCATATTTTCTACATTAATGCGAATTCATCTAATCTGATAAAGGCTGATGGCTGATCGCAGATAGAATAAAGCAAAAAAAAAATTTCTACACACTTTTTTATGTTTTTTTGTCATGTAAACGGTCAACGCATCTCTTTTGAACCTACAAATATTTGCAAATAAACAAAATCAATCAATAATAAAACTAAATATGCAAGCAACTGATTATGTATTACTATGTGTCTGCAGGTGTATATTGAAGATGCTCTAAATGAGCGCTGGTGGGTAGAATGTTCCTGGTGCAAGTGTTTGGTTGAAAACATCGTCACCGCATTCAACACGAAGCACCCGCCTCCGTACCTCATACCATCTGAAAACACACTTGGTAAGCAATAATAATTGCAAAGCAGTATGGTGCTTGGTTTGTATTGTACAGTGTATTTTTTGTTTCATATTATAGTCCAGTATGTATTAAGGTGATAACTAACTTGAATTTGTAGGTACAATGTCACCTTCTGGCTCTGGTTCTCCGTTGATGGGCAGCACTGATGATGACACTGATAATACCGAACTAGAGTATTCCGTATTTCCGAGGTGAGTCTCACATTAAACATACAGGGTGGAATTTTGTAATGCCACCTGGAGGGAAAGTACTCTTAATACTGTAGATAGAAAATTTTAGTGAAAGAAAACATTCCTTTATTTTTGAAAAGAAAGAGAACTGCATTCAAAGATTTTCGAAATTTTTTCATGGTTTTCCTTTCATTTGATTTATCAAGTTTGTTAGAGTGATTTCATCCTTATACCTAACCCTAACGAGCAATGTAATAAAATACAGGGTGTAATTTTTAACAGATTTTAGTTGGTTCGATTCCCGGGTGTGGCAAGCAAATTTTTGGAAATCTTTGAATGCAGTTCTATTTCTTTTCAAAAATAAAGGAATGTTTTCTTTGAGAAAAATTTTCTAGCTACAATATTAAGAGTACTTTCCTTCCAGGTGGCATTACAAAATTCCACCCTGTATATTTACGATCTAATCTTACCACTTACCATTGTAGAACACATGATGTGCAGTTCCCAAAATGAATTTAATTCTGTGCATGTTGCTTAGACTTGGGCTGGTTTTAGTGTCACGCGGACCATCCGGTGCGGACCCGCTCCGCACGGCCAATCTGTATGAACTTCTAGAGAGCGTAGAGTAATGCGGTCCGGAGGAACCGCTCCGCTCCCTAGCAGTTCATACAGATCGGCTGTGCGGAGCGATCCGCACTGACAGCACGGTGACAGTCCGCGTGACACAAACCAGTCTTGCTGTTTTGCTGTTTAAATAAATTAAAGCTCACCTCCATTGTATTCTTTTGGCGCAGATATTCCAGTAGCTATGAAACAGTGGAGGCGTTGGTGCTGGAAGCCATCAAGGAGCAGATAATCCGGCGCGCAGCCCCTGATGCCATCCATCGCGGGTTCCTCAAACTCCTGGCTGCTACTTGCGGTTTTCCGGAGGTAATTAATTTATGATTTTAATCATTTATTTATTGAATACTTTGAATCTGTTTGAATTTATTTATTGACCTATTATTTATTTCAAGCTTACATGCACATACAACAGTGTACATAAGGTGAATTTGATGAAACAGAATAAATATTTAATGGATACTGTTTCATTGTCAAGGTCACTAATTTGTTTCTTGGTAATCTTTTGAGATGGCGGCGGTTTACGCCGCGATAGAGACAACCGAAATAGGAGTCCGCGACCATTACCAAATCATACAATCAATTTCAATCAATCAAGGAAAACAAGCATTAGGCCTCTATCTCGCTCGTGAACTGATGCTTATACATTACCTAGTCTCCCGTCTCGGTTCCTTGTCTCTGGCGCAGTACGAACCACCACCTTGAGACTTCTCTCGCACCCGCAGATCCGCATGATATCCGCATCCCGGCTGGAAGCGTGGCTGCACTCGGGCAAGCTGTGGCGCTGCGCCCAGGAGCTTCTGGCCTACGTGTGCTGCAACGCCGACGCCTGCGGGCCCACCGCGGCCCGCGACCACGAGGTGCTGGCGCAGCTGGCGCGCATGCGGCTCAAGACCAAGCCGCTGCAGGCCGCCTACCAGGCCTGCCTGAGGTACTGTACTGTACTGTGCTGCAGGTTGTCTACTAGGCCTGCTTGAAGTTGCAACATAAACCTACCCTACTTACATTCTAGCCAAAGTTATCAACACCAAGATTCCATCTGCTCTATTTGTCAATATCATTTCCAATAAGTCCCTTTGATACATCAGTATAATCCTCTAATACTGATGGATATGCCTCACTTTTCCGTTATGAGTATCACAAGCAATTCAAGCAGGGATCGAAATTATCAAGATAATTACGCTTCGTGATAATAATCAACAGTATAAGATACATTTGTCATATTTGTTTCATAAGAAATTCTAATGTTACATTGAGAATGTTGCTTTATGTTTTTTGTTACTGATTGTCGTCAAGTTATCCATCGCTAGTCGCATAAAGCGTTGTGGAAAATAGATAAATATTATGACGCTAGTTAACGAGTGATCGTTATGGAGCTAAATAGATATGTTTTAGAACTATATATGTTAAATAACGTCCACCACAGTCCACACGAGTTTGAAAACTTGAAATACAGTTCACTTTTACGAGTGCATTTTTTTTGTTATTATCAACTGATAATTATCCATCTGTATTATCAAGATAATTATCATGATAATTATCGTGATAATTATTATCAAGATAATTATCATGATAATTATCGTGATAATTATCCTCTCGAACCCTGAATTCAAGTCAACTTCACCTGCCCGCAGGGAGATGGTGTCAGACAGTCCCGCGCTGCTGCGTAGCGTAGTGACGCACACGATCTACAACGAGCTGTCCAACGTGCGCTCGCCCAACAACATGGCCGTGCTCGCTGCGCTCATCCAGGCGCAGCCGCAACTGGTGCCCGCCGCCATGGCTGACACCTACCACGAGTTGTTGCTAAGGCCAGAAGACTATCTGCGGCCGCTGCGAGCGCTGACGAGGGAATGTGTGAGAGCAGCAAGAGCAGATGCGCAAGCGCTGCTACCGCTTGCGAGGGCGTTGGCGCAGCCGCCGCCGCATGAGCCCGCCGCTGAGGTTAGTTTATAAAAGCGCACGCGAAAGAGTGCCTTTTGTCACCGTGACAGTATATCTTTCTCTTTTACACTTTTATAAACAGAAAAAGATAGTCATACTGTCACGGTGAAAAGTCACCCATGCGCAATTGCGCATAGCCTAAGGGTTACGACACCTACCACGAATTACTGCTGCGGCCAGAAGATTATCTGCGGCCGCTGCGAGCGCTGACGAGGGAATGCGTGAGGGCCGCAAGAGCTGATGCGCAAGCGCTGCTGCCGCTTGCGAGGGCGCTGGCGCAGCCGCCGCCGCATGAGCCCGCCGCTGAGGTTGGTTCAATAGGAGTTAAGGCTTTCAAATAATAAAAACTCAGCAGTTTTTTCAGCAGTTGCCGCGCTGTCATAGAGTATGGAATTATTAGCAACGCGACTGTCGTACGTTTGCGCACAAGTCGCCTAAATGTGAAGCGATGTTAGATACCTACCACGAGCTGCTGCTAAGGCCAGAAGACTATCTTAGGCCTATCTAACTATCTTAGGTCGCCCAACAACATGGCCGTGCTCGCCGCGCTCATACAGGCGCAGCCGCAGCTGGTGCCCGCTGCTATGGCTGACACCTACCACGAATTATTGTTAAGGCCAGAGGATTATCTGCGGCCGCTGCGAGCGCTGACGAGGGAATGTGTGAGGGCGGCAAGAGCCGATGCGCAAGCGCTGCTGCCGCTTGCAAGAGCGTTGGCGCAGCCGCCGCCGCATGAACCGGCTGCTGAGGTTAGTTTACAAAAGCGCGCGCATAAGGGTGCCTTTTGTCACCATGACAGTATATCTTTCTCTTTTACACTTTTATAAAGAGAAAAAGAGAGTCATACTGTCACGGTGAAAAGTCACCATGCGCATAGCCTAAAGGTTACGACATCTACCACGAGCTGCTGCTAAGGCCTGAAGACTATCTTCGGCCGCTGCGAGCGCTGACGAGGGAGTGCGTGAGAGCAGCAAGAGAGGTTAGTGCGATAGGCATTAAAGGCGTCAGAAGCGCGACAGCAGTACAGCAGCAGTGGATGCCTACCTTCACATTATAAAAACTGCTGCTGCGCTGTCATGTAGCATGAATTTATTTACAACGCGACTATCGTGGGTTGTCCTGCACAAATGTGAAAGCGCTGTTAGACACCTACCACGAGCTGCTGCTAAGGCCAGAGGATTATCTGCGGCCGCTGCGAGCGCTGACGAGGGAATGTGTGAGGGCTGCAAGAGCCGATGCGCAAGCGCTGCTACCGCTTGCGAGGGCGTTGGCGCAGCCGCCGCCGCATGAGCCCGCCGCTGAGGTTGGTTCAATAGGAGTTAAGGCTTTCAAATAATAAAAACTCAGCAGTTTTTTCAGCAGTTGGTATGGAATTATTAGCAACGCGACTGTCGTACGTTTGCGCACAAGTCGCCTAAATGCGAAAGCTATGTTAGATACCTACCACGAGCTGCTGCTAAGGCCAGAAGACTATGTTAGGCCTATCTAACTATCTTAGGTCGCCCAACAACATGGCCGTGCTCGCCGCGCTCATCCAGGCGCAGCCGCAGCTGGTGCCCGCTGCTATGGCTGACACCTACCACGAATTATTGTTAAGGCCAGAGGATTATCTGCGGCCGCTGCGAGCGCTGACGAGGGAATGTGTGAGAGCAGCAAGAGCCGATGCGCAAGCGCTGCTGCCGCTTGCGAGGGCGTTGGCGCAGCCGCCGCCGCATGAGCCCGCCGCTGAGGTTAGTTTACAAAAGCGCACGCGAAAGAGTGCCTTTTGTCACCGTGACAGTATATCTTTCTTTTTTACACTTTTATAAACAGAAAAAGATAGTCATACTGTCACGGTGTAAAGTCACCCATGCGCAATTGCGCATAGCCTAAGGGTTACGACACCTACCACGAATTATTGCTGCGGCCTGAAGATTACCTTAGACCGCTGCGAGCGCTGACGAGGGAATGTGTGAGAGCAGCAAGAGCCGATGCGCAAGCGCTGCTGCCGCTTGCGAGGGCGTTGGCGCAGCCGCCGCCGCATGAGCCTGCCGCTGAGGTTGGTTCAATAGGCGTTAAGGCTTTCAAATAATAAAAAATGCTGCAGCGCTGTAATATAGTATGAAATTATTAGCAACGTGACTATCGTGTGTTTGCGCAAAAGTCGCTTAAATGTGAAAGCGCTGTTAGACACCTACCACGAGCTGCTGTTAAGGCCTGAAGATTATCTGCGGCCGCTGCGAGCGCTGACGAGGGAGTGCGTGAGAGCAGCAAGAGCAGATGCGCAAGCGCTGCTGCCGCTTGCGAGAGCGCTGGCGCAGCCGCCGCCGCACGAACCCGCTGCCGATGTTGGTTCCTTAGGCTACGATCTCCTATTAAACGCTATACGCCATCAACGTCTGTAAGAGACCACCACCATGCATTTCTATAGTAAGCATTGTGATGCGGAAACCGCAGTCTTAGGGTTACGACACCTACCACGAATTGCTGCTAAGGCCTGAAGATTATCTTCGGCCGCTGCGAGCGCTGACGAGGGAATGTGTAAGAGCAGCAAGAGCAGATGCGCAGGCGCTGCTGCCGCTTGCGAGGGCGTTGGCGCAGCCGCCGCTGCATGAACCCGCTGCAGATGTTAGTTTATAAAGGCGTGCACTCTTGACCGTGTTTAACTGTGACAGTATTTTTTTTTACAATGGACGAAGTGTTCGCTCCCGCTTCCCGCTTCACAGCTTGATCGTGATGATCCCTCGTCAGAGTCGGATTAAACCTGCCGGCGGGTACGGCGTGCGAGTTTTGATTTCGATACCTACTCGGGAAGACGAACAGGCCTGGTTATTAGAAACTTGCTCGAAAACTAAGGTCATTCCGATTTTACTATAATTGTAATGAATTGTGATTGTTTCAGGTGCGCGAGCGCGCGTTCACATCCCTGGCGGACCTGTTCTGCTGCTGCTGCCTGGTGACGGGCTCGCACAGCAAGCACGTGCCCGAGTTCCGCGCACAGCTCAGCGCCATCCAGGGCGCCGCGCTCGGCTGGCTGCTCGACACCGCCGTGCCCGTCTACCGGCCCTCGCGCCACGACTTCCAGCTGGCGCTCAACAAGGTACGCAGCTACACGGGGGCGCCACGTGACCATATAGGGCGCCACGTGGCCATCCAGGGCGCCGCGCTCGACACCGCCGTGCCCGTCTACCGGCCTTCCCGCCACGACTTCCAGCTGGCGCTCAACAAGGTACGCCGCTACACGGGGGCGCCACGTGGCCATATAGGGCGCCACGTGGCATTCCAGGGTGCCACGTGGCCGTCCAGGGTGCCGCGCTCGGTTGGCTGCTCGACACCGCCGTGCCCGTCTACCGGCCCTCGAGCCACGACTTCCAGTTGGCGCTCAACAAGGTACGCAGCACACGGGGGCGCCACGTGGCCATATAGGGCGCCACGTGGCCGTCTAGGTCGCCACGTGGCCATCCAAGGTGCCAAGGTACAGCACCACTTGTACAAGTATCAAAAAGCCCACAGGTAGTCACTTGAATAAAACGAAGATTCCAGTGGCAAGTCTCATTTATTCCGAAACAAGATTGACAATAATATGTGTGGGCCGTCAAAATCGGCTATAAAATGCTACTCCGACAAACGTTACTTCGACATTACGTTACTACGATACTACTGAATATCGACATGACTTTACTTCGACACACACTACACTTAGACAAAGGCGAATATCCTTTGTCGGAAGTAACGTTTGTCGGAGTTTACTTAGGTAGCCTTCAAAATCTTATATACCGCAATCAACCTACACACAGCGCCATCTATCATTAACTCAAAACACTACATGAAGCTTAACATTGATCACGACTCGATTCAGTCTCCGTCATAGTCAAATTCGTTCTTTGAACTCGTTTTGATTACTGTTGGAATTATTTTAATTACGCGCGAGTGATAAGGATGGGTAGCTAGGGGTCATTGGACAAAATTCTACGTGCTCACGGTCCGGGCTTTAGTTGGGTTCGCCACTGATCAGGCGCCTTATGCGCTCGATACGGCCCGTCGGTCTGCGACCGACGATCGCCAAACGGTTAGAGTACCTTCTGTACTCGCCACTCTGCCCGGTGAAGCTGGAAAAGCGCTCCAAGTTACGAGCGCGCGTCCCTTAAAAAAAACCTTATTGAAGATATAAAATACATAATGAACGTGTCTGTGTCAGATAATGTTCGTGGAGAGCGCGGAGGCGTACAGCAAGGCGGACAACTGGCCGCCGGAGTGCGAGCGCGCGCTGGCGCACCGCGTGTGCTGCGAGGCGCCGCTGCCGCAGCACAACCTGCTGCGCATCATCTTCATCGGGCTGTCCAAGGTACTGCGCAGTGTCTGTGTCGGATGATGTTCGTGGAGAGCAGGCGGACAGCAAGGCGGACAACTGGCCGCCGGAGTGCGAGCGCGCGCTGGCGCACCGCGTGTGCTGCGAGGCGCCGCTGCCGCAGCACAACCTGCTGCGCATCATCTTCATCGGGCTGTCCAAGGTACTGCGCAGTGTCTGTGTCGGATGATGTTCGTGGAGAGCAGGCGGACAGCAAGGCGGACAACTGGCCGCCGGAGTGCGAGCGCGCGCTGGCCCACCGCCTTCATCGGGCTGTCCAAGGTGCGAGGGCCGGCCCTGTATCGAGCCTTGTGAGAGCTGTTTACCTGTACGCTAAAACTTGTGCAGGTGTACAACTTTGGATCAGCATAAACATTCGACGCAGGCCAGCGCTTTACGGCGCGGGTGCCTACTGCGTGCGTCCTATTAATGCACCCTTGCGACGTACGCGCCCGCCCCTAACCGCGCGTTTGGAAACCCGTCACTACCGACGTAGTGCAAAACCGTCCCGGTAACCGGTAATATCCCGTAGTACTCACGGCCGAGCATGGGATACCGAGGTTCTGAAATGGAGGCCACGTACCGGCAAGCGCAACGTAGAACATTCGCCCACAAGGTGAACAAATGATTTTATAAAAGTTGCAGGAAAGCATTGGATGTAGCCCGCTTCCAACCGGCAAATCTGGAAATTATTCGGCAGTGGACGTCCTGTGGCTGAAATAATGAATGATGATTATAATCATTACTTAGATTATGTATCCGAACAGCTCCCACCTATCAGTTTTTCCTCCCAGGACATTCCAGTGGCTCCGGCCGAAGCCCTAGAACTAGTAGAGCAGTTGGTACGAAGAGCCTGCGCCCTGCCGCCTGAAGACAACCCGCTGCACGTGGACAAGCTCGAGCTGGCCGAATATGTGTTCCAGCTGTGCCAGTTCTCCCCGCCAGAGAACATCACGCTGCCTGCCGGGTGAGTTGAGGGAAAATTGATCTGGACTTAATGGTGTTGTCTTGTCATATTTGCGGGACTAGCTTTTTTCCGCGGCTTCACCCGCGTGAAATTTAGTTTGTCACATCGTCCTAAATATGATATTCATAAACAATAACACTGTAAAGTTTCATCAAAATCCATTTAGTGGTTTTTGCGTGAAAGAGTAACAAACATCCAGAAATCCAAACTTTCGCATTTATAATATTAGTAGGATGAATCAATGCTTAGGTAGATTTGATATAGTTATATTTATCCTGATATTTTGATCTATTTTTATGACCACGTGTCACCGGATGCCATCTACTGTCACAACCGAAGAACATATCGCTGTTTGCGCTAAGTGGCTAATGACAAAACTTCTCGCCAATAGGCTTGTATCCTTAGTGAATAAATCTGCAGTATAAGATTGTATAACTATTAAGATAGTCGTATAATTAATGAAAAACGAAACTACATAAAATAATAATTAAAGATTATTTATATTTTTAGCAAATAAATTCGGAAAAAATGGCCCATAAGTCACGTGACAGCAAACACCAATCAAAAAGCGTTACGTCATTTTTTCTATCTTTTTAAATATAGTTTTTTACGGCTCTGGGTGCGAGCCCTTTTAGGCCAGATTGTCATTGCCAACATTTGAGTGTTGCTAGAAGGTTATTTTTGTAACCGTTTAGGTGATTTTTCGAAATTTGTAGATATTATTTCTTTATAAGGCTCAACAAATAATTTTACATTATGTCTCGAGTTTTGGCAAATAATGTTAGATATAGGTACTGTACAGTAGAACTAAGTGATATAAATAGTATAATAATACTATAGTTTCCCATTTATGAATAAGATGAGAGAGTACATTTTAAAAATAGGTTACATTTTTTTACATTTCTGGTAATTTCTGACAAGACCCGACTGGCAACACTTTTCTTCATGTGAAGTCTTGACCCAGAGCCGTGAATTTCTATAAAAAAAAAAGTAAAAAAGTGAAGTTTGTTGGTAAATATGTCATGAATAGTTCCTAACCTCATTTTGTTGTTATCATTATTCTTAAACAAAATTCAACAATTTCATTATAATATGTAGGTACATGATATCAGATTATGTTGTGTGAAATATCTAACTTACATTGAAATGATCTTCACAAAAATACATCCTTGATTTTGTTGATAAACAATGGACATCATATTTTACGTATCTGCTGATTGTTTGGTACGTATACCTATAAATAACTTATTTGGCGTTTTTATTCTTGTGCATGTACATTGGGGCACTATACAGGACTTGAAATACGATGGATCCATTTGTAATTAATTTAACTTTACAATTTCCGTACTAAAACAGCTGTGTTTTGCAAGGCGTGACGTCATTCAAGACGCCATGACGGTCGTGAGCGTTTTTGAGGGCTATATGTCAAATATTATTGAAAATGCAAAATAATCCTTGGAGATGAGATTTTTTTCCAAAATAAGAGCGCATTTGTATAAAATAGGCATCAAGGTATATTATTAACTAATTATTGAAATTTGGGCGAAAAGCCTATTGTGCCAACTGAGTTTTAACAGGGCCTCGCTAGTGGCACCTGACGAGTGACAGGACTTAACTTGCCCCTAACTGACCCCAATCTTCGAGTCACTAAACTAAACTCGCTAATGACGTCAACTGACGAGTGCAAGGACTTGTTCGCCAGTGGCGGCAACTGACTAAAGCCTGGTCCGTGAGCACGTAGAATTTTGACCAATGATTATGTTGCTGTCGCGCTCGCACACTCACTGCGGCCGCCCGTCACACAGTCGCGACAGCAATATAATTACGCGCGAGCGATAAGAAAATAAAAAAAAAATCAAAAATCAAAAGTATTTATTCAGTTTAGACCACAAGTGGCACTTAAGGATGGGTAGCTTGGGGTCATTGGACAAAATTCTACGTGCTCACGGACCAGGCTTTAGTGACAGGAACTTATTCGACGACGCGACGGCGCCAACTGACGAGTGACATTTATTCGATTTGTCAATGCCGCTAGCTGGCGAGTATCAGGGTCTCACTCACCAGATTGACATCAACTGGCAAGTGCCCTCACTAACCAATGGTTAGTTAGTCGGTTAGTGTCCGTGACTCTCACTCGGCATGGGGCACACTGAAAACCAGCGTCGTGGCCTCCCTCACCGGGGGCCACGGCATATGTGGGGTCCCATTGCGATGGGCATCGCTGTGCGACAGGGTGGCACTGTTTAGTTTACTTGCTCTTTCATCAGGGTTCGAAAATATCCGATATTTATTATAAATATGAAAATATCGGATATTTATGATATATATCCGATATATATCAACTTTGATATATATCAATTTTGTATGAAAGCCATAGTATTATTTTATTGTATTATTCATGAATAATATTGCATATGTGTTACATAAACATGTTTTTAATGTTTTTAAACTTAAAATCAGACAAATAAAGCAAAAACATAAAATATTCTTTTAAATACGGCAAAATCAACAAAAAAAAAACAAAATCTTATGTCAAAAAGTACAAATACAGTTACAAATTTTAAAAGTTGATATATATCATCAAAACCGGCTTGATAATCCCTTGATATATATCCTCGAACCCTGTCTTTCATTGTATGTTTTATGTCACCTCTGTCTTATTTGCTTTTTTTTTTTTACATCTTTTATCTTTTGTGATGTCCATGGCAATAAATGTTTCTTTCTTTCAATGGCACTGATCTTTCCACCAGGTACACGCCTCCCGCGCTGGCCATCACATCGCTGTACTGGCGCGGCTGGGTGCTGCTGGCGATGCTGGCGGCACACAACCCGCAGTCCTTCGCCGAGCGAGCCGCCGCCACCTACCCCACGCTGCGAGCGCTCATCGAGACGTGCATCACCGGGTCAGTCAGCATGCCAGCATCATCATCATCATTTTAGCTAGCTGTCGCCACCACTTTTAAAAAATATAGCTCAACACGGAGAGATATTTTTTTTTTATCCAGGGTGTCTCAAAATTAGCACGTCTCTGAATATGTGTCTTAGGACGCACCTTCTGTCGTGCCCTGAGTGCCCAAGCAACTGCATTCAGGAGGATTTGATGAATGCTGCTGACAACGCCACTCTTGTGGCGGAGTTTTGGGCTGACACTGTGTAGGTTTGTTGTCGGCACAAAAAAAAAGAAGGGCGCCTTCAAATTAGACGTGCGAGGAAGCGCTGCAGTGGCAGCATTGTGGCGAGCTTGTTGCGTCACTCATAATTTACATACAATTTTAAATGCGCAGTTGCAGCGCCACTACGGAAGTGACAGTGTAACTAAGACGTGCGGCTGTTGTGCTTCTAGATATTGCATGAAAACTAGTATTGTAAACTACAGTAGCGTCACTGCGCTTCCTTATGCGTCTAATTTGAAGATGCACTTAGGCTTATCTATCTCTAGTGTTAGTGTGACATGTTAATTTTGGGACAATCTGCATTTATGTATAACCCACTAGCTTTCCGCCCGCGGCTTCGCACGCGTGAAATTTCGTTTGTCACAGATCGTCATAAATTATAGCCTATATGTTATTCTGGATTATGAACAATAATACTGTAAAGTATCATCAAAATCCGTTCAGTGGTTTTTGAGCCTATTCATTTCAAACATACAAAAATAGGTACAAATCTTTCCTCTTTATAATATTAGTATAGATTTAAAATAAGTTTCATAATCTATGCCCTTCAGAAAACCGAGCATAGAGTGGAACACCAACCCAGCGGCAGAGGCGGAGCGAGCGGAGGCCGAGCGTGCCGCCATCCTGCAGCTGGAGACACACTTGGCGGCCGCTTCTAACGCCAAGCTGCCGCTCACTGAACACTCCTCGCGTCTGCTTAGCCAGGTACAAGGGGATACGACAAATTGACAGTTCTCAAAAATATTTCAGTTTATTAAAGTCTGGTCGCTGAGCACGTAGAATTTTGTCCAATGACCTCAAGCTACCCATCCTTATCGCTCGCGCGTAATTATATTGCTGTCGGGCTCGCACACTCACTGCTGCCGCCCGTCGCACAGTCACAGGTAGCTTGGGGTCATTGGACAAAATTCTATGTGCTCAGCGACCAGACTATAGTGGTGCCATATGTAAGCAAAGCTATATTGTTACACACGAGCTTAGGGCTGTCAGTTAGAGTCAAAGTATTACGCTGCGCTTGCGCAGGTTATATGCCAGAAGCTTAAGAAAGCAACATTGCACTTTTTAATAAAGTTTATTGTCTCCCTCAGCTCACAACCATGGACCCGCTGGGCCCGGCGCGCAAGCCACCAGCCGGCGTGCTGGAGACGCTGCAAGCGCTGAGCGGACAGCTGCGCCTCGGCCGCCTGCTGGGCCGCCAGCCCGCGCTGCTGCTCGAGCTGGTGGAGCGCCACGGCACGCGCCGCGCCATGCCCTGGCTGCACCAGCTGCTGCGCCACGACCGCCTGGAGCTGAGGTAACCGGCCGGGACAGCACGGGCCGCCTGCTGGGCCGCCAGCCCGCGCTGCTGCTCGAGCTGGTGGAGCGCCACGGCACGCGCCGCGCCATGCCCTGGCTGCACCAGCTGCTGCGCCACGACCGCCTGGAGCTGAGGTAACCGGCCGGGACAGCACGGGCCGCCTGCTGGGCCGCCAGCCCGCGCTGCTGCTCGAGCTGGTGGAGCGCCACGGCACGCGCCGCGCCATGCCCTGGCTGCACCAGCTGCTGCGCCACGACCGCCTGGAGCTGAGGTAACCGGCCGGGACAGCACGGGCCGCCTGCTGGGCCGCCAGCCCGCGCTGCTGCTCGAGCTGGTGGAGCGCCACGGCACGCGCCGCGCCATGCCCTGGCTGCACCAGCTGCTGCGCCACGACCGCCTGGAGCTGAGGTAACCGGCCGGGACAGCACGGGCCGCCTGCTGGGCCGCCAGCCCGCGCTGCTGCTCGAGCTGGTGGAGCGCCACGGCACGCGCCGCGCCATGCCCTGGCTGCACCAGCTGCTGCGCCACGACCGCCTGGAGCTGAGGTAACCGGCCGGGACAGCACGGGCCGCCTGCTGGGCCGCCAGCCCGCGCTGCTGCTCGAGCTGGTGGAGCGCCACGGCACGCGCCGCGCCATGCCCTGGCTGCACCAGCTGCTGCGCCACGACCGCCTGGAGCTGAGGTAACCGGCCGGGACAGCACGGGCCGCCTGCTGCTGAATGCGAGATGATTTAGCACCGGGCTCATGGACTAGCGAGCGAGTCATTCTGCTTACCCTGTTCTTGAGCGAGCAGGATAACAAACTTGGTTCGCGAGGCCCAGGGTGGACGCAGCTATTGACCAGACCGACTGGACCGAAGACCTAATAAAAGTAGCAGGAAAGCGCTGGATGCAAGCCGCTACCAACCTGGCAATATGGAATTCATGGGGGAGGTTTATATTCAGCAGTGAACGTCCTGTGCATGAAATGATGATTGACCGGTCGCCGAGCACGCCACAGCGACAGCAATGTAATTATGCGCGAGCGATAAGGTTGGATAGCTTGGGGTCATTGGACGAAATTCTACGTGCTCGGCGACCGGGTTTTAGCTTCCCTTCAGTTTAAATAAAATTGAGCACTTAACTGAATGAGACATCTTTACATTATGATTTCGTTGACGAAACTTAATAAAAACAAAATTGCCTAAAATGATGCTTCACACTCAGCTAAAGAATCCCAGCAGCGTCTTGACATGGTATTATTTTTCCAGCGTCCTACCAGTGCAGTGTCTCTGCGAGTTTCTCTCCGCGGGGGGAGGCGCTGGCGGGGCGGGAGAGGCAGGGAAAGCTGGAGAACTATGCGCGCATCTGCGACGCACAGTGGCGGACAGCGAGGCGGGCGCGCGCGCTGTGCTGCACTACTACCTACAGCGCTTGGCACACCCGCACGCGCCCACTAGGGCTTCGGCTTCCAGGGTCAGTGGGGAAATCTAAGGCTCAACCCTAGCGTAATTCTTAAAAACAAAAATCAGCAACTTACCAAAAATAATTCGTTGGTCGACGATAACCGATTAAGTTCTAACCACGGGCCGAAAGACGTAGTGTAGGTAGGCAGGTGGACCGACGATCTGGTGAAAGTCGCGGGAAGTACTTGGAAAAACCAGGACCGGTCGTTATAGAAATCCTTAGGGGAGGCCTTTGTTCAGCTGTCGACTTGTGGCTGAAACGAAACGAATTCGTTAAAAATGAATGAAATCTAAAATCATGTTTGTTCTCTGCAGCTATGCCTTAAATAAATAAAATAATATTAACTCTTTTGTTTTTGCTGCAGGGGTTAAAATTGGTGCTTACACAATCGACAGATGAATCGATCGAAATGGACTACAACGCTGACGTCAGCCCAGAGTGAGTTTTTTTTTTTAACATTACCGATTACACAGATGGATGGATGTAAAAAATGAATTTTTACTTTTTAGCCTTTTATGTTCGATTTTAATAATGAAAATATGAGGTTAATTCGTGTAAAGTCAGCGTCAAATAATTCATGACACCCAAAGTGGCCAAAAAGTTGATAACACAACCTTAATCCAATTGTAACAAAGACGTGTTTTGAACTTTGGGTGTCACGAACTATTTGACGCTGACTGTATGATGGCAGGAAACTCCTCTTATCCAAGTTTGTCTCGCTCTTGGTTTTATTGTATTCACCATCACCCGCAGCGAATGGCTGGGCCTTCTGTGGGAGCTTCGCCACTGGAACGCGGTCCGAGCAGAAGTGGTGGTCCGAATCCGCGCCGCGTGCCTGGCGGAGTGCGTGCCGCGCTACGTGGCGGCGTACTTCGGCTTCCTGGCGCGCCACCACCAGGCCGGCCCGCCGCGGCCCGCCACCGACCTGGTGCTGGTGAGTGATGGCAGCCGGTCACGGACCGCGGTCCGAGCAGTAGTGGTCCGCATCCGCGCCGCGTGCCTGGCGGAGTGCGTGCCGCGCTACGTGGCGGCGTACTTCGGCTTCCTGGCGCGCCACCACCAGGCCGGCCCGCCGCGGCCCGCCACCGACCTGGTGCTGGTGAGTGATGGCAGCCGGTCACGGACCGCGGTCCGAGCAGTAGTGGTCCGCATCCGCGCCGCGTGCCTGGCGGAGTGCGTGCCGCGCTACGTGGCGGCGTACTTCGGCTTCCTGGCGCGCCACCACCAGGCCGGCCCGCCGCGGCCCGCCACCGACCTGGTGCTGGTGAGTGATGGCAGCCGGTCACGGACCGCGGTCCGAGCAGTAGTGGTCCGCATCCGCGCCGCGTGCCTGGCGGAGTGCGTGCCGCGCTACGTGGCGGCGTACTTCGGCTTCCTGGCGCGCCACCACCAGGCCGGCCCGCCGCGGCCCGCCACCGACCTGGTGCTGGTGAGTGATGGCAGCCGGTCACGGACCGCGGTCCGAGCAGTAGTGGTCCGCATCCGCGCCGCGTGCCTGGCGGAGTGCGTGCCGCGCTACGTGGCGGCGTACTTCGGCTTCCTGGCGCGCCACCACCAGGCCGGCCCGCCGCGGCCCGCCACCGACCTGGTGCTGGTGAGTGATGGCAGCCGGTCACGGACCGCGGTCCGAGCAGTAGTGGTCCGCATCCGCGCCGCGTGCCTGGCGGAGTGCGTGCCGCGCTACGTGGCGGCGTACTTCGGCTTCCTGGCGCGCCACCACCAGGCCGGCCCGCCGCGGCCCGCCACCGACCTGGTGCTGGTGAGTGATGGCAGCCGGTCACGGACCGCGGTCCGAGCAGTAGTGGTCCGCATCCGCGCCGCGTGCCTGGCGGAGTGCCTGGTGCTGGTGAGTGATGGGTTACCTTGTACCTTGCGGCACTCTACCAGAGATTGCAGTTATTGTTAGATGAAATCGTTACAGTTCAGAAACACACATGCAATGTTGAAACAACAATTATTGGCTTGTTTAGAAAACGTATATTTATGATGAGCCATAAGCTATGAGCGCAAGTTTTTCAAAGATCGTACAAGACTGCGGAGAAGTGTTAGCATGTCTGAGCAACTGCAACGTATAAATGTTGCATACCTGGCGTACGCAGCGCTGGAGCATTGTGAATATTAAAAAAATTATAGATAGATAGAAAAACTTTAAATGATTCGAATTTTAGTTTATTTTAGTATATTTTACTGCTGTATGAAATCCATAAGGGCCTATGCTAAATATTGTGACACACATGCGCGTCACAGTACGCTGTTGTTGTGTGCCTATATCAGTTCCAGCGGAGGCTCTTAAGGCCGTTTCCTGACTTGTAGGTGCGTTAGTGGCGCGGCATTGGTATACTCTGTATACGCGGTACCGAGAGCTTACCGAGCGCCTATATTTCAATGGAGCGTTCCTGATTGAGACTGTGCCGCGCCGCTGCCGCACATGCCGCGCCAATCAGGAAGCGTGCATTCAAATATAGGCGCGACCGATGCGGTATATCGAAACGAAATGGTACCGATACCGCACCGTCAAGTCAGGAAGCGGCCTTAATGTCGTATTCCCTAACCCACAGCACCCTCTCTCCCACAGGACCTCAGCCAAGTGCTGATGGAGCGCACGACGGTGATGCAGGCCGTGCTGCCGCCGGCCGAGCAGCGCGAGCCCGCGCCCGCGCCGCAGCGCGCGCAACATCGTGCCTTGCACGCGCTCACCGCCATACTGCACGCGCATATGCGCGCGGTAAGTTAAACATGACGTCACGTGCCAGCACAATCACAGAATAATAATAAGTACTACGTACAGAAGTTTTACTTCGCGAAGGTATTTAAAAATATGTATGCTCAATGTCATTAACAATATGGTGTAATTTAGCCTGTCTCAAGAGTCAAGCACCATTTTGTTGACAAACCTCAGTGATCGGCACTGCGCCGAAGCTATAGGGCTGACTTCGGTAAAATGATGTGACGTGAGGTGCCAAACTGCGGAAAATGGCGGAGGAAATACATGATTTAGCATGAATTATCATGAATAATATTAACTACTTATTTACCTCTCAGTGTCTTGAGGCAACTTAAAAAAGTACATTCTGTGTTTTTATTATTATTCAGGCAGTTAAATACTGCACAGTATTTAGTACACCATTTTCTTTATTTTCTTCCATCATACACAAGAATACGCGTGCGTGAGTCAATGTTCGCTCGTATGTGAGGCCTTGTCGAATAGTATCCTGTAGGTGGGCCATTGTGCGTGTTTTGTTTTCGATGTAAACTCGCGGAGATGAACAGGCCTGGCACAATCAGTAGACCAAATATCACTTAAGCCTTGTTCGCACTAGTCGAGTAATTTAGTAAAACAACTCGCCTTTAATAAAATAACTAAACTAATCACTACTGAACAAAAACCGTTTGAACTTTGGATGTGTACAATTTATAAGTAATTAGTGCACCGCTGGGAGGTAAAGTAGGAGATGGTGGAAAATGCTACTCGCCTGTCAAAATAGAGCAAAATGGATTGACTTGACTAATCGATTGTAATCTACTCGACTAGTTTTTTGGTGTTCAGGCACGTTTAGCTACTAAATAACTTGTTACTCGACTAAATTACGTCACATACCAGTCCAATCCACAGAGAACACTGTCGTTAACAGTTTGAATCTGACATTGAAAATATTGCTGAAGAAATCGTTTTAACTCCTTATTATGTAGAAGAAAATATTAACCAATACTTCATTGTTATTACAAGCCGATCTTTACTCAATGCTCTCAATCACAGGTCCGCGCCCTCAAGGACGACCCTCAAGACGAGGACAGCCAGGAGGCCGAGGGCGAAGCGCCGGCCGGAGCAGAGAGCGCGTGGAGCGGCGGCCCGCGTCTCATGCTGCAGTGGGGGAACGGGTCTACGTCTACCATACACGTGCTCATTGCGCAGGCTAATTTGAAGCTGCTTTGCTATGGACCATCTATTTGTAAGTATTTTTCTTATTGAGTAAGGCGTACTTTCTTAATCTTAGGCTTAGAGAACACTTGGGGCTGAGGACTGTCGCTGGTGCTGCAGTGGGGGAACGGGTCTACGTCTACCCTCCACGTCCTAATTGCACAGGCTAACCAGAAGCTGCTGTGCTATGGACCATCCATCTGTGAGTATTGTCTGCTCTAGTGAGCAGTTACTTCTTAATCTTAGGCGCGGAGAGCGCGTGGAGCGGCGGCCCGCGCCTCATGCTGCAGTGGGGGAACGGGTCTACGTCTACCCTCCACGTCCTAATTGCACAGGCTAATTTGAAGCTGCTTTGCTATGGACCATCAATTTGTAAGCACATATTTTCCTTTTAAGTGATTGTCCTGATCGCAGGCTTAGAGTTCCATCAAATAAGATGCAGGCCAAGAGCTTCTTGTTGTGGATAAAACAAAGATTTGGAGTGAGAAGGCATTCGCTGATGCTGCAATGACTTTAAGTTATTTTCAGCATTAAAAAAAATAAATTTCAATATTCTGATAATTATACCTTCTGCAGACGCTGAGGTCCCGGGTTCGATCCCCAGTGGGGGCAGATTTTTTGTTCGGTTTGGTTGGTGGTGGGGTTTCTTCTAAGTTCGCCTGGCTAGCTACCACCATCTTACTTAAGTCTGTCGCCATAACAACAAGGTTAACAGCATTGTTGTGTTCCGGCAGTTAGAGGTAAGATAGCCAGTTCCTCCGTGCTTGAGGATTCCGGGTGTAGCTCGCTTCCACCTTCGGCCTGATCATCACTTACCATCAGGTGAGATACAGGACAAGAGCTTCCTCGTTGTGGATAAAAAAAAACTAATAGAATTCATGTATTAGTGGCACTCGAATGGATCGTATTTTTTATTCATTTCAATAGTGTTCTGAGTAAACCTATTCCTCATAATCGTCACTTAAATTTTTTGGTCCTTCGAGCCGGATTGTCAAACATTTTCGTTGTGCTTTAAGCATTGCTTGACTTTATATATTTGATGAAGAATTATGTTCTTCATAACACAATCTGTCCCCAGACGACACGAACCAAGAGATGTACTCCTGGTTACTAGCCACCTGGTTCGGCAGCGACGCGCCCAGCGCCGTAGCCTTACTCCCGGGCGCCGCGGGGGTGGCGGGGGCGGCGGGGGTGGCGGCGGCTGAAGAGGCGCTGTTGCCTGACTGGCTGCGCCTGCACCTGGTGCGGTCTGCCAGGCCGGCGCTACTGGAAGCGGGCCTGAGAGGCATGCCGGCGCATAAGCTGGCGCTGTTTATACAGACGTTTGGCATGCCCGTGCAAGCTATGTCGTGAGTATTATGTTACCGTGTCTCTCTTCATATGAGAAAACCTTGACAGTTATTTGGCTTGTTGATACCCATTATGTTACCATGTTTCTCTTCACATAAGAAAACCTTGACCGTCGTTTGGCTTGTTGATACCTATACTGAGCTACTTACTGCATTAAAGCTTAAAAATGTTTAATGACTTTTACCTTGGTGATGAATCCATTGCGCGACGCCCTCAGGTGCTCGATCTTATGTGGACATGCTGCATGCGATCGGAGCGGTGGATCGTCCTGTGTACTCGGCGAATTTTTCACGATGCTTTTTCTTAGTACTGGCACAGAATAAGTAATAGTACAGGTACAGAAGGATTACTCCGCAAGACGATTTAAATAAATGCGAGTCTTGCTACGACGCGATACAGTGGAATTCAGCTCGCACAGCACTACGTACCTACAATTTTATTCACCTACAAGTTTTGTCTCTTTCTATCGCGTGCCTCTGAACTCTTCTTACGCTGTTAGGGTTGCTGTCTAGTGAAAAAAATAATTATTCTACTTATATGTCATGAGGTACGTTCCTTATGACACGTATGTATGTAAGTATGCATTCATTATGGAAAACCTTGGGAGAGGCCTTTGTCCAGCAGTGGACGTCATTTGGCTGAAACGAACGAACGCATTCTGAGCAGTAGTCATAGCAGGTTAGGTTCCTATACTATCCTAAGAATTATTGATTACCTACATGGCCAACATACCTTTCAGCATCTTTGGGAAGCGAAAAAAAAGATAAATCCGGTAGATTACTTTTCGAATTTAAACACCCGAACGCCGCACAATATTTCTTTCTCTTTATGTCCATTTTTAAATAATTCTTCGATCATAGAATTATAATCGGCATGTATTTAAATGATCCTTTTAAATTAGCAAAAACGGCAAATAAAAAAATCTAAATGGTCATCTATTTTAATGATTGATCCTCTTTCTTTGAGACATAAAATAAATGAAATCGATCGATATTTAAACCTCTTTTGAACTACGCAAAAAATTTTTGAGATGTAAAAATTATATCTGATCGTTACTTGTTGGTCCTCAAAAATAAAAGAAATGAGCACCAAATATTCAATATTCTGATACTTTTTTAAATAATTCGATTTGTATAAATTATTTTTTGTCTATATCAAATAATCTTCAAAATAATTATGTTATGGTGCTTATTTTTATTAATTTGTAGTCAAAGGATGGAAACTATTTAAAGGCACTTGATGTTCAAAGATTTTCATAGCTTACGAGTGAGTACTGTCATCATCATCGGTTGCCCAACATAACATCCTGATGCGTGCGCTTCATATTATTCTGTGGCTCGACTTTCGCCTAGCGCAGCAGACCAAATAAAAAGCCTAACAAAAGCCGGACAGGCCGGACAAGACAATATTTGGCCGGACAAGACCGTAAAAAGCCAAACATGTCCGGCTAAAGCCGGACGCCTGGCAACCCTATCCGCAGCCCACCACTACGTAGATGGCAACGTAGTGGTGTACGTCGTGATATGATACTCGATCCGTTAGGACACCTTCAGATGCCCTGATTTTCATTTCTTGTATTTTCTGATTGATCACCTCTAGTTCTTTCTGATGGCCGCTAGTATCTGATTGTGTTTCAATAGCGGAAATNCCCTCATGTGGGTTTTTACCCGGGTGGAAACCCATCTCTAGTTGTATGCCCCCACTTGACCCCAGTCTGGAATTTATATATATTGTAGCTGTAACCCTCTTGTATTCAAATATACCAGTTTCAGTTTGCACACTTTTGCACAACAATTTTATTTTTTCAGATTAATAAAAAATCAAGTTTTTTGATTAATGATTAAAACATTGAAAAAGTGACCAGAATAGCATGATTTTTAATTTATATTCTCAAAATGTGATGTATTGGGATCACGAAAATTCTCTGAGAGAGTTGAAGAATAGCATCAGTCGCATTTCAATTTCATTTCAATGGACGAAATACGGCAAAACAGGGAACGTTTCATGAAAAACAAAAACTGAGTGGATTCCCGGAGCCATAGTGTTACATGTTTCTGTTCATAAAGTTCAGTCTTCCACGTCGAAAGATTCTACACCTGGACGACCACTCAAGGAGTTCGACGAGTCCAGCAAAAAGACGAAAAGAAGAAGACTTTTAGAACTCATTTCCTCAAGAANGGCTGTTTCAGAGGACATATAAGGGTTTCGATGTCATATTTTACACATTCCTGAATATGTTTATCTTGTAAAGGTAAGTACGTATGAGTCCTTTTGTATATTCACAGCTACGTAATCGGACACGGGTATGATATTGATCATATTGTTGTTTACTTTCTGTGGGATCGGTAATAATTTGTAAATATCGAAGTTATCTCGGCTCACCAATGGAATGTTTACCTCGAAGATGATAAAGTTTTTCATTGCTCTCGCTTTCACGGTAAGTAAATGATAGATATTTGATAGGTCAGACTGAGTATTATCTAATGGGAGTGTCAAGTCCTTGGATAATAATCCAGTGATGATATTTAATTCATCTTTCAGTTGATCAGGAGAAAGCAGATGAAAGTTGAACTTGCCTAGATAAATGTTGGTGATGGAGTCGACCAAAGTTTCTTGAATGTTCTGTAGGTTTACTAAAACGCTGTTAGCAATAACTGATGATAGAGTGAAGTCGTTTGTGTTAACTGCCTTTTGAAGATCATATTTCTGATAGTTGAGCTCCTTTTCCAATTTATTTAGATGTAGGTTAAAACTTTTGTGCTGTTTATCTATTGAAGCCTCTACCCGTTTGATCAGGTTTAATTCAGCTTCGACTACAGATGTTTGGTTTTTCCATAATGTAGCCAAGTGTTTCTGGTTATCTCTCAATGTNCCTCCTCTGTACAAGTAGAGTTCAATAATTTTCCCCTGAGCTCAAGTATCTGTTTCTCCAATTTATCTATTTCCTGATGAGCGTTCATAAGTGACTGGTTAAGGTCTGATATCAGTTTTTGTAGGCTCAATAATTCAGCTGTTTTTGTAGTGTCATCAGTTGAAATGCTTCTAGGTGGTGTAATGTTATGGGAAAATTGCTTCGAATATCTTTTTTTTTCAGAACAGGAAGATTTTTTCTGTGGAGATGTACAGATGTTTTTCAGAAGTTGTATTTCTTTGTTTAATTTGTCTATACATTTTTTTAAATCTTTATTTTCTAAAATAGTAGTCTCTAATTCTGTCTCTGTTGAAATTAAAGTCGTTTTTAGCTGGTTTATTTCTTCTCGGTACTCATGTTCTGTTGCTGTATCATTTAGTAGTGTATGTTCTGCACTCTTTGACAGCCTTTTACTTGATATGTATGAGTCCTCCGACATGTCTGTATTATTCAAGAGACTATGTGATTCCTCTTGACAAGGTCCGGTTTCAGTTGTGGAATTTGTGTAAATCGGAGAATCATTTGGAGTTGGTGAAGGTTCTGTATTTTCAGGTGATGTATTTTTTATTTTATTATTGCTTTTTGCACTAAACATAGCATGATCATTAAACCCAACTAATTTATATTTTTTTTCTTTAAATTGAATGATTAAGTAGATAGGTGTAGGGATTAAGGTAGTTTCTTCTTGGCATCCATTCATTGTTAGAAATATTGTTCAGTAGCTGATCTTTTTTTTTGTGAATTTTTATGTATTTCAATTGTTATTCTACTATTCAGAACGGAGACGACTCCAAAAAATTTCAGCCATTCTTGAGTTATTGGTGTTACTAGCCAGTCTTTGTTTGTTTCTAAATTATATTTGTTGCTATCGTAATAGAGCTTATAGTTGCATATAAGCTATTTACCCACGATTGTTTACAGTCTGTAGCGGAGGCTGTTTACGCAAACGGAGAGATGGCGCGACGCCGAATATCAATGAGCAGACAAACAACGTCGACACAAGTATTTTGTATGCGGCGATAAACATTGATAGTGTTTTCCTCACTCAAATTAGGGGTTTATTTAATGTTGTTTATGGTATTGGGAAGTTTTTATTAAAAATGCAATATTTTATAGCTCATTTTGGTTCCATTTCCAATCTTGATACAGTGGAACTTAACAAGTTTACAAATTATTAAGTTATTCAGCAACTAATTGATTCGACTCTGGTTAAGAGTTTTAGTAAGAGGATTCGCTTTATACACCATTCGCCTATGAAAGATCATTGGCACTAAATTAAGTTCAGACAATTTTCGACTAGAATTTCAGGGCGAGTGCTGAAATCTAAAGCTTAAATTGCTGGTTTTAATATTATTTTTCAGGTCACTTTCAACTGACATTAACCTCACCACACATTGACTATTCATCGCAAATCTTTTTGTATACCAATCAATCCTTAAGTCTATCCTTTAATGAGCTCAGAGATATCTAATAACGTTCTCAAAACGAACCAGACTTTAATCAGCCAAAAAACTTGGTTGCAAATGGCCGTGGATAGCAAATAATACATTTTTCGTGAGCGATAAATTTTTTACGAGTACTCCGGCAGACATTGAGCAATTGCCACACTTTATGCTAAGCCTCGTTTTTAATTACTACTGAGCACTTGTAAGCTTCTAGCTGGAACTTTAGGAGTGAGATTTTTCTCATTTTGAATTTGTGCTATTTATTTCTTAGTTGGGGCTATTTTGTTGCGTTTCGTTATAGAGACTAACTATCGCACTTAATCTAGCTTTGAAGATTGTAGAATCTGTGACGTTTAAAGAGATATCGTCATGATCTATTTAGAAACACAATTTATACTCATCCTATGTTGGTTTTTAGCGGGACTGAAAAATTTCGGATCATTATTTTCATCGAATCGAATATACATTATTTCTTTAACGGTTTTAGTTGTTTTGTTTGTTTGCTTACTCATTTAAACTAAATAGGTTGTGTGATTTATTAAAAAAAGAGGTAGGAGTACCTAGCATAAAGTTTAACAATGTTGAACTGAAATAACACATTGCTTTTTCACGAATAACCTTGCAGCCGAATTTATTCTGATTGTGATAATGACATAAAGTTTATACCCAACAAATCAGCTGTAAAGCAATGACTGGTGGCTTGTAAACAGCGGTTTATGGCTTGAAAGCGCTGCGAGCGCTTTGAATAAACATGAATCATAAATGTTTACGGCAACGGCGCAGGAGTTTTACGATTCGATAGAATCGATGCGCGAATCGCCACACAAACGGAAAGATAAAGGTTATGTTATACTTTTAACAACTTTTGATGGGCTACAAACTGTTATTATGACTAGTTTTTACGGCGGAGATAGTTGTTAGTCGGTGCCGGTGAAGGAAGTCGTGTTTAACGATCGGGGTGTAAGTTCGAATCGGTTTATGCTTCGTAACCGATTTATGTCACTACTTAACAACTAAGTTCTTGTGAACAAATTCAGAAAAGGTATTATCTAGAGTCGATCGCAAAAAAAGAATGAGACATGTATAGGCTCCTTAAGAGCATTTGACGATTTGCAAGTACTAATTTAATTAGTCTAAACAAATAAAGATAACTTTGATTTTGATTTTGATTTTTCGATGAGAAATGAGGAGGTGCGTAAAGCAGGCAAGCAAGCTGAAGTGGTAATGGGCAGGGCACATAGTACGCAGAACTAGCGGCCGATGGGGCAGCAAAGTTCTGGAGTGGAGGCCGCGTACCGGAAAACGCAGCATGGGACGTCCACCGATCAACGTGGAAAACATTGGGGGAGGCCTAATGTTCAGCAAAGGACGTCCTATGGCCTATGAAATGATGATAATATGATTATCTAGCTAGACTGTTAAATGGGTATCAAATTTGATATCACTGCTCTATACCGAGGTCTGAGATGAGATGTTGAGATTACTTTCTCGGCCAAAGCTTCTTCTCGGTGACCCACGAGCTGTTGTTGATAGCTCGACTCCGACTCTAAATTTTGGACATAGAAATTGAGAAAATATTGGTCAAACTGTCCGGTTCTCCAATGCGGTACAGTTGCCAAAAATATATTTCACTCTAATACACACTTCTATTCGTATTCTGTTTACGGTATTCGAATTCATATTCGAGTTGCAATATTTTGTTTTGCTAAAATAAAAGTTCTTTTAGCAATTGAAATAGTCGCTATCTTTGAACCAAGTTTAAAGGCGAATCAGAAGTGCTATTTTGAATGGACATTTTGAAATTTTATTTGAACGTGCTTCCACCGCACGCTACTTGGTGCAATCTTTTGATGCAACACGTAGCGAATTCAGTTTGAAAACTCACTGATTTATACCATAAAGTATTTTAAAATTTAGAGGAACAAAATATTCCGTATGTCTCTAAGACTTAACATTTACGATTATCGTCCAGAAATGGATGTTATATTAGGCAACTATTACTGCTTAGACTAATGTAAAGCACCAATGAATGGATTGCGCTGGAATTTAGCACACAGATGGTCATTAGAAATAGAAATCCGCTAAGAAAGGATTATCCAAAATATAGGTGAAATTCCTATGGGGATAAAATGGGTTCCAAAGTTTAACGTGACAAAACTTGGGCTTAATCTAGTTACTTATTTATAAAACCATTTAAAGCATGTTTTTCATTATTCGTACACCAGACGACAACTGGGTTGATTACAATATGAATGTCGCTTAAATTGCTGAAACAATAATAACTTTGGCTATTCCTATCACGTGTGCGCTAAACAAGTGGCTTGTTTGAATCCAGTCAAGCTCACTCCAGCGAGTGCTTAATCCAGTTATGGATTCAATGCGGTTCATTTGGCGACATCTACAGCAGCGACAAATAACTGAAACTTACTGATTAAACAGTGGGCTTAATTAAAAATTATTCTTGAATATCTAAGATTAAAAAAATAACACAAATCTTGTGGAGATTAAGTAGAAGTAGAAGAAGGAGATAAGGTAAAGTCACACAAAGTTGTTTTGTTGATATTTTATTTTTCCGCGAGTAAGTTAAGCTTCTCTACAATAGTAGTTCTATACTACTCGTGTAGAGAAGCTTAATGCAATTTTTTTTTAAATTTCGTCGAGTAGGTATTGTAAAATGCTGTAGTAATGGGTTTATTTTGAAAGTAACTGATAGTATTCAATATTTCAGTTTTGCATTTTAACATTTTCGGAACTTTCTGTATAGTAAAGTATCACATGTTTTAATTTAATGGGATCATGAAAATATTAAAAGATTTTACTTCGTTTTTGCTTTGGACAATATTTGTATTTGGAGTTATAACCATTAAGTTGAAAATTTAACTAAAATATTTTCCTGATTCACTTACGGGGAAATTACTTGTTTATTATTTGGTGTTGTTGTTGTGATCTTGTTCTGAGAATAAGATTTAGCATAATTATTATTATTGTTGATTAAGGATATTTAACTGTTGGTTTAGTTAGCGAGTTCAATGTATTAATAATAAGGCAGAATAATAATGACTATTAAGTAAGCAGAATAAGGTATATTTTCGCAAAAGTTTCTCCGACAACCAGAAAACAAAATCGTAAGAACCTTTATAGAGTTTTCCGTAACTTTTGCTATAATGTCTTACTTTTGTTGCTATCAAAGCTTTTATTCGGGAGTTGGTATATCTAAAGAAACATGTCGAACTAGTCGTTATAACTGAATAATTTACACATTTCTCGTACTTTAACCTAACTTTAAGACGCCTTATGGAGCTATTCCAACTAAATCGACTCAATTTTGTTTGGTTGTAATACGTTTAATTCTATCTATACCTACACAGAAAAGGTAACTTCTTCGGTTCTAGGTCTTCTAATTTCTGATTTGGTCACGTAGAGACACTCCCAGTATAGCTGGCCTCATCATTTTTTGAGTGACTTTGTGCCTTCTTATGAGGCCCATAGTAAGGGACCACGACTCCGTTCCGTATAATTATATGTAATCACCTGCAATAAACACTGGTCAAAAGACTAGTCTTGAGACAGTGTACTTAATTTTTATGAGGAGATGTCAGTAATTAAATGCAAATAAATCTGTGACAGTCTTGTAAATTGACCTCAAAATAAAACTCTTCAAAGTCCAGTTAACTTTGACCTATTAACCGTGAGCCAAAGGGCAATTACATATTAAACGATTCAGAGAAGGGATCTCAAACAAATCTTTTTAAGTACCAATTTAATCTTCAATTTGGCCATTAATGTAAGGCATGTTAGAGATTTTAGGAATTACATTTAATTCTGTTATCTGTAGGCTATGAGGTTATATGATTATGATGTCTTTGCATGAACAATGTATCATAATTGGCTTGTAGGTACTCAAAATGGTCAATAACAAGGTTTTCAAAAATAAAGGTGTAATATTGCTAGATATAAGGTAGCAGGAAGGCGCTGGATGCAGACCGTTACCAACCGTGCGATGTGGAAGTCATTGGGGGAGGCCTATGTTCAGCAGTGGACGTCCTGTGGCTGAAATGATGATGATGATGATGATTGCTGGATATCATTCTAATTGAAGTCATCACACTAAAAGACTGCACCACCTAACTTTTTTTTTTTTTTTTTTTTTTTATTTGTGGCAACCAAACCTCTCTGGGAGGTTTATTTCTGCCAATGTCGAGTGAAAAATATTGACATAGTTATCAATAGAACGTGGGTGTTTCAGTTCTATTGATTTTTCATGGATTCCGTGGAGTTAAGTATGCCCGTAAGCAGGTTTCGAGACGCCACCGGGTCCAAAGCGGGTTGTTCATACGACAACCCACTCGACACTCGATGCGCGCTCAAATTCGAAGTATTTCAATGTTTTTTATAATTTATCACTTCACTGCACTTTAGAACACAAAATAACACCAAATTTGTACACTAAAGTCCATTAAATAATAAATTGAAACCATTAAAACAGATCGACCATGCTTCCCGTTCAACTACCCTCCACGGAATCCCACCTAACTTTGACCGGTGTTTATTGTATGGAGTTTGACAGATTTTTGACGTTTGTCAAAGTTAAAGTAAGATGGCGCAAGCCAGCCCTAATGTCGCACTATATTTTATTTGACCCATGACACAAATCGGCGAGTGTAGAACTCATATCCTTCTCTCCAGACCAAGTTGGAAGTCGGTCTTCATAATTGGCGGGGGACAGTGCAGCGACAGGCGCTCGTAAACGTTTTACAAGGCAATCAAATCGAACATTATCTACCGGAACTCCGCGACTTTACTTACCTTTGCGAATGTTACATTTTATTTTATCTCTTTGAAATATCATTCTTACACTTGAGATAGTGTACTAAGCTATTACTATGACTTTCTTATGATTCTTTATTACGCCCGCCCGCCCGTATTCACAAACATTACTATGAGTTCTCTGAGTGCACGTGGACGCACAGGGTGACACATTAACCAATCACAGAGCTCTATTCGATACTGTGCGTTCCACTGCAATGCTGCTTCACTTAAGCAAGCATCGTTTGTAAATACGGGCGTTATTTTTGATGTTATGACTTATATGCAATATGACTTACCTAGATAGGTTTTTGTTTTTCTCCTGTATGTGTCTAAGGCCCGGTTTCCACTAAAGCGGAGCGGAAAAGTGTGGGACTGTCTTTTTTATAGAATTTGACAGCGGCGGCGGCGCAGCATGGTGTAGAGCCACGTAGAGCTGTGCGGAGCGGAGACAAGAAGTGGAAATAATGAAATCTGATTGGTTATTCAACATACTTCTATGCTCCGCTCCACCTTAGTGGAAACATGGCCTAACTATCTCGAATAACGATGAAGACTCAGGGCACATATACACGACCCGAATACAGCTTGCCCTCATCCTATTTCTAGTTCGTTATTTTCTTTCATACCAATGGCATTCGAAAACATTTTTTATCTGGTTCGTCCGTTCATTATACAATAACTCATCGTACAGTCAATACACACCAAACACCAAACCTATATTTTTGCTGCAAAATAACACCTATTCCATCGACATAAGCTGCCATAATGTTTAGCTCTGCTGGTCTGTACTTTCGTACCCCAAATTCCGACCTCAAAAATCCTTGCAAAAACTTCTTAGCGCCAAAATCAGCGCCGCTTACACATATCGCAAGAAACGTTAGACATTAAACATGATATATTCGCGGCAATATATTTGTATGCGTGTCGTGAGGGCTAAGCGCCCGTTTATCAATACGCCCTTCGGCGGATCTCGGCATGTGAAAACATCTGAGAAATAACAATGGCGTACGGTGGAGAAAATCATGCTACACTGGTATTCGGGGCTAACGAGCTTGAGCACGGGCGATGGCACATTGAGCTAAGCTATGTGGCATTTTTTGCAGCTGTAAGAGGAGCTATTTGGCCATTATGTATTTAGTAATAGCTGTCGACTGTACACACACATAAGAGAAAAAAATGCTGTCTATACTAATATTACAAATAACAAGCTGTCATGAGAGTCTGATATGGATATGGCTGATTGACTTTCTGTGCTCTCTGAATAACAACAGAATTATCTTTATTTTGGAAACTTTGATTCAACCTGCAAAATCATAGCTAATAAAACACCTGTGAATTGCATTCACAACCGGAGGGGTTCTTCTCTCTTACTCTTCTTATATGACATTTAATTTTCTCTCTTACGAAGACGTTTCAATTTTGCTATAAGGTTGCTAATGTTAATAATAATATGGCTACTAAACTATGTACGTAGAGATATTGAACTACTGACTCATATTAGTCACACAGCAAAATATGTACCTACCTGGAAAGTTGTTTAGCAGTCCGTTATAATTCCAAAGATTAATACAAAAATCTCCTCATTAATAGCTTCACCTTCATAAACTAGCTTATGTCAAACCAAATACTAACGCAGCAAGTCATTACTGAAGTGATGTCCAATTTTGGCGTAGTAAAACTTATCGATTATCCATAACCAGGCCCAGGTGTAATGCAATCAAGGAACCTTCTAGATGGAGCTTCCCTCGGACCCTTATGCCCTTGTCCTTTTAAACTGACGTTACCTTTAATGGACAAGACATCGTCTATTATAACCACTCAAGTTTTAAGAGCAATCGATTTTCGACCCAACATACTTGCCTTTAACTTATCTGAAGAAACTGAAATTGAGATTAATTTCAATTTTGCAAAAATGCGATTGTGTCAAAGAGACCTTTGGCTTTTGAGATAAAGGTAAATTATTTATTTATTTATTTAAGGCACAGCTACAGAGAACAAACAATAACAATACAATTAACACAACAACATAGCACAATATGAAGTCTGATATTATTTATTTATTTGAAGGCACAACCACAGAATAAAATTCAATACAATAAGTAATGCTTTAAAATTCTTGAAACAGATTTGAATCTATTTTTGAATTGAATAGGATTATAAGCGTCGTTTCACAATAACGTCGTATATAGCATAGTATTAGTTCAGTAACCAGGTATAGCGCGTAACTGATTTAGTTCACATAGTCTGAAGGTCTAGCGAAGAGCTTACTAAAGCCCGGTCCGTGAGCACGTAGAATTTTGTCTAATGACCCCTAGCAACCCATCCTTATCGCTCGCGCGTAATTATATTGCTGTCGCGACTGTGCGACTGGCACCCGCAGTGAGTGTGCGAGCGCGATAGCAACATAATTACGCGCGAGCAATAAGGATGGGTAGCTTGGGGTCATTGGACAAAATTCTACGTGCTCACGGACCAGACTATATACATATAGAAATGATTCTATGAAGTAAGGTCTTCTGAATTAGTTCCTGAGGTATGGGAGCGGTACGGGATGGGTGACATTGACATATTCAATCTGTGTGCTTACCATGAGTTCACGTTAGGTGTGCTCGCTAGCGAGTACGTCAAAAAAATCTATGAAGATTTTATTTTTTGAAAGTAGCCGCTAGGGGCGCTGCACAATATGTCATACATTTAATGTAATTTTTTTACGCAGTCGCTAGCGAGCGCACCTAACGTAAACTCATGGTAAGCACACTGAAGGAGATCTGAAGTCTCCCTGACGTTTGACCGTCACAAAAACACCCTCCCGTACCGCTCCTATAGGTACCTGAGGCACTGACAGTTCAGCGCTAGATCTATACACACAGAGACATTATAAATACTTCTAAGCGTTGCGCGTAAGCAGGTGTTGGGTATATACTTTACTGGATCAAGAACGAAGAGTGCTATCATTATTTTCCCACAAAACTGCTAAGAACCCTATTCTACGAAACATCTGCCGTTTTACACCTTACACTTTTCTATTTTCAGAAACAGCGTAGTGTTGTTCAATTTCGTATCGATAGGTTACAACTAATTGACATGGTTGCATCAAGCACAAGTAATTTGGGATGATTAAGACAAAAAGCTATATGTATTGTGTAACTTAAATATTAAGATCTTGAAGCAGTCGCTAGAATTAGAAGCAGTACATAAAAAAGTATTGGTAATTATGTAGTGCCTACATAAACATGAATGGTACTTTACTGTAGGTTTTACTGTTTTGGTCTGTTTAAGTAATTACTACCTACTTCCTACCGCAAACTAAAATTTGCCGCAGTGGAACTTGTTTTCTAATATTTTTTATTATATAGCTACCTGTTGTTTGCTTGTTTTATCGACATCGATACACAATAGTCAGTGACATCACTTCCAGAAACCTTCTTAGGTTATAACCGTATCTCTTGTACCATTGTAAGGTTTTTTCCCCGCACCAATAACCCTGGAAACAGAATGCAGTTGTCGACATGCAAACTGCAGCGTTGAGTTGCAAAGTGATACTTGCTTTGAAATATGCGCATTTGATACGATGTATTTATCTATATCCTTATGAAGGCCTTTGCGAAGCAATGTCATATTAGAATCTATTGATGAAAACTTGACTTCTGCTGGAATGGTTCGAAACGTTGAGCTCTTGAAGTCATTTAAATGTAAAAGATATTGAATAAAATTCTCTCAAATTCAGTATCTGTCACCGCCCAAACAGGCACAGGCCCATCAACTGACATAAATCATTCTCTCAAAACGAAACCTTTTACGCCGCTCAATTAATATTTACTTCAAGGTAACTTAACATTAATTTACAGTTCATTGAAAAATTATTATAGATTTTCCTTGTAAGTAATTGGTAAATTGTGTCAATAACTCTATTGTTGTGTAGATCTAGGGTAACTTTGGAAGCGTTTTATCTTGTGGCCTACATCAAATGGTTTGTAGTCGATCGTCTATGGGTAGAAAAATATATTGGGGAATCTTTCCCCATAGAATTGCTGTGTTGATTGCATCTTGTATATCTAATGGTCGCCTTTTCCTGCCTAAAGAAATTTCATCTCACATTTGTAACCACGCTCACGGCGCAAACGTTCGTCGCGGAACATTTTTCTTAGCGTTCGCAAAATCAGTCAACAACTCGAATTGTTGAGATGGCCGGGTCCTTCGACCCTCGTCTCTCACCTGATTGCGGAGTCCAAATCGACCCCACGGGACCATAGTTCTAAATAGGCTGAAAATAGAGCTTTTTATCCCATGAAATGAGGTAACGACTCGGCCGACAAACCGTAACCGGCACGTGAGTGGCTGTACCACTGCTGAATAGTTTATAAAGCATTTTGCTGTTTCTATTGAATTATTTAGTGAAACTTTTGTCTTATTAGGCAAAGAACAGATGGGCGGACAATCCCGCCCGCCCGAGGCGTAAATGCCTTGTTTGTGGCGGGAAGGATGCCACATTGCTTAATTTGAGTTCAAAACAATTCTATTTATTACATGTTTTTCTCGAGGACATAATTTAATTAGGTACGTTACAATTTAAATATGGTAATGGGAAAGAAAATGGTATGGAAAATAAAAGAATTACATAGCTTTCGACTTAGGTACCTATTTTTTGTTGTACAATTTATGAAAGTTACTTTAGATTTTACTGCTAATCTTTCATTACACCAATGCCCTAGCAACAGGGTAGGAAAGCATATCCAAAATTACTTACCGCATTTAAAATAACATGGGTAGGTAGGGGCACATATTCGTACATAGGAAAACTGCGTAATACAAGGAAATAAAGACTAAAGCGCACTTAAGTTATTTACCGAAACAAACAATAAAAGAAATAACGTCAATGAGTGAACCCTTTTCGAGTGGCATTCGAACGATTCTATCAATAGTACTTACTCGTATATTTGTACTCATATCTCTGAATGGAAGCAACTACCCAACAATGCTATCGCAAACGATCGTGAAAATAGATTTCTCTCAAACACAATACTTTTCTGCTAAATCGGTAATAAGCTTTAAAGTTAAGAGCAGCCGCAATTTTGCCGTGGGGCCGGCAGATGTGACTTAAAAGGTAAGGGCCAGGCACACACCACGATTTTTGGCGCAGTCGGCACCGATAGAAACTATGATTGGTGTGTTCATAATCAAACTAACGTGTGCATAAAACTATTACAATGTCAAGTTGCAATGAACTTCATATCATCATCCGGTCTAAAGCAATAATGAATTCATATTAACAACCAATAGCAGTCCACTGCTGGAGGTAAAACAAAGAGGCTTAATTGTCAAGATATAGTAGTCATGGAGGAGGAGAGGAGACAGAAGCATGCTACTAACAGGTTTTTCAAGATATATCTGACAGCTAGGTACATACCTAATTCTTTTTTTTAAATTCATGAATTCAAGTTTCAGTATGGGTCTCTTTTCAGGATATTTATACACGTCCCAAATATAGCTTGCCCACCACCACTTTTAATGGTGATCAGAAAAAGTGACGACGGAAACTCAGTCATCTTTGTCGGCCTCTTAAATATTTATCACATGAAAATACCATTTATTAATATTAAATTTATTAATTTTAATAATTCACATCACGACCTCCCGACCGCTACAAGTCGGAAGGTCTGCAACAAATAAAAGGTGCCTAATCCGGTAATGTAGGGTCGCACTTCGAAATAACATTTTAAACTTTCACATTTGAGGTCAGCCTAAAGTCAACTTTGCTCTAATTTGTGACAGCCGTGGAATTAATTTGGAAACTGTGTCAACAACCGTCGGGTAAGTCCCTGATTTTGACGCTTTTTTGAGATTAGGCGCGTGTTTGTTTTTGTGATGCATAATTTAAATTCGTCGCTCGGGCTACACGATAAAATATTTTGTGAAAGCTACAGCTAGTCAAACATGATATTCTATTATGTCTCTATATATTATATCTCTCTGTTTTAATCTATGTCTTACCTGCTTGTATACCTTTCTTGCAAATAAAAAGTTTTATATTCTATTCTATTCTATATCATTATAACCTATGTGAAAATATAACGATAAATATCTTGTGTGAAAATATAATAACGATAAGGAAATAAAAAATGAAAAAAATCAAAAAATACAGTTGGTAGTACCCTCGTATCACATACGAATTCTATAAAGTTTTATTGGACTAACTAATGAATCTGGAAAAGTTTCATCCCAAAATTTAAATAAGAATGCACCAATTATTGCCTGAAAATTTCTTATTTGTATTGCAAACGAACACATTCTAATCACTAGCAATCCCATTTATCACGCTAGAGTTCCCAGTTCCAGTATTCCCAAAAGAAAGGGCGACATACTCCAAAACCTAAAAACAACTGGCAGATTCGCTTACAAAGGAATCCTAACGCTGCGATCCTCTGAATGCGAGGGGCATGATTGATGAAAACACGGCTTTGAGATTTTATACGGTAGGAAAAAGTGGAAAAAGTTGTCCGGTTGTCATGGTGGACGGAACAAAACATTTGTTTTACAATTTTCTAAGACCAAAGTTTGCGTTGTAGTTCATATTGCCGAGTAATTTTGCTGGGGTGTTTTATTGCGAGGAGAGTGTCGGCTTTTAGCGCATGAAATGTTGATAAACTGATGGTATAATATGTTGATGACTTTATCATACACTTACACGACAACCAAAATAAACATTTTCGTTTCAAAATGGCACATAGGTACTATTACTTAAAAAATACACAAGATTTCACAACGTTTACCTTGATGTGCCCTTGTCGAAACAAATTACATTTAATACTATGATTTGCGCATATTCTTTATGATCCTTTTTATGAAAAATGGTAATCTTTATCGCTGTTCATACAAAGCTTTTATGTGTATTTTTAACATCAAGCCTTTGTATTGTATATTTATGAAAATTTATGTTATTGCTAATATTATTATCAATGAAATATTTGATGTCTGCGCCGTGTCATATATTGACAAATATTACAGATGTTCGGAAATATGTTGATCCACTAAATATTTATCCTTCTTCGTGACATCAAAGTCGATTTAGTCAAAGAGTTTTCGTTTCAATTTGATAAGCAAATTCGACGTAATCATCTCACTTGGTTGATTCTCTTCCTCATCGGGCAGAGTGAAAGAGACAGTCGTATGTTTTCAATTAAGATCTCTGAGCATTCCTTGGCGAAAATAAACTCAGTCAGCGATAATTTTTGGGTCCAATTGAGGTATAAAACCTTTTAACATCGATACAGTTTATTTGTGTATGTTGTTATTTTGATGGTGTTGCTGTAAATGTCTTACTTAATGAAGCCAAAACTGCTATTAAAAAATGTTTTTACAATTGTCTGGAAGTATAAAAGTATTAGCATCTGATCCTTTCACTATTATGTAGGTTGGTATACGAGTATATAATAAACTTTGTTTTATTGATATTAAATTAACATAAATGACGTTGATTTGATTGGCATTCAATTTAGTTTCAATCATAATAATCGTAAAACAAACATACATGTCAATTAAGTAATTAACATTAACAGCATATGGCTACCTAATCTAATCTCACGTAGTACATTAATTAAATTAATTAGGCCCGCTCCTAAGCCTCAGATGGTATCTATCCATGGAACCCAGCGTATCCAATCACATTACTTTTTGTTAGAACAATGGTATCAGGCAAGGTATACGTTTGCCGCCCTCGGGTCTAGCCAAAAGAGAACAAACAACATAATGATGTTTATTTAGGTAGTCTCATCGATAATACTAAAATGAAATAAACAAGTTACACTAGGTTATAAGTACCATTATGTCCGTGAATTCAATATAACTTATGAGATCTAAAAGTTATTATGTAGCAGATTCTTGATGATAACGACATGACTTTTAAGAATTGTAATTATACATTTCAAAACACTGAAAACAAACTTTTTAACACTAGCCTAAGTTGCACTACCTTAGCTTTAACCCCAACTTTAACTAGTGTTTTGTATGAGTTTGACAGAAGTTGACGTTTTTTGGGTAAGTATTATTTAACGAATGTTTGTATGCGATAATTTTATTTGGGCTTTGTTTCAGTGCTGTTAGTTAATTGTTTTTAGCCGTATGTTCTTTTGTTATAGCAATGGTTTTCATCATGTTTTTACTGAAGGGTAATAAGTATTTGGTTATTGTCATATTATAGATAGTGTTATTAATGTCTTGAAGTTACACAAAATTATATTATTTAGGTATTTGTGTTAGATACTATAGCTTTTGCCTGCGGCTTCACCCGCATGAAATTCCGTTTAACACAGATTGACATAAATTATAGCCTATATTATTATGTTATTCTGGGTTATAAACAATAATACTGTAAAGTTTCATCAAATTCCGTTCAGTAGTTTTTGCGTCAAAGAGTAACAAACATCCAGATATCCAGACATCATGACATCCTGACATCCAAACTTTCGCCTTATAATATTAGTAGGTTGAGTCTACTTACTAATGTATAGGACAACGAAAGAGTATTAAATCCCGATTTTCATCCTGTCACCACGTAGATTATAATCGTTTACCTATTATGTAAATCCATACAAAACCGTGTGCAAAGATTAGTTTGTTACGGAATCAGGCGCCAGTTACTCTTTCGTCTTTCCCAACTTTCTAACAAAAATAATTCAATTTCTTCATCAAAAATAAATCTCTGAAACACGAATTTCAAAATCAAGTAAGCACTCTTCATAGATTATAATTTGAATTGCTTCTTTGGAGTTTGTTTTAGATTTTTTATTATAACAAAGGATGAGTCGGTCTTACCAAAATTCAACAAGCTTTTGATTGAAAACTCTAATTGCTTTGTTCTTTGTGGATTCTTTGGTTAATACCGTGATGAGATTATGATTTATCCTTTATTTACACTGAAAAATTTAGAGTTATTTATTTTCTTTCTTTTGTAAAGTATCTTAGTTTTGGTGTAACTTATTTATTGAACCTAGAATAATAAAATTATTCATCCTTATCAACTTCCTTCATTAACAGTCATTAAATGGATTTTATGAATTGAAAAAAGGTTGAAAAGAAGTCTTACACTTTCAGTAGCTTAATTTGGATAATTTTGAAAAGTCTATCTGTAGTGATATCTCTAGTACGAATAAGTTTCGTTTTGGAATCGTTTACGTATTAAACTCACTATAAAATTGATAGTGAAACAAAACTCTGAGCCCCAGAGAAGTAGGTAGGTTAGTAATTTATTAACACCACTAGTCTACTTCTGAAGTGATAATTCGTTTAATTATTAAAATCTATTTTGCCTAAATCAGCTAAAATTTGGTGATGGTGGTCTAATGCGTATACCGAAGCGTATTAGTCCAACTGGCATCAATTTTACGGACAATCGGCCGTTCCTATTGTCTATGTAGTGAATTGCAGCATAGAAAATGGGAGGACTATTGTGGGAATCTGATGCGGAATCAGTGCATTGTTCGTACAGGCTTATGGCAAAGTAACAGGACTTTTTGGCCAAGCGATCATCAACAGAAAGTGTGATATAGCTCAAACATTGTTTGAATAGTTCGTTCGTTTCAGCCAAATGACGTCCACTGCTGGACAAAGGCCTTCCCTAAGGATTTCCATAACGACCGGTCCTGGGTTGCCCGCATCCAGGCTCTTCCCGCGACCTTCACCAGATCGTCGGTCCACGTAGTGGGAGGCTAGCCCATTGTTTGAATAGGTATCTCAACTTTATGTGTGAGGTATATGTTCCCTTTTCCCTATTAGTACTAGTAGCAGCCAGAACTTTTCAGTCATAATTTTTCGAACTGTGACGGACACCCAAAATATGACCCTAAATATCACTGTTTAGTCAACAATTAAATGTGCCCAAAATTATATTTTCTTCAATAATGCTAATTTAAGCTAAAGCTTCATTAAAATACGTCAAAAGATAATCTAAAACCCAATAATCCCTGAAGGCGTTTCAAATGACGTGTTCCAGCTGAAAACATTAATATTATTCAAGCTTAGTCTTTAAGCGTTTGGTTTTAAATTATAGGTACCTGCTTATACTTACCTAGAAATGGGTCATTTCGATAACACTATTTCCTTAGCATTTAAAGCCTGAGTCACGGTAAAGGTTAAACCTTTTACTGCCACTTGGTAAAATGGCGGCCGAGATTGCACTTTCAGGAAAATAAAAATAAAAATAGCTTGCAGAAAGAAAATGCAACTATGCAAGTAAACCTTAATGCGGCTAGCGTGTGCATTTATTGATCACGTGCTTAAGCAACGTTAACCATAATTACCGCCCTATGGGGAATGGTTTATAAGAGCTCTATAGCGAAGCCTTTTTGTTCAGGCAAAAAGGATTTAGAAAAAGGCTTGGCATTTTTTGTGGTCTGTATTGCACATAGCATTTAAGTGCAAAAAATTGACGTTTCGCAATATGGAAACTAGAAAATACAAAGAGCGGATATTATGAATAATGCTGTGCTTTAGACTTTTTAATAACGTACCTAATTTGCTGTATTTCAGTGTTCTTTTGGTCAACTCCAAATAAAATATTGTTAGTCATCTTATGAATAGCAATCTTAAATGATCATCATGAACATTTCAGCCACAGGACGTCCACTGCTGAGCATATTATGCTTCTCCCAATAATTTCCAGATTGGCAATCGAAAAAGATTGGCACCCACAAGTTGGATAGACGACCTCATAAAGGAAGCGCTGGATGCAGACCGCTACCAATCGTTAAGTCTGGTAATAACTCAAAATTTCCATACATGCACCAACAGGCCTATCTGTGTTTTTAGTGCAATCCCCAGAAACAAGAACAGATCGCCAATTTGAATCCCGGATTCCCGGTCTTAATGAACATCGCAATACTTCCCGCGCATGGCATAGATCAATAAGAAATATCGCGAGCGTCAACCGTATCGGGGGCAAACAATAATTTCACGTCCCAGCGGCCAGAACAGTGTCCCGTTTATCAAAATCACATCCGTACCGAACAGCAGCGGAAATAATTCCAAAAACACGACCGGTACGTTCTGATGCTGGGTTGGAATTAGGGTTGACGCGATCGCGTTCAATGTTCAGATGACGTAGTTATAAAATTATGCGAAAAAGTAGATAGTTTTGTCGTTCGGAATAAAGTTTCAAGAATAAACAAAGTTAGTTTTCAGTCATTGGATTTTCAGAGACTTCTAAATAATGTTTATTTAGATGGTCATGGATTTAAACTTTGAGAAAATCGTAAGATTTTTTGGAGGCCGAAATTCTTAAAATGCTACATTATCTATGTGCTAAACACAGTATGATCTCATCTTAAATTGATTTACTTGTGCGGTTTTGCAAAACATATACAGTGAACTGTTATGTAAAATTTACATTGCAAAAATCGTATTTATTACGTCTTTCTTAAAATATCTCAGTGTTTAGCTTGATTACTGTTTCTTCTTCTTTTGATCTGACTTGCTGGTGTCTGGACCATTAAAAAGCGATGCTATTATGTTATATTTTAAAGTGTTAATTGCCATATCGACAATCTGTCAGCCCTATCAAAAGTCAACTCACGAGATTTGTGTGCGGAGTGGATTGAACTCATTGTTCCTGTATCTGCCGACTAGAAACTAAAACCGAACATTGTCTGCGGGATCCGCAGGCATTTGCCGGATGCCCCATCACTAAGCTGCCAGTGATAAACAACCAATCAGAGCGCGGCTTTTTGCTCGATTCGCGGGCTTTGTTGGATTCGTCTCGATTCGGTTTTCTTTACCGTTTTTTTGTACACTATCCGGAATGAATAATGGAGAAGTCGTATTTAGGCAATCGGAGGCGTTGTTTTGAAACGTTTTTAGCATCTGAATTTGAAATAAAGAATACTCGTACCTACGTACAATACTTTAATGTAAGGTGATTTTTATTATAAAGCAAATAAAAATGAACCAAAGTTTGAAGTGCTTACTATTAGACTTCTAGAACTAATAACTGAAGTAATAAGATCCCATTAAATATGCAAATTAAATCTTCAAGCAAACGCTATTGAAAGATAAACTAAGATCGCAAAACTAACGTTCAATTATTCAAAACAGGTACAATACTTTGAACCAGCTTAGGTTTAATCTCGTTAAAATTCCCGACAACAGCACAAGTTCGATATTATCAGATAAACATCGTAGCCTGACAGCTAGCCAATGCATTCCGCTGAGTGCATCAACCGGTGGGATCAAAAAACTCACTTCGACTAAGGTTAGGTTCAGAAAAGAGATAATACCCTAATGGAATTGGTTTCCTCGCCGGCTTAGACGTGCATACGTATCAGGGTGACCGCACAGTGCAGACTTAGCTTTAAAATTTTGCTTTTGCATTCAAAAATATACCACTATCGCTGATGACAATTTAGTTAATGTAACGTTTTCTTAAATCCATTGCAACGCAAATAAATACTTAATTGGTTACCCTATAATAATTTTGCCTAAGAGTGAATGTACCTATGACGGCACCTTAAGCTAAACTCTTTGGGTTCTTATGTACGAGTAGTCGAGATAGGCGCTATTTTACCTGATGTGCTATCCGTACCTTTATTGTCAGTTTACCAGATCGATAGACCGATGACCACGGAAAGATACCTAGATTGGATTGGATGAAAAAAGTGTCAGTACAGAACAGCGTCCAACTCAAAGGGCATCGCTATGCAATCTTCCAGAGTGACCCACACCTGAATTACGTGCACAGAAGGATACCATTCGCATAAAAACTATTCACCATGAATCGTAACTCAAACAAACAGGATATCGCAAATATTTGTCCAAAAACCACAAAACAATGTCTACAGTGTGCTCAAGATACAATCGCTTCGAGTCAACACATAACTTAGACACCATTCGCACTAAGGGCGCTTTCAATTTAGACGTTTCGTGCCGGACGTTTGCCGCGCGATTTTCGTGCGCTTGCAAGACCGCACACTAACTATTAGTATTTATTGTCAATTTTTATTCCGACGCAGTTGTCATACATTTTAGCCTGGTCCAGGAGGGCGAATTCGCCGCAAATCCTACGCGCGAACACGAGCATATTGTATAAAGAGATTTACGAGTGAATTTTCAACTCGCGCGTATCATGTGGACGCAATGTATTGGCTCCTAGTATCTCGCCAACGCGCGTATGGAATCGCGACGAATTCGCCCTCCTGGACAAGGCCTTTACCATGTGAGGTCTTGCAAACGCGCGGCAAACGACAGGCACGAAACGTCTAAATTGAAAGTTCCCTTAGGGCGAATGTTTCAGCGCCCTAACAGAATACGCTGACAATTTTCATGGAGATGTCATCCCACAACGCGGGTGTGTTTGCACCCAGTATAGTGTCGAGACACCTTATTGGGAATAAATTTACAGGTTTACGCCCCACTGTGCCAGCTAACTTCGCTTTTTATTAAACTAGAGCCTTCTGAAGGGATATAGAAATTGGGAATAAACAGTATATTAAATGGGACGTTATGTGAGAGACAGAAATGGGTTTCCAATGGCAAAGAAAATGTACCAGTTTGTATCATCTGACTTTTATTAGAAGGAGGAAAATTGCAATTCCTAACATTGAAAATAACATGATTTTCACGACTATCAACACTACTTTTGAAAACAAAACACATGAATGAGAAAATATAGGTAACTATGACAAAATGTGAATATACAAATACCTAGTAAAAGCTATTTGGCCTTAATTTTGTTTCTTGTTCATAGCATATTTTACAATTTAAATTAATGAAAAGAAGATGTAATAAAAATGGCATAAATATTGATTGACAACGGGTAAACAACGTTAATACATTAAATCTACTTTTATACAAAAAATTAAAGGCTATGAAAATACCGCCAGCCCTCGGCCCCCATGAAATTTCCTCAGAAATTCCCAAAACCAACTAGTTACACGTGTATTTTCATTCCTGTAAATAGATTAGTTAATGGATTAATCAAAATTGTTTAAAAGGGTCATTCCACCGGCCAAGAAAATCACGTGTCCGGGGCCAAAAAGTACCCGAATATCATAATATTTTAGTAACAAATATTTTTATCTAATAGTATAACTTTGGTTCTTGTTGTTAAACCACAGAGATAGTTAATAATAGNTCATCTTTTTACTTTTAGCAAAGTTAACAAAAAACTGGTAAATTTCCATAAATATTATCGACATAACAACGAATCCAAACGTTAACAATACCTAATAAACTATCATTCTATAGGAATGACGAATCGAATATTTATTCCTAAATATGTAGTGTGGGAAATGGCCCCAACTTCACGTTAGTACATTATCTCGTGACTTGGTGTGTCGGCTCTCGGTTGTGGTTTCTTTCTATCGCAAAAAATGATAAGCAATAAATACAAATATTATTTATTTAATTTAAATATTTACCTATAACATCATAATTAAGAAACAGTTAATCGGCTACAGACAGCTGTGCGATGTATGAATATTTCTGCTACCGTAAGGTTACCTCTGTAACATCTTCAAGCTTACTGAAATAAAAGATTTGAGTGTTATTTTTTGTGGGTCTCACACAACACAATTGGTTTGACAAACAATAAGACAAAACAAGGAAATATATTATTTTTTGAAGTACTATTTACTTACTTAGTAAAAGTAAGGTAATAAATAAATTAATTTATTTATTCTATTGGTTTACCAAGAACATACGTTCTTGTGTAAGTGTAAGTAAGTAAGAGCATAAGCTCTATTAAAACACTAAGTATAACATCTATAACGTACACAGTCAATTAGAGGTAAACTCTGCATGCAATGAAGTGTTAATTTCAGAAAAATGACATCAAAGTACAATTTTAGATAACGCTCTCTGCTCTAAGCGTATACTTATACAGGGTGTTAGGTAAATGGGTATATGAGCCGACACTAGCCCATGTTAACATGTGCATATAAATGGTATGGTGAAGTCAGAAATTTAATATCATCATTTTATTTTTTTTATTATTCATACAAAATAAATTTTATAAAATCCGATTTGTATGAAAAATAAAATAGTTAAAATGAAGATATCAATTTTCTGACTTCACCATACCATTTATATGACCATGTTAACATGGGCTAGTGTCGGCTCATATACCCATTTACCTAACACCCTGTATACGATACATGAAATCGGTCTTGACATGATGTATTAATATTGCTTATTTTAACTATTTTTTTTTATTAAGACCGCGTTTAAAAGTAAATAAATAATTCAATTTGTGCTACTGACAGATAAACTCGGTAAATATACAAAGGAAAAGTGGTAATATATCAAAGTCTATAAGGGAGAGTCCGCTAATTTGGACCAGTTTTTTTCAATCCTATTTTACACATAGTTTTCTTTTGTTTTTGCTAATGTCCATGGTATATAATAAAAGATACATTATTCAACTTACTATTTCATAAGTATTAATTAACATGATTGTTGTATATTTAGCACAAATCAACAAAGTACGAGTTCAGAGCTTCGGTCCAATTTAGCCAACCGGTTCGATAATTTGTACCACAGGGTTACTAAATTGGATTTCAATAAATTTCAAGCCTTTAAAAAAACTATGGCAAAATATTATACGATACATTCTTAACAAATTAGGAAACGAAGAGGAACAGTAGTTAATAACATAGACAATCGATATTGTTTTACACGTTATCACGATTTTGAGTACAAGTTTTGTAATTCCAATTATCGTAACGCACACTTGTACCTAATCTACTTTGCCAGTCTTTTGCTTTCATTTATTGTTAGTCAAACATAACTACGCTATTATAACTTCAAAATATGATTTACTAAAAAAAAAACTAGGTACTGTAAGAGTCAAACCTGCCAACATAACAGTGCAAGAAACAGTGCTGCTAACATTTAAATAAATATGACGTTTGCTAACGAATAAGGTTTTGCTTGTTTATTTTTCTATCCCATCAGTGCAATGCAATGATGACATTGACCAATTGACAATAGTTTTTTTTTTATTTAATAGAAATAATAATGGCAGGTTGAACCAACAAGAAGGTTTTAGTTTATCAATCATAATAATCTTCTTGACAAGATAAATCGTCAAACAATTTTGATCAATAATTTTGAACTTTACTGACGAACAGTTAAAGATTATTTTCTCTAACTCGAGATTATTCTGTAACATAGTTTCAAAAGGTAATATGTGTTCGCGATTCGTTGAAGGAATCAATTTGAAAACTGACGAACCTTTTCATTCCGTCACTGTACTTAAAATCATACCAAAGATTGGTACCTATATTTTGGTAAAAATAAAAGAAGTATATACCTACGAGTATAAGACCTAGTATATGAAAAAAGTTCTGCATATTATTTGCTCGTAAATGTCCTCGTATTTCGTATATGGAATCAAAAACTGCTAATATAAAATACAGTCATATAGCAGAAACTGATCTCAGTGGTTGTAGTCATAATATGATACTAGGTGCCGCCTGCGACTTCGTAGTCCGACCGTTTTACCCCCTTAGGGGTTTAATTTTGCAAAATCCCGTCTTAGTGAGCACCTACGTTCTAAAAGGAACCCCCATGCAAGAGACTCCTAGCACTTGTAGTATCTGAGATTTCGTGATGAGTAAGTCAATCAGTCAGTGACCTTTCGATTTTATACATTTAGATTAGGAGATAGACGAAGTATTTTTTACCTCTCCGTGATCCACAGGTGAGGTTGAATGATTAGTAGGTAAACAGAATAGGTTCGGATAAGCATTTTTATGTCAAAAAACCCGAATCAAACCTCAAAAATATTCCAGGATCTCCATTGATCAAGTACGTAGGCGTACAAGTGGAAGCCCAATCAATTCGGGCTGATTTCAATGAGGCGTTTTCTTATTCATAGAGTTTCGTTAAATAACGGCGCCTATTAATTATCAATAGCAGTTTGTATTGAGGTTGAAAGGCTGGCTGAAATAAATTTATAGCGAGCGCGGGCGGGGCTGGCGCACACTGGCGGATTTATTTCGTTTGTAGCTGGGGAAGTTGGTTGACTTATGTATTGGTTTGCACGTCCAGGCACTCTTTCAAGAGGGAGATTTGCGACTTATTAGGTAAATGAAAACTCACGCACACTCACACACACACACACACACCACACACACACACACACACACACATACACACACACAACCTGCATGCAAGCCTATGTTTCTTTTTTTTTGCCCCTTTGACTGTTTTTAACGAGATTGTAATAATATTATAGAATCCATTATTGGCTGTAAGAACAAAAATACCTGTTTGTATTATTATTATAAAGAGCTGTGGTTTTCTGAATAAAGAAAAATAAAATAAAATAAAATAAAAATTGGTAGTCATATGAGACGTACGAGTACCTATCGCCCGTATACACAAACATTACTATGAGGTCTCAAAGTGCGCGTGGACGCACAGGGTGACACACAAACCAATCACAGAGTTCTATTCAACGCTGTGCGTTCGATTTGCTGCTTCACTTAAGCAAGCATCGTTTGTGAATACGGGCGTTAGTATCGAAGAAATGGAGCTGTAAGTACGTATTAGCGTATTAAAATTGCTGTGGCATATAGAAACTGATGCTTTGGTAGAGTCACCAACCAACACCAACAGGGCCGGATCTACCTATGGGCTGATTGGGCTGCAGCCCAGGGCCCCGGGGTTACAAGGGGCCCCCAGATCCCGCTAAAAAGTAGGCCATAATAAAAATAAAAAAAGTTGTCTGTAAAATCGGTTTACGGACGATATTTTTAGGTGACAACGTCATAAGAAGTTTCAGCTCAGGGCCCCACAAATTCACGATCCGGCCCTGAACACCAAGTAAGGGTTCCTTAATAAAATTGATTTTGAGTGTAAACTAAAGACTATTAACCTACCTACATTGATAGACTGGATACTAAGAGGATTGTGCTTAGTTATTATAGTCGGGTGTAATGAAGAGCATAAACTCGTATACCAATGACCACAATATGTGTTTACGATTTTTTTACACTACTGTCAACAAAAATCTGTATAGACATATTTCTTTTATAGTACCTATGTGTTTTCTAACTGTAAATCAAGTCCAGGTCTTTCGAATCCAAGGAAGAAAGATGAAGAAGGAAGGAAGGAGAGAGATGAAATAAGTACATTTGTAGTTACGTATAACAAAAATAGTCAATGAAATAAGTATACGTAAATGTACTTAGTTTATTTCATTGACTATTTTTGTTAATTTAAGTCGAATTTTTTGGACCAAACAGAAATGAGGCAGTGTACACCACCCGTCAGGATAAATGTACTCGGATTGTGTCGTCGTGAATGTTTCCAATAAATAACGAGTGTTCGCTTGCGGTGACAGAAGTGTAAATACATTTCGACACCATTCACTTATTTTTGGCTTTGATTTTTAATTGTTTGTAGCAAATGTTTGTGCGGTACACGGTATTGGTAGGTATTCAATTACTTACGTACTGTGGCATTGTAGAATGATCTTTATTTTGTACTAGCGGCCGCCCGCGACTTCGTACGCGTGGATCCCGTTTTACCCCCTTCATCTATCTTACGCGGTTTAGATTTTTTCATACAAATGTTTTTTCCCGCTAACTCCCGTTCCCGTGGGAATTTTGCAATATCCTGTTGTAACTAAGCTTTAAGTTTACTAAGGTACCTGCATGCCAAATTTCAAGCGTCTAAATTAAGCGGTTTAGATTCTTCATACAAAAGGATTTTCCCGCTGATTCCCGTGCCCGTGGAAATTCGTAAGTATACTATAACCTGCCCAGGAGTATGAAGAATAATTGTACTAAGTTTCGTTAAAATCGGTCGAGTAGTTTTTATTTCTATAAGGAACATACATACAGACAGACAGACAGAGACAAAAATTTTACTGGTTGCATTTTTGGCATCAGTATCGATCACTAATCACCCCCTGATAGTTATTTTGAAAATATATTTTATGTACAGAATTGACCACTCTACAGATTTATTATAAGTATAGATAGTGTTGGGAAAATATTCGGTTCGGAGCGCTGTTTAGAGCAGGTTAAGGTAAATACTAAGCTTGTAGATAAATAAACGGGCCATTGTACATCCTCAATATGTACTTATATGATCATTTTCAATGTGTAAATAAATAAGTAAAAAGCATGCATTGCCATAGATGCTTAGATAAACCAGGTAGGACTTACAGCTGATGGTGGCTTCCTCTATGTGTTCGATAGTTGTAGAGACCAATCTTTTTGAATCAATGCCTTATCAAAACCACACAGACTTGATATTTTCAATTTATCTTGATAATTACCAATGTTGTTTACACAATACTAACTTAGCTAACGTACCTTGTTAGATATGGCAACTGATACCTAAGGTGTATCAACCTTTAATATTCCAAAATTTTAAGGTAGAAACCAGAATAACGCAATTTTAACTCTAATCAACTTGATTTTACATTTTTGTTAAACGTAAATAATTATAAAGTAGAAGAACAAAATTGCCAAGTATATAAATCACCACCACACACCACTTTTGGGCTAATTTCAAGATTAAAATTCTCAATTTGAGAACACGGGCTTCAACTTTCAACTCTTATTTAGGTTATCCCTAGTCTGAAAATAAACCTTAAAATGCGACCCGAAATACTCTTTAAATTTAACCACCGACTTTCCTCGTAACATAAAATATAGCCGACTTCTATTTACAACAAGACGCTCCGTCCCGTTTCCAGGTCGTATTCAATTTTCTTTCAAATTCGATTTCTCGTACTAGCATCGACTAAGGACCACAATATCTTGGCGATAAATCACTATAACAAACAACATATAAATCGTGGTTGTTTATGTTGTTGAACATAGTGTTGTTGTCGTTTTTCCAATCGATTTGCACTAACAAGACAAATAATCGAGCAGGAGTACCCAGGTTACCGTTTGATCATATTATGTCGCCCGCACGAGTCCTTTTGTAAACAGGAAAGTATGATATTGTGGATGAAATACTTTGTCGTGTTATTTGTTGAGGCCCACAATCCGCATTCGCAATTACGCTCGAGAACATTGATTAACTTGTTCGATTAAATCTGGGAAAATAAAATACCTACTTACACAGGCGGTTATTTTCGTTTATTTCTTTGATTATTGTTACATTATTATCATGGTTAGGTTATTTAAAAGTATGCTTGTTTAATTTTCAATGGAAAAAATAGATAGTAATATCATATTTTATTATTAAATTACTTCCGATTTGCTACATCTCTGCGTACTCTTATTGCAGTAAATTCACACTCCACGCCTTAATTTCGAAACAAAGTAGGTACTTTCAGAATTAACTTTTTGAATGAAACCCGCCAACTTGTGCGTCGCCCTTAATTCGGATTGACGTGCAAATCGCGAACCCCATGCATAAAAAATAAGCGAGAAGTATAGGCGACAGCACATCAGAATTCACATTTTTGTTGCAAAATCAACCCTATTGGAAGTACATAAGAGCCACAGTGTTTAGCTTGAATTGCTGTTGGAGGCACAATTTATTTACAAAGCTAAGTTCCCAGCTAAAAGGCTTAAAAGCGGGAAGTTTGAAGGCGTGTTGTTAATAAAAATAATCGTGTCTTATTATTGTGTGATTTTAACGGTAGCATTCAGTTTTTGACCGTAAATCAAATTAAGTATTTCTTTAGTAACTGTTATTAGAGGGGGTTTTGTGTTGCTTTGTATTTTTAAATATCACCACAAAGTTTAATAAAGCTTCAGATGAAATCTCAGTAAATGGACTGGCTTAGGAATTCTAAACTAAAAGAGTTCATTAACTTCTTCATCTATTCTTTCATCAACTAAGTGTGTACAGTCGACAAAACTATGACTACACGACTGTATTTTTACTGCGTATTCGCATCTATTGTACTTACTTAAGATTTGGTAACATGTTACCTTTGTGTCAACCATGTATGGTATTTTGTTTACTCAGCTCTTAGCTAATAAGGACACGAGTTATGCTGACCTTTTCTTATATTCAGAAAGAAAGGTTTTTCCTTTTCCTAAATACTTATGGAAAAGCTAATTTACAACAAAAATTACGACCGATGTTATTAATTCCCCCGCCCAATGCGGGTATCCCGTACAAAGCATTGTTAGAAAAGATACAAAGAACTTAATTAAAGCACCTTTTCTTCAGAATTTTTCAGTTGAAAATAATCTTTGAAGTTCCACATCCGCATCGCGATCGGTTCGAAGGCTCCGATAAAAGCAACTTAAAAGATAAGCCGTAATTGAAATGTCAAGCGCATTCTTTGTATAAACGGTCTAAGGCAACAAAATTTCCAGTTTTCATTTACCAGTTTTTATTTTTAAGAGAAATACAATTTTCCAAGACTAAGCAAACAGCGCTCAGAAATTGTTATCGTTAAAATTAATGATAGCAATTACAAAATACATTTTTAAACCCCACAATAGGTAAAGAATTAAATTTACATCAAAATTTCTGTTTGTGATAGAAAATCGGTTATTGTTCAAACGATTGAAAAATTATGGAGTTATTTAATTTTCGATCCTTGAACTGATTTTGTCACAAATAAATAGGTTGTCATTGCCAAGTACGATTCTCCGAAGCGTACGGAATATATTTTTATTCTTTACTAGCTGACCCGGCGAACTTCGTACCGCCATAGCGTAGAGATTTTCTTAATATTTTTTCCGTAAGAACCATCCTTGGACTTCCACAAACATTTAAAAAAAAGAATTATCGAAATCGGTTCAGCCGTTCACACGTGATGCCGTGACAACGCGAAACGGGTTTCATTTTTATATATATAGATTATTTTCAGTTTTTGGTTTTGATTGTAAAATGCAAAAGCAATTTGTAAATGATTTGAAAAAAAAAATCATTTATGAAAATGTCGAAAGAAATTCGCTTTGTAGCGATAAGACCGCCTAAATTGTGCCGTCATTTTTTATTTATTTTCTTGTCTTGGATATTGTTTAGACATTTTAAACTTAGAAAAGACGTTGCGATTTCTTAAAAAAAAAATTGTCCACACAAGGACATCAAACTACTAAGACAGTTCCATACATACATGGGACTCAAAAAGTGGAATCGCAAGAAGAGAAAATGTCTTTCTCTTTTGTGAATAAATCATCGTTTTATTATGAAATCGTATCTAAAGAACTTAAGTCGTATACAAAATAGGTAATAAAGTCTTTTAATTTAAACATTTACGCAATTAAAACAAAGTCTAATAAGTTAATTTTAGAAACCATTTCAGAAGGTCGAGGAAGTGGTGTAAATGACCTGGGAACTGGAAATCTCTTCCGAAGTGTATTGCCGCTGCAACCTTGACACTACCGAGCGACGACTTGCCCAACCAATTGATTGAGCGATCTCTATTTGGTATATAAAATCTTAGATCCCGACAACAGTATCATTCACAACCAGCTAGCCACACCAACCATGAGGAGTTTGGTGGTGCTAGGGCTTATTGCCTTCGTGGCTCTCGCCTCCGCTAAGGACCTTCGGGAGCAGCAATCTGATCTCGAACCAGCTGCGTCCCACCACGGAGGAAAATGGGACAAGGGAGGCGGCCACGAGCACCATGGTCATCACCACCACGACCACGGCCACCATGACCACAAAGGACACAAGGGACACCACGAACACCACCACGGTCATAAAGGACACCACCACCATGAAGGCCACAAGGGCCATCACGGTGAACACGGCGGCCACAAGAAACACCATCACCACGACGATGGCTACCACCACCACCATGATCACGGCGAGAAAGGCCACCACGGGCACGGTCATGAGGAGCACGGCCACTTCCACAAGGGTCACGACACGAAGGGACACCATGAAGTCGACAAGCATGATGAGTTCAAGAAGGACAAGCACTTCCACCACCATCACGGCGAGAAAGGTTTCCATGAGCATCACGGTGGTCATCACCACGAAGGCGGTCACAAGAAGGGAGGCCACCACCACCACGGACACAAGCACGGCGGTCATCATGAGCATCACCATGGCAAGAAGGGTCATCACCATAAGGGAGGTCACCACCACCACCACAAGGGACACCATGACGAGGGTGGTCACCACGACCACTGGCATCACCACCACGACCATGGCAAGAAGGGAGGTCATGAGGACCATAAGCACTGGGGACACAAGAAAGGTCACTAAAAAGCATTTCTCTGACTCGTTGTTATTCGTTGATGTTTTGTTTTTTGTTATGTTTTTTACTAGCTTTACCGCAAAAAGTTATAGCCTCAGTACTTTTTAATGCAGGTACTGTGTCACGACTGACTCGTTAAATTTTATTACTCCTGTGATAGCTGACTACTAACTGATATTATATTTTTAAAGTCGGTTGAGTACTTTGAACAACAAACTCCTTGAACCGACTTTAAAAATAATAGTTCTGTTCTTATTTACATGTGTGCTATAAGTGTGTAAATAAAAAGCAATTATGTTTATAAAATAAAACATGCCCAAACATCATTTATAATTTGTTGACATAAATTAAAATTATTTGGCATGTTTTATTTTGTAAGCTACATGTTATTTTTATGTTTGTACAACTTTATCAAATAATGAAATTGAATTTTATAAAAAATATATTACATTTTCTTATTTTCACTACCATTATTAATTGTAAATATTTAGAACACTCGTGTTTACTCGGTTTAGCAAACACTTTCTATCGCAAAACAAAAATTAAAAATTCAGACAAAAACAAGTATCGGGGCACATGAGACACTTACAACACATTAACTTAATCAAAAAAGTAATCAAATCAATCAATTAAATGGGAAATCTATTTAAATATTACTATCAACGGTTTATTGACTACAAGGTCAGATGTTTTATAATGACAATGAAAGTCAACAGACCGGAACCACTTGTCGAAACGTTCCGAGATTTCTTGGGCCTTGAACGAGTCAAGCTGACAAGTCAACGATCTAGATATGATTTCAGTACTCACTGAATTCCACGTGACGTAGTTAAGTTTCGCAGTCAATTGTTTTACAGTCAATAAAACAAATCGCTTCAATAAGGAAGATTCACTTGCACAAACGTTCCAAAATATTTTTATTTAATTTTTTTTTAATCGATTTCAAAAGATTCAAAATGTTAATTACTTTAAAAGTAAATAGCAAGCAAAAAGGTAGTTCAAGCAAAAGTACATAGAGCAGTCATGTTACATAGATAGGCCATTCATAGCCACTGGCTGCTATGTATTGTGACTATGTGTTACAACATGTCATATTTTAGGGTTTCTAAAAGAGTTGAAAAATCTAAGACTTTTTTTTTTTTTTTGTTTAATGGCAACCAAACCTCTCTGGGAGGTTTATTTCTGCCAATGTCGAGTGAAAATTGACATAGTTATCAATAGAACGTGGGTGTTTCAGTTCTATTGATGTTTCATGGATTCCGTGGAGTTAAGTATGCCCGAAAGCAGGTTTCAAGACGCTACCGGGTCCAAAGCGGGTTGTTCGTACGACAACCCACTCGACACTCGATGCGCGCTCAAATTCGAAGTATTTCAATGTTTTTTATAATTTATCACTTCACTGCACTTTAGAACACAAAATAACACCAAATTTGTACACTAAAGTCCATTAAATAATAAATTGAAACCATTAAAACAGATCGACCATGCTTCCCGTTCAACTACCCTCCACGGAATCCCCATCTAAGACTTAGGCTGGGTTGCACCATCTTACTTTAACTTTGACAAACGTCAAAAATCTGTCAAACTACATACAAAAAAACACCGGTTATCGTTATAGTTATGCTCAAAGTTAAGTGGTGCAACTGAGCCTAACTGTTCTGCTCTCTCGTAATGTGTATTTATTTGTCCGAAAGTTGTACTTTTCTTTGAAACTAAGGCTGGGTTGCACCATGTTACTTTGACTTTAACAAAAGTCAAAAATCTGTCAAACTCCATACAAAATACACCGATTAACGTTACACTTACGGTTAAAGTTATTAAGGTCATCAGCTATTTTTTATAGCTCAAGACAATCAATGAAAATGGCCGTTTTTAATTTATTTTGGTAAAAATCCCCTATTTTAAGGGCCAATGGATATTTTATACCCGTGGTCGTCAACCAAGCAGACGGTTACGGGGCTTATTTTTTATTTCGAACCCTTTTTAATAGTCCTTTTTATGGAGACTTGCTTTAGATTAATTTGTATCTGACCTTTTTTGCCCATAAAATGTAATCGTAATTTACATAGATGTAAAAACAGATTATGCCTGGGTAATTTTTTCGTTAAAAAATAAAATAAATTTATATTTTTTCATCATAAAATTTCTATCTATAACTACGTGTCCTACGTAGGTATAAAATATAGTAAAAACTTTCGTAAATATTATTTGCGGGTATTTTTTTCTGTTGGTATCTTCACCTTACATCTTCTTTGACATTAGTATCGGTCGTCAGTCACGATTCAGTGCTCTGCCAGTTTGTGTGTGAAAATTACAATCATTAACTGTAGAAAATTAGGAAGTGTCTAAATTGTGCTATTTTGTTTTATACTTCGTAACTTGTCAGTTTTGTGTAGTGCTAAGAGTGTTTATCAGTATTTTATTGGATTAGAAGATATTTCGTGCAAGTCTACCTTCGCAGTTTCGCCTGTTCGGTGTGATGATCGAGCCACCGCATATTAGAAGGTAAGTAATTAGTTTATAGTTTAACTAAACCCATTACTTAGAGCGTAACCGTATAATAAATAATAACAAAGGTGTCTGACCTACATATGTTTCGCCACATCTTCTCAGCACCAGCCCATGTTGTCCCAAAGTGGTGGTAGGACAAACTTTATTTGGACTATACTTGGAAAGGGCCTAAGTACCCAATAAAAGCTTTGACTTTGACTAAATATTTTGTATATTAGATTGCGATATCCATTCCGTATCACCGTCCAACAATCTGACAGCATGTAATACAAATAAAATAAAATTTTATTCGCGTCCAATTAGCACATCGTCAGGTTCATATTCAAAATCCCAATCAACGTGTGACAACGCAATAGCACTGACAACCGCCTTCCGGGATTCAATTAAAGTAAGTGGAATTTGCCAGATCAGATTAAAGTTGGCGTTCCCGGATAACGGCAACCGCCGGGCCCAAAGGACATTGTCAGAAACCGCCTAAAAAACCGCCCAAAAACATTAACCCATCATAATTATTTTCTATTTTTTTTAATACATTAAGCACCCTTTCATTCTAATGGACACTTAAGCATTGAAAAATTAAATAAATAAGTCTTTTAACGTTTATTCTATAATACTATTACAACTTCCGGACGTTTTGGTGCGTGGCATGGTCTAAAACCTATCAAGTTCCATAATTTTTGCCGATAAAATCTGTACGAGGCATTACCGTACTTTATTGCTGGGAGTCCATGTATAGTGATGTTCCTGCGGCCATCATAGACAATAAAATATCGATTTTGAAAATAAAATAAATCGATTAAACTGCTTTGAAGACTAGATTTGCGTTAAAAGCTAAAAAGATATTGACAGTTTGACACTATTACAAGAAGATATCTAAAGTGTCCAACTGGTCGAAGGTCGTAAATAAAATAAAAATAATTAGGACCATAAACTGATATTCATGGTATCATAACTGTAAAAGTGTCAGAATCCGATGTTGAATCCAATGCCAGTTGAAGTGCTTATTTTACTTTGAAATCTTTTGTTTTTATTTGAAATCTAACTTGTCTTTATCAAAATTACAAATCTAGAGCCATTTTCAGTTTCGTTGATAACGAAACTTTGAATGGCGCGCCCGGAGAGGCTTAGTTCAAACGATCATTGCAAACGTTGTGATAGGGATAGAGACATGCGATTTTTGGTTTTACGAAGGTAATACGATAGAGAATAGTACAAAGTAATAAAAACCACCGGTTATAGGGGCATTTTTTGGAGAAATTTATTAAATAACCAAAAAAACACGAATTTTAAAGCAGATTTTTTTCAAAAAGTATCATTTTTTATTATTTGTTGGCCTTTTTTGTGTATTTTATGTATTTTTTTAGTATCGCCTGTTATTTAGCATTATTACTGTTTTTATTTTATCAGGAGATACCGCTTAGTTTAAAAGTTATTACGTTTTCTTTACAATAAGTAATTGGAAGAAAAAAAATTCTATAAAAAATTAAAAAAAAATCTCAAAAAATGTTTGACCTGTTTTTTGTCGATAAAAATAGATCTAGTTTCATCTATTTTCATATGTACACTTTAACGTGACTCACACTGTATGTATGTTTTTACTCTTTTACGCAACAACTACTTAACAGATTTTGTTGAAACTTTACAATATTGTCGTTTATACATCAAAATAACAAATGGCTAGTTATAATGACATTTATTTTACCATAACTTAAAAAAAACCTTAGAAAATATAATATTTTGTTTTATTTTTGATTACTCTGACTCCCAACTTTGATTACCCCGACCATGAAAATTTTGATGTCGCATAACTTTTTATTCCTGCTTGCTACAGATGGGCCAATATAAAAAATATGTTCGTAATAATGTCTATTTTGAAATGTTTTACCTAAACTTACTCTAAATTCAAAAATAAAAAAGGTCGGGGTAATCAACAAAATAATCCAGATCCGGAGAATGACCGAAAAACTAATTTCACTGTATTTTCGAAGAGCAAAATATGTTGTTGTTAGTGAATTTAGTGATTGTTTGGCAGGGTCGGGTTGGCGATTCCTTCTTTACACGTGCCTCTCGTAATCCACGTGTCTTTGATACTAATTTAGTCACTTCCCGAAAATGATATTGCGTAGGAAAGTTACTGTGTAAGGGTGGGTTGCACCATCTTACTTTAACTTTGACAAACGTCAAAAATCTGTGAAACTCCATATAAAAAGCACCGGTTATCGTTATAGTTACCGTTAAAGTTAGGTGGTGCAACCCAGCCTAAGTCGTCCCTAAGATACAGTTGAGTAGCTATTCAAAGCCTTACAACCCCTTAAATATAGGTACAGTCGCAGAATGAAANCATTGTCCTTTAAACTTCACTGATAAATCATTCGTTTCGTTGTGTGGGACCTCGCTAACTACCAAACTAGTGTGATCGCGCTAAACTAGAGCGCTCGCTGTTAATTTTACAAAGCATATTTGAGGCAGTTTCGCGATGGATACGAGCGAAATTGACAATTTAATTTTGTATCACTTTCAGACCTCTGTGTGGAACGTGTTCTGGACTTATTCACTTCGATTAGACACTATATTTAGTACTCTGTTTTAGGTCTCTTCTCTCCTAAGAGGCCTCCTAAGGCCTCTCTTCCTCTATATTTCACGTTTATTCTGTCTTAGGTTCCTTTATCGTTTTTCATTTAATAATAGGTTAAATTCACGCTAGCCACCGCTATTGTCTCTATAATATAAAAGATATTTTACTGTATAAATGGAGCTAGGTATTTAAATGGAACTTTAAATAATCAAACGTAAGTTTAAGGTACGAACTATCTTTTTTAAAGTCTACGATGACTTTTCTTGTTGATGTTCGCTACGTTCATTTGTTTCTTTCTAGTTTTCTTTTTAAATGAAATTGAACACAAAAACATACAAAAAAGCATCAGCCCTTTGTTGAAAATAACAAAACAGCATCAACTGCTGTTCCATTTTTGAATGGCATCTTATTTATGTTTGCAACAGCGTATTTGCCTCTCAGCCAATAAAAGCAAGCATTTGAAAGAGTAACATTCAAAACTAAGGCGGTTGAGAGTCATGTAGAAGATTACGTGGCACAAACGTTCTCACGGGTGCGGTAGATCCGTATCGCTTATAAATTGCTCACTCTTATCGTGCTTACTGAAAAATGTTAAAACTCCGCCAAGTTGCGCTTAGGTGCCCTAAATTTTTCACTGTTACCGCTTTATAAATACCTGTAGAATATGTCGGAATTTCGATTTGCGTAGAAGTAATGGAATGACTCAATAAATTAGTGTTAATTAGGTATGGACAGACACCAATAATAAACGACGTTCACTAAGTAAATTGAATAAAACCTAAGAACCATACTCCTAGGGCGCAGACCACCGACCTTTAGTCGGCTAATAGTTGGGTCCGATCCTAATTTGTATGAAGAATCGGCCAATACCAATTCTCATACATGTCCATACTGATTAACTGCCCAACCTAACTATCGGCCAGATGAAAGTTGGTGGTCTGCGGCTAGGTTAATATTGACTAAATAATATTTATACAGGTGAATGAAAATGATTTTATTTTTCCATGTAGCTCTAGAATCCTCCTTATCCTTTGATTTTATACGCATACGCTCTGCTTCACACCCTTGCTTACACGTGTATCGCGTTTTTAGATATAAGTTATTAGGCGGATATAGATTTCTCACGAGATATTTATGTTTAACAAGGTATTTTCGTGAAAGAAAAAATAACAATACGAACTATAATTACTCACCCTAACCTATAGAACTAAAAGCACGAACCCGCCCTCGAGTTTTGTGGCTCTGCTATAAATTTACCATATCTACACAAGTCCCCTCATACATATGCCCTCACTCTACCCTACATCGGCTAATTATCGTAAAGATAGCCTGCCCATTACGCCCCATGACCTGTCACCGTCCCAAACTACTCGCCCACTAAATAAGAACCTACGTCACAATTTGTCTCCGCCAATCTTTTTAACTGACGTCTCATCTCACAAACTTTTATAGCCGCCCATAAATTTTTATCCTTTCAGCTCTTTTTGAACATCATAAATACTATTCCTGTTTTCATCTAATTTCATTAATGGACACAAATGACTTTCAATGTTAAAAAATTATGGAGCGTAAATGTTTTACGTACATTTTATAGTGGCTTTCAACAAAATAACAGACGTTGGAAGACAAAGCGCTCCTATTTTTTCCTTTCGTCTCAATACGAATGTATTCTCTAGGCCCAGTAAATGGGATGGTGTAAAAAGGCTTTCCAATCTGAACCTCCAAAAGAATAGAATACACAATAGTACCTTCGAGGAGGCGAAACTTTTCTTATTATTTAAGAGGTCCAGAATGTTTAATGCATGAGGTACGATTTATACGCGCGACTGAATAATGCGTACGTATAATTTCGATGATTGCGTTTGTGCACTAAGCCTTGGTCGGGGTTCATACATTTTTATAGGTTTCTTTAGATTTGGCGTGCGAGTGTTGGTCGGTATAATGGGGGTTGTCGCGGCCTTATTTTGCGGTAGGTACGATAAATTAGACTCGTTATAGCGATATAACAAAGCGGGGGAGTAGAACGAGAAGTCGCCAACTAATAATATATTACGGGCCGTTCCGATAAGAGTGCCCAGCTGGATTTATGTTTGTCGATTCGCTAACGATAGCGATACACTGAGGTGTATGCCGCGCGCGCGGCGTAATGCTTAATGTGGGTAGTTCCAAATTTATCACTAAATGTGGGTGTTTTTATAAGAGCTAGGATTTATTGTACAGCGATTTAAAGAGCTTTTTGTCCTGGATTTTAGTAAGTTTGCGATTTTGGTGTGTTTGTTTACCCATGTCCGAATCGCATTACGGCCAATATTGCTTTGTAAACAAAAGTAATGGGTTGAGCATTTGTTTTGAAATGGTTTGAACTAAAATACTTACTCGAAATATTTCCTATGTAGCTAAATATAAGCAGAGCTAAAAGTGTGAATTTTTGTTTACACTCCTTAAATTATGACGACTAGTGATATCTGAAAGTCATACACACAAGGCCATGACTCTAAGGCTGAGTTCACTATCTTACTTTAACTTTGACAAACATCAAAAAAGTTAGGTGGTGCAACTCAGCCTAACTGTTAAAGGTCGCATCCATCACACTTGAAATTAAATGCATCTGGAATGGAATTATATTATTCTTGTGACCGCAATGTTGTAGTCTGATAGGCGGACAGTACGAGTAAGTCTAGACGGTTATCAATCGCTGGTCAATATTGAATTCCTTTACAAATAACAAGTGAAAGATTCTTTGCTATTTGAATATTCGATGCATGAATAAACAAGTGTCAACAGACCCTAATAATTTGAGAACACATAGATCGATCAGCAAAATGTAAATTAGTTGTTTCTTTTGCCTCTGGAATTAGGGTTCAAATTCACAAGTGACTTAGGGCCTGTATTTGCGTTTTCTAATGAGATCGTGACATTCAGGGTTCCTTGACTTCTAGCTATCTTGCAACAGTCAATTATTTTTAAATAGTAAGCCGAAGCCACTGAACTCTTGGAAAAACCTTGGTGTGATACTGTTTTATTGTTTGAAAGTTCAGCTATTTGCATAATTTGTTTTTATCTCGCTTTGGTTTAGATTTCTTCGGGGTGTCTGAAATAAATCGCTATACAAATTAATAGCGTAATAAGTTTTATGTGATCGCTAGTTTCACGTAGTTGTTTTATTTGTTGTAAAGAAGTAGCTATCTTTTACAATTTAACTTTCATTAGATGATGAATAAGATACCAAAGAAAGAAAAAGAAAGAAAATATTTATTTGATGCGAGTATTAAAAGCATTACAAATAAATAACAACTTAAACACTAAAAACAGAGTAGGCTCCACAGTAATCATCTTGATAATGCTATTGTCTTTACATACATTCAATGTCTTCTATTTGAATCAACCGTGATAGAAACTCTACTATACCCTTCGATAGTTAAACTATCCACAGATACTATCGGTTATTAGATATTGTAAAGAAAGTTAGATTGAAGTTAGACCATACATCAGCAAGGTGGCCCCCGGGGCACGATTGCTCAGAGCGGCGACTAGGGACGCGGGCTTTATCTCCAGGTATATGCAAACCAACTTTGTCACGAGTAATGTTGGAAATCTACTGGCTAACCTTTTTAGTAGTTATTCCGAAGGGATTCAAGTTGGGTGTCAAGTTCAATTTTATGGGCCACCGATCATAGAGTTTAAAGCAAAGGTTTTTTTTATTTCCGATTTTTATGACAATGCGGCAGTGGAACCAGAATTAAAGAAATTCATAACATAAGGGAGAGTCCGGTAATTTGGACCAGTTTTTTTTCAATCCTATTTTACACATAGTTTTGTTTTGTTTTTGCTAATGTCCATGGTGTTAATAAAAGAGAAATTATTCAACTTAATATTTCATAGGTATAAATCAACATGATTGTTGTATATTTAGCACAAATCAACAAAATACGAGTTCAGAGCTTCGGTCCAATTTAGCCAACCGGTTCGATAATTTGTACCACAGGATTACTAAATTGAATTTCAATAAATTTCAAGCCTATAAAAAAACTATGGCAAAATATTATACGATACATTCTTCTTCTTCTTTTACATATACATTCTTCTTTTTCTTTCTTCAAATTAGGTAACGAAAAGGAACAGTAGTTAATAACATAGACAATCGATATTGTTTTACACGTTATCACGATTTTGAGTACAAGTTTTGTAATTCCAATTATAGTAACGCACACTGGTACCTAACCTACTTTGCCAGTCTTTTGCTTTCATTTATTGTTAGTCAAACATAACTACGCTATTATAACTTCAGAATATAATTTGCTACAAAAAATGAAATCCTTTGGTAAAGTTACATACAACTTGATGTGGTACAATTTATCCGACTAGGTGATAGTGCTTTTAAAAAATCGGTAAAAAATATAGCTTATAAATACCGAAAAATGTTTCATATAATTGTAATCCACACTAATTTACGCTCCTAATTAATAAATTAGAAACACTGTGTGATTAAATTTAACAAAATTACAAACTAAAAATGCATTCTCAAAAGTTACTTGAAAACAATGAAAAAAAATCTTTTCGAAATAAAACACACGTGTTAATTGTCACGGCAAAAACCATATGGCCAATATTCAATTAATTTAGTTGTGTATCGCTGAGTGTTGCAATTACGGACATTCAATAAATACTTTACGAAATAATAATATGAGGGTGGTACAATTTACCCGGCGGTACAATATACCGAACTCTCCCCTATATTTTTTTACTTTAATCTGTAAAAAAAGTCAATTTTTGTATTTTTTTCAAGTCAAAAAAATCTTTGCTATATTTTCAAACCATCTGTTATTCGACTAGCGGTTCTAGGTCGTATACTATACATCCATGCTTTTCAGGATTTTATCAGGTCTTGGATTGACCCTAAGGATGCCCATGTTACGTCTTCCAGCCCAAGATCATCACGGGAACCTTTCTCCAACAACGATTGCTAGTTCTTTGAGCGATACATAGTAAAAAAAAAACACTTTATCGGTGACTCTATCATAGTTATGTCATTATTATACTGTAGATAGATATTAAACCTATCCCGATCCCTTTGTAAAGGGATGCACGCGTATAGGGTTTTTTATTATCCCGCACAAGGGGCTATATTGCTTCGAAGTATCTCGAATATAGGCAGCCCTTTGAGTGTTGGAGCATTTTCTTGGCTGGATATAAGGAAATATGCATGCATAAAGGTGACGTTCGCTGGTTCAATCTCCTAGAGATGATAAGGATTCAGTGATGATAATGTTTTTAGGCTCAGTTGTTTGTAGTGTATCATTTTTGAAGGGACTGACTGAACTTACCCGTGATTTTAAGGAAATGTTTTGCGGACAGGGAGATCTAGTTTTTATTTCATTTTAGCTGTAATTTACAGTTTTCACAAAGCGGTTTACTCGATTTATTTATAAAGCTTTATGTACTTCTTTGACAATTATCCTGCTTTCGCCTCCGAGATTTATTTTACCGAGTAGTACCCCTGTACGACAAGCCAATCCGCACACAATATTCAGCGCAGTAGTAGTAAAAAACAAAAGAGCGGGCAACCCCACCCCTACCACGCTGTGGGCTCGGTGTCCGAGCGGTCTCATTCCTTTGTGCGCACGCGCAACGACCGCACGCAGTATAAGAAAAATGCTTAAGTGACGTCACCAGGACGTTTTTACCGACAAAAAACGTAATTATTTTAAGTTGTGCAGTGTAGTGACGAGAATTAGACCCAACACAAGGTTGGTTGTAACAACTATTTTGTGTAAGTGCTCGTACATTTTTATTATAAGCGTTGTGACACGACGCGTAACTTTGACCCATTTTTAGCTCCAAGTTAACGCGCGATGTTAACCAGTAGCCATTTTTTGCTCCGAGGTAATGCGAGATGTTACCCTAAATCTCTTCGGCGAAAACAGGATAATTCAGATCGAACTTCACTTGGTAAGTTCGTTTGATCATCTAATTATGGTTTCTTGGATAGGTGTTTTAGTAATATCCAGTGTGTTGCGTAAATAATTTGAATTGTGCACAATTTTTTATCGCGTAAGGTAAAATAACGGCCCGACATTAGACCAAATTTTTAAATGCTTCATAAGATAGATCGAGGACCTCTGTAGTAGTTTAGATGACCACTCTACCACTAGTCAGAGCTATAGTGGTAAGGGAAGTAAATAGGGCACTTAGCGGAGACATGATGGGGACAAGGAAAATTTAATGGATACACAGAAAAGCGTAAGGACATCTTACCCAATGGACGCACTTTCAGACAAGTCGCATTAGAGTGCTATGAATGGTGGATATTAAGATTAAAAGTAAGGATCTACTTAGTCTATTTCTAGCTGTAGTTGTAAATTTACGGCTTATTATACATAGATTATTAGCTACTAAATAATACGGCAAAAAAGATGTATTCTTTTAAATTAGCCCATTATGTAGTAGGTAGGTAATACAATAACGATATTGCTAATACTATATTTTATTATTAGATCTACCCTTTCTCTTCCAGGAAATTCATAAACAAATTATTATTTAAGTCTCAGTAAGCTTAACGTTTATTCAATTAAGGGCTTGATGACAAAACAGCTTCCGAGAAAAATCTCAACCCGCGTAAAAGCTGGTAAATATGTATTTACCAGCAGGAAACACTTAAACGACACTATAATTTAAATTGTAACCGTTCGAGGAAATTTTAATTTCCAGAACTAAAGAACTTTTGTTTACATTTAACTAGGAAGGGTTAACAAAAAAAATCGTACAGCTGGAAACAAAAGGCTTTGGTTTTAGGTATTTTTCACTATGACAATTATGCAAAATTTAATAGAAAAATATAAAAAAAAAATTATAAATAATAAAATATTGAGGAGAATCCAAACCTGTAAACACTGATTACAAAAACTCAGATCAACATTTCGTAGCTAAAAAATCCTTACAGTGAAAGATTTCTATTTAAAAGTTATCTGTATAACAAATACGTGGTGCTAGAAGCCGATTCGTTGATCAATTTGATAAAAAAGACAAAAAAATCTCTTATTTCCTCCCATAAACCCAAACAATCCCACTCTTTAAACTCTAACGTTAAGCAACCGGGCACTCACAAAAAACAAAGTAAGGGTGCCCCATAAAATTACGAGCGCGGCGCGACGGAGGGCGCACGTTCAATACCCTCTCAAGAAGTATTACTTGTATTATGAGGGGTCACAAAGCGAGGACGGCGATATTGGCCGCCTCGCCAGCCCTGGAAGGTGAGGAAACTTCTCATAAAACCTAAGGAGGCAGGTGCATTCCATTTTCAGGGCACCCAAATGTGAGAGTATTTCACGCACTGCCGTCATTACAGCGAGTAACCGTAACAAAAGGGAAAGTATGATAATAAAAATCTTTGGGAGCGACTGCGTAGGTGTTGATGTTGTTTGGGTGAGCGTGAGTGTTGCCGCTTGTGAAAAATGCCGTTTAGTGATACTGACTCGAATAGCTGTCTCGCGAACACGTGGATTTGATTTAGAGGTCGAGGAATTCCCCTTTTTGTAGGTTTTGTTTGCAAGTACAAGAACTGTTTTCTAACCAATATTTATTACAATGGCTTAATCTGGTTAAGTTCTGTGTGCCTACCATGAGTTTACGTTAGGTGTGCTCGCTAGCGACTGCGTAAAAAAATGACATTTAAATGTATGACATATTGTGCAGCGCCCCTAGCGGCTACTTTCAAGAAATAAAATCTTTATATAATTTTTTGACGTATTCGCTAGCGAGCTCACCTAACGTAAACTCATGGTAGGCACACTGGTTAAGTCATCTTAATGAGAATAACATCTTTAAAGTTCAACAGGACACTTTATATAAAGTTATTCGACATAGATAATACTATTTTATTACACTAAGAAATTGTGAAATACTCGTATATCAGTCATATGAATAGGTAAGTTACCTGTTTTGATAATACATAAGTAGACAGCTAGTACTATTTCAACACATAAGTACGTTTTGTTCAGCATAAGCTGGCGTTATTTACTACAAGACAGACGCGAAAGAAAAAATATAAAAGCGCTCTTTGTATTCAAAATAAGTCACACCAAACTCAGCGTATCGGAATATGGATTTCCCTGGAAAGATATAGGGCTTCACTATGAATACTTGTATAAATAAACCATTCCTTACATCTGAGGAGGTTCCATATAAAAACGCGAAAATAAAGGGAATGCGTCCGCTATTTTATCCATAGTATGATTTACGGTTAAGGTGGAGAGTGTCTGGTGTTATCCTTGTGATTTATCGACAGAATCTCGCACGCATGAGAAATGTATGGCCACCTGCTGAATGCTCAACTGCCGAGAGATTATTTTAATGTTACAGTAGGCTAACCGGTATTTCTTTCAGCTTTACATAAGAAACATGTTCAAAAACTTAAAGGCAAAATTAAACAAAGGAGAACAATTATGAATAAATTAAAATTATTGAAAGCTTAGACAGTACAATTCTCTTTGGGTCCCTAAGTACGCTATAATTTTGAAATCTGATAATGTAGGTTTACAGACATGTGTAATTATCAACACTCAAATTAACTAGAACCAAATTATAAGTCTAAGCTAGGACTCTGTTTGACAATATTAACGACTAAGAACATAGTAACCCTTCTTCTGGCGCGAAAAAATATTATCTTAATACACACTCCCACTACTCAAAGACCTCTATTTACTTTCATCTGTCAAAATATCCCTCCAATTCCCAGCGTTAGTACAAAACAACGTTTATTTACATAACATCTTCATAGAGCAAAAACCAATTTGCAAGGGCGGGTCTTTCAAGCAATATTATTGGAATAGATTTCCTTCAATTCCATAGAAAATTTCATTGAGTTTTTGTATGTAAATATTCTCTTGCTGTTGGAATTGGTCGGCATTGGCTTTATGGTCTCACTTTATTGAATGAAGTAAACAGTTTGCATTGAGTAAGCATGTATTATTGTAGCCTTTTAGAGGGGCGGATTTTGTTGGTGATACCTAATGGAACCTAAACGAGCTAGCTTCATCCTGGGGTTTCAAAGTTTTACAATCACTTTTGATATAGCCTTGCTAAATAGTAAACTTAAGCATCATTTTGGCGTGAAGGATCATTTCAAGGCGAGAGTGAATAGACACTTACAGGGCAGGTACGAGTATGTACCATCCTAGACTGCATCTCACTTAACACCAGAAGGCCTAAAATGAGCGCCGCGATAAGCGGTTATATCACGCCATTTTATCGATTTTTCCCATACATTTTGACGTCGATAAAAGTTATCACGGCGCGCATCTTAGGCCTACAGGTGCGATTACGGTCAATACCTGTCTTGTTCTGCATAAAAAATCCACATAAACTTTCGCGTTTGTAGTATACTATTTATACATACATATTACATATTAGAGAGAGTTAAATAAGATTAAAGTCTCTACAAATACCTATTTCACTGCTATCTTGACGTTAACTGATCCTTAACTGATCCAAAGACCACAGCCTCATTCCATTTAAAATACAGGCCATTCATCAACACCACGTATAGCGGGATCAACTCCGTATAAATAGTTGGTTCAATGAAGGTGCCTCGACGTCGTAGAATAAAGATGGGCCCATCATCGTCCCCCGACGAATATCGAACTAGATTATGCCTTTGAAATATGTATATCGTTACATATTTTAGGATAAAGCCTAGATAGTAAGTCACCTATAACATGGTGATTTTTCGAGAGAAGTTCAGAGAGACATTTGAATTACTTATAATAAGAAATGAGTCGCAAAAGAGAGTATTATTAGGACAACTCATTATTGTATAAGCTCAATAATATATGTTACCAGTATGCTCTAAATAACATTCAGATCGCAATTTCTGACTCGATATTTTCTCAGTATAAAAAACATTAATAAAATCCTATCTAAAAGTCTCTGGTGAAATAGCGTTGTTCTATTAAAAAAATAATATAATTTTAACGACTTTAAATTCCAGCAATGTAAAAACTTTTAAAACAAAAGATAAAATTGTGTACCTAGTATTATTTTTCATTTTACGTGCACTAAAGTTAACAAAAATATTTAAACAGTTTGAATGTAGTAATAGCACGAATTTAGTAGTTTATTGTTATTTTCTCTTTTAACGACTGTTCCCATTTTTTAAATAAAATCTGGCTGACATCGCGTGCAGTATTCAATTAAACTTGATTTTCAAGCCACACCTATGGCCGCCTGGCGAAGGAAAACAAAATATTTTTAACGAACCAACCATTAAAATGTTATGAAACGATTTCATTCTGTTCAATTATCCTACATTCTATTTAGCAAATCTATGAATTTACCATGTGTAACTTACTTGGGAATCTAACTCAGAATCCCTGAGGCTAGTAAGGTAAGGAAAAAAATCTACTCGACCACAAGCATTGCCTTTATTTTTTACGCAGCTGAATTAAGACCTAATAAAGATGTTCTTTCGACAGTTCAAATATAATTTAATCTATATCAAATTATTGTCAAACAAAGAACATAAAACCTTGTGACATTTATTGTAACCTATATTTTATTATTTGGCCACGATTAATTTCCGTTCGCGTCTTATTTAGATAATGTCAATTTATCGATACCAAAAGCAATATCCGATTTCTCTAAACCGACTCGGACGGCACCTGTCAAACGAAATTCGCTCATTTATCTATGTTTCCGAACATCGATTCGTAATTTCCAAAGACAATGTGTATTGGAGCAGACGCGTTATAACGAATCGTTTTCAATGGAGAAAACGTTTTTAGGGTTCCGTACCTTAAAACGAAAAAACGGAACCCATAGGAAGGATCACTTTGTTGTCCGTACGTCTATCAAGCTCCTTATTTCTCAGGAGCGCGTGGAGGTAATAAGCTAAAATTTATACCAAATACTCAAGTTTACTGTCCCTTGGAGCTGTGAAAAAATCAAACTTCTAAGCCAACGCAATCAAGAGATACAGCCGCTTATGCCTAAAATAGCAAATTTTTCGATACCTGCATAGGAATCCAAACCTACAGGATACTTCCCGTGAACTCAGAATCTTGATATTGGGTACGAAGCAACGACTTATAGCACAGATAAAGAAAAAATTGCGAAAACCGTACGTTTTTAGTTACATCATATTATAATTAAAATGTTTTTAATAACTTTAAACTTACTACTAAATGAAATTCATATCAAAAACTCGGGTCTATAATACCTTTAAGCTGTAACAAAAACAAGGGTATACCTACAGGTTTGTAAGGAACCCTCGGTGCGTGAGTCCGACTCGCACTTTGCCGGTTTTTTCTTACGACAAGCTCGTTAAAACCGTCGTTACATTGTCTCAACGCCTAACAAATTTCCACGTCGATGCCCACGGAAAGTGAATTTTTAAATGATGCCGATGTTTGCAGAAATATTTGTTTTATTTACTGGAGTGTTTGATTTAACAAGACATTTCGTTTCTTTCGGAGGCGTATTTATATAACGTGACAGTCGTTAAGCGTTAAGAGTGAAGCACTTTATGATAGAAGCGAATGTTTCGAAAAATCCAAATCTTTATTTACAATTGTCCAAGTACAGACGGCAGATGACAGAAAATCAAGCTAACTATCTTTTTTATTTGTACTTATTAGGAGATATTTTGCAGGAAAGAGTAACCTTTTGTGAAGTGGACTATACACCGGTTTACTCGTGGCATACATGAAACAAAAACTGATCTAAATCGCAATATGTTTCCGATATCTTTGTTCATTTTGGACCTTTGTTCTGTGAACAACAATTAGGGACACGTAAGAGGGATCAATTCTATCGATAACTCAGAACAACATTCGGTGTGTCGACTCAATAGATGCATAGCGAGTAGCGTAAAGCTAAAAAATCAATAATAATTATTAATTAAGTCATTAATTAATTAATTAAGTTTTTTTTTAATTAATTGTAAGTAATTGGGCTGACACGTTGTCGACACGAAAAGAAAGAAGAAGAATTAATTAATTTCTTAAGTATATGATATACCTATTTAATTAATGATAAGTCAATTAATATTTGACACATTGCACAAAATGAAGGTACAATTTAAGAAGCGAACCTAATCTTTACATTATCTTTTAATAAACTTAGTATAGGACATTTTCCATTAAAGAATGTAACATATTATATTGACCATGAATATCCAAAGAAACGCGTGATAATTATTAAGATCACTTAAAAATATGAGTTATTATCCATTTCAATAACAATAATTTATCGACAACTGACCATCACTAGTTGAGATTGGGATTATCCAATTTCGTTTGGCCATTATTATTTTATTATTACAATATTGGAATATAAGAGATGTTTAAAGGAACAGGATATTATTTTCTTTGTTTTGTTCCCAGAAAACGGCAATGATTTCTCATCAACGTTACAAATTATAATGGTTATTATTACGGAAATATAGCAGTAATTAACAGCCAGTTATTAAATGATAATAATTGTGTTTGATGAATAAACAATACAATTTTTGTTATCATTAAAGAACATTTTCAATTGAAATAATTTTCATGTCCAGTTATTTAACAAACTTTCATATAAATTACTCATTGCTGCAAAAGCTTGCTATAGCATTATTTAGCTATTTACCGACTTCATTTCTGAGTCACAAAGAAATACTGGGCATAACTCTTTACATAGCGGTCTGAAGAAAGCTGAGCTTTCGTAGTAGGTACATTGTAATACTGTGTAAGAATGAAATAAGATTATTGTTATGTAGTTATTATAAAAAAATATTTAAGTGTCTAGCACACAGGCTATATCACGTTTTCATACAATATGAGCCATTTCTTAAAGTCAGCGTCAAAAAGTTCGTCATACCCAGTGGTCAAAAAATTTACAACACTTTATTCCAATTGTAATAAATTCAAATAGTTTATTCAGTACATAAGCCCTTTGTAGGGCACGTATACACGTCCCAAATATAGGCTTGCCCTACCATCACTTCGGGACAACATGATACACCATACAAGAATGCATGGTAAATTCAGTGAACTGCTTCTGAATCGAATGTACCTACTACTACTATTTCTATTTATTTATATTAACCGGCAGACAGTGGTGACTGAGTTTGTTGCGGCGCTTCTTCTCAGCACTTGCCAAATGTTGGTCTCGAAGCGCTGGTAGGGTAAAAAGATTATGAGACATGTAGAGGCTCCTTAAGAGCATATGACGATTTGTAAGAACTATTTATTAGTCTAAACAAATAAAGAAATTTTGACTTGAATTGACTTGACATGGGCTGGTGCAAAGACGCGTTGCGAACTTTTTGGCTACTTTGGGTGTCACGAACTATTTGATGCTGACTAGTCTTTTTGCGCCTACTCACACACACTTGGATAATGGATGCCAATTTGTATGGAAACCTTACGTCACTACCAGTTACGCGTTCCGCTCAAAACTCAAGTTATACAAACAGAAAACACGTCGTCACCTTTGTGTTTATAATCCCGCCTATCGTTTGTCCAATAACTGAAAAACATCCCCATTTGTGTAATAGAAACCTTCATTTCTGTTTTCATAAGCTTCCATTTCTATATTGGACCGTCTGCGGGATTATCTTAGTGTGCATTCACAAAGGACTTATCTCGTAGGGTGATACAATGTAAATGCATCGGCTTAGTACGAGTGCTCAGTCCGGGTCCTTCAGACTTGGTGCGGGCTGCATTTCAATTCGGTAATGCTGTCAGATTCTGTGCCAGTGGGATAGACGGTAATGTATGAATTTGAAGGGTTTACCACGAGTTTATTAGTAATTTGCTAAATTAATGTAACGGTTCTCTCAGTGGGGAAACGATGAAAATTGCTACAAAAGTACTTAAGTGGTAAATAGAAACATGCCAAAATTTCAAAAGGCTTAGCATTTTCTATCGTAGCATAGTAAACTATGTTTCAATTGGAAATTAAAGTTAGTTAAAGATCATCGGCAATCCATTACCACCTTTGTTTTTTTTTAAATCGAATTTTAAGTTGAATTTTTTATCGTGGTTTTCACTTTTGTTAATATTTGGCGGCTAGCTAGCTAGCTATCCAATCATTATCTGGATCTGAAAATTTTATTTGACTAAAGACATTTTCGATATTAATATCAAATAAAAAAACGGTTGAAAACATGCGAGAAATAAAATTGAAGCAGTTTTTAAGTCAAATTTTGGAAAAAATATATAAATACAAAAATATCAATTAAAAAAAAAGTAGCTCACTTAGGGTGAAATGGGCGAACTCATATTCTTAAAATGACCTTACCTATACACCCACGAAGTTTGTCTAACTTTCCGCCAAAAAATTATTGATAAAAATGACCTTTTGTATTCATAATAATTTCCTGCTTTGATTTTTTTTTTATTTGGGCATTTTTAATTTCAGAGAGAGCGCGGCGCTATCGGTTTACGCGTTGCTCTCTCCTACGTGATTTAGAATTTTAATTGTTGAAAGATTTTAGGTTGCTAACTATGTTTTCAATGTGGGTGGTAAATGTTGTTATGGAATCTTGCTTGGTTATAATTTGTTGGAAATTGAATGGATGTTGTAAATGGCAATGCCAGATTTTGTATGGAAGGTGGCGTCTTTTTTTTTTCGCGCGGCCATCGACCATACCTTGTTTTTTGATTACAAAATAGTGTAATAAACCAAACTTACTATGACATGTATACCTATAAACTCAGTCTGAACTGAGTTACGAGCGTTCGAAGTTTGATGATTTACATACTAGATTTGCTTTTTGCGCGCAAGTTTTGTAAGAAATTGCCGCCAATTTCCGGCATTGTCTTTTGGCACCTGTTTTGATTTGTGAAATTAATACTTGACGAGTACTTGCAAGGTGATTGACGGATTTGTAAACGAAATTAGATAGCTGGCTACTGCCGAAGAAATAGTTGTGCTGACATTGGGTGATTAAATTTAAAATTACAGGAAAATTATAATTCTAGTCTTTGCAACAGTAATATAATCAATGTGGGCAATTCAATTAACAAACCCAGCGTTCTTGCCCCAACGGCGGCCATAATCATTTACTAGTAAGCACTCTGAGTGACCGCTATACGTGGAATACATTTCCTTTATTGAACGCCTTTAATAAAGATATTAATTCGGTTAAGTAAACGCCATCGACGATATTGAGGATTCCATTTCTTGGAAATAAATTGCTCGAAATCATATTTACTAACACAACACACTTTTCCTGTAAATTTTGGGTCAGTTTGATAAGGATGTATCGGGAATTAGGATTAAACGAAATATATGACAGTCACATGGTATGGTGATACGCCTATAACAGCAGCTGCGGTTTTAGGTTTGAACTCCTCTGGGAGCAAATTATTAGGATGATGAGATGTATGTATACCTAAAGATACTGTATGTATACCTACGTAGAGTACTAGAAGGTAGAGCCTGGCGGTTGATTTATATGACTAGCTTTGACCCACGGCTTCATCCGCGTAAACGACTTTACATCGCACATGTACTGATAGAAACCGAATCAGAATGTTTTTTATCAAAATTAGATTGCTAGTGTAAGTTTGAAAAGGTACATTATAGTAAAAAACAGACAGAGCTATTTTCACATTTATCATATTAGTATGGATATACTCAATACTATATTATTAGGACCTATTACGTCATTAAGCGTTCTCATTAGTCTCTACCTACGGATCCACACACGTGGAAAATTATTAGGAGGATTATAAGTCTCAAGGGAACTGGGAATTTTCCACGAAATCAAAATGGCCGATTATGCTCGACACATGTAAGTCTAAAACAGTTCCAGGGATTAGATAACTAAATAGTGATTATAATTATATTCATAGAATAACGGAAATAATTATACAGGGTGGAAACGATAAGTGATCTCATTCGATTATTTCTAAACTATACAAGATATCCAATAAATGGTTACTGATCCTGAAAGTGCTTCACGAGCTCTATCCAACGGTATCAATAATAGTTTACAAAATAAACTGGATCTATCTGAAAATTCAATGTTTCCAGTCTCCATACATTTAGTAAAACCACAGTTTATTAAAAACTATACAAGATATCCAAAAACTGGTTACTGATCCTGAAAGTGCTTCACGAGCTTTATCCAACGGTACCAATAATAAGTTCTAAAATAAACTGGATCTATCCGAAAATTCAATGTTTCCAGCTTCCATACATTTAGTACTGCCACAGTCATGGCACTCATGTCTCGATAATATTATAGCAAGTAAAGCTTAAAACCAATGTTTTCCTTGAATAATTTTAAATAAGAATGCAATTTACGAGTTAATTTTAAGTGTTTATTATTTAAAATAAAAAAAATAACACTTCTAATATTATGTGGCTGGCATAGTGGCATACATTTAGTATGGAGGCTGAAAACATTGAATTTTCGGATAGATCCAGTTAATTGTGTAACCTATTACTGATATCGTTTGAAAGAGCTCGTGAAGCACTTTCAGGATCAGTAATCAGTTTTTCGATATCTTGTATAGTTTAGAAATAATCGAGTGAGATCACTTATCGTTTCCACCCTGTAGATACTTCTCATTCATATCCATGCAACACCCGTATGGACAGTATGTATCGGTAGTTGAGAAATAAGTTGAGACAATATTGTCTCAACTTATTTAAAAAGCTAGTAGAATTTAGTTTAAATTGATTCTGAATCAATTTCGACAAAAACCGCAAAAAACAGAAATAACGATAAAAACAGCTCGAAATCTGCGCAAAATGAGAGCACTTCGTTAATTAACTGTCATAACACCAGCATCAAAGGTATTCGGAACAAAGGATTCGTTGCTAAACTTTTCGTGTATTTACCCACAGTGATTGCTCAGTGCATCGCTAAATACTAGAGGAACAAAAAGAGGCCGGCGCGAGCATCAGTCCAGTATGTACATAACGCTGAGAGAAAAGTGCATAATAAATATTGACCCGAAGTTCCCGCTTGAAATTTGAAGTTCCGACATTGGACTGAGATAATCCAGCTAAATGGATTTTTAATGCTTATTCTCGTAACGTTTTTTGATGTACGATTAATTTTGTTTAAGTAAATGCTGCTAATCGCGATTTAATTAAAATAACTACCTACAATGTTTTTTGAACACTTTTACTACAATAAGTTTACTAGGTACGGTTTATTTCCCTTCCTTTTCTTATAAACATTTTTCCTTTTAGTGAAGCGAACTCCGATACCTACTCCACAAACATCATTTTGACAGGTTATAATTTTAAACATTTAAATAATAATAAATAGGTAAGTAATTTATTTTTAAAATACAATACAGATTGAAAACAACGGACGATCGATTTGCCAGACATGTCGATTTCTTCTTTTTTTGTTTTTCTTGGTTGCCAATTTACTTTACTTACTTAAATTGTTATTTAACTAAGAAGGTTTTTAAGCACGAAAATTCCACCGAAATTGTTTTGCGTGTATTCGTTTTAGCGATTGTCACTGAGTTACAGTTACAATGCAATCCAAAGCCGACTGAAGCCAATTTAGGATTTAGCAAATGGAAATTTCATGAGAACATTTGATGCGCATAGCACCTGCGGATTTACATAGTATAAAATGTTATGATTTTTTTAGAATACATTTATTTCATAAGAATAGATATAGGTAGGTAATAAATTGTAATCTCAAATAAAATTATGCTCGTGCCTGAAATTAACTACTTTACTTTGCCAACGCCGGTACTCAAATCCGCGAACACTCATGATGTTTTGGTAGCACATGAAACACGATGTAACACTTCTGCGAATATAATTTAAATAAAAAAAACAACATCATAAACTTAAATGAAAAAGTAATAACCACAAACGCGAACCCCGTCAAAACGAATGTCTTATCACTATAAAAAGTGGTAATATCCTTAAAACGAAAAAGCAACACCACCTAACTCGCGAGAAATAGCGTGATACCGCATTATCGCGGATTATGAATCGTAGTAGATAAGGTATTCAGCGCGACCTCATTAAAAAAGGGAATCCGAGGAAAATAAAAAAGTACACTGAAAGCCAGTCTCATTTGTCAACGTTGCATGCGCCTACGTCACTCGAGCACTGGCCGACTTTTTATTCATTCCACTTTTCATGACGCACAACGCTTTAATAACTGCAAATGGAAACGCGTTAGAAAATTACGTTTTCGCTTCATTAAGCTACGTTGGGTGGAGCGTGGCTTTTTTGTAGCTGTCTTAGCTTTTAGTCGTGGTAATAGAGGTCTTTATAGAAACGTAAAATAGGCTTAATTCTGTAACAGGCTTTAAAATTATGTCATTAGTAATTTCTCAATTAATGACACATATTATTGGGTAAAGTTTTTTGGCAGTATTACATACAGAGATCATCTGAAAAGTATCACATGAATTCGTGTTAAGAAACGTATTATGGTAACACGTTTTTTATGGAACTCATTATAGGTACATTATCATTCCCAACACGGTCGTCATCATATAAAGTTATTTAAAATGAGATCAGATAAAAACCATAGAATAATGTAAATACAGTATTAAGTCCAAGAACGGGTCCCCTCCATAAACTGTCATCAGACACCCCCGTACCAAGTCGTGTGAGAATGTCGCTGAAACTTGTTTTGTTTCTTATTTAGGGTACAGCCAACTCTTCTGTTTTGCGATCATGGTACGGGAGGGCTTCCCGAGCATCGGACAAATTCTTTGATCTTGTTTAGGGTAAATCTTTTCGATTTATATGTTAATTTGTGAATTTGAATCTTGTGCCTTGCCTCTCGGGAGGCACGTTTGGCAGCCGCTAATTTCACTTCTTGTTTAAGATTTTTGTTTCTTTTACTCAGCTTGATTGATTGCATGTTCCCGAAAAACGGTTTTTGATTTGAGCCCGTTTTCGATTACTTTTCGTCGTATTGCTTGAATTAAGTTGACGTTTTTGTTTTCATTGTTATTTGGAAGTAGGGATTGACGGTGTTTTTTATTAATTGGCCATAACAGAATGCTAAATAAATGGGTACTCATGCTGGGTTTTGGCATAGTATCTTATAGACACAAAATTTATGAGTATTCGTATAATTTGAGGACATGTCATCATAGTTTGGTAGTAGATTCTACAAACTGAATTATTATAAGTCTGAAGACACATTCGTTGATATTATTTTTAAGTACGGATGCTTTCACAATTGATGCATATTTTTATGTAGGTATTATGAAATCTATGTATCATTGGAAAAAAGTTTAGGACTCTACCCCGTCAATTTAAAATCGAATACATATACATAGACCCCTAGAATTGACCCCTAGAATTGACACATAGAGTTCTCCTGATGGCTTAACAAAGGCATAAAATTTAAAACCCTGACCGCCTCAATTAGACCAATCCATGTTGTATTTCAATTTTCATCAACAAAGAATGTGTGCCCGCTGCATAATTCTCGGCTCAAACGCCAGTTTAAGCGATGCAAGCGGGCATGCCTTAAGAGGTGGAATTTCTTTGCCAGCACAAATTTTATCCAGGACTCGTAATTTCCTTTGATCCCTCATCTATATTCAATGATCCAAGGACCGTAACGCTTGGTAAGCGAATTCATTATATCCGTGTGCTCTTTATACAGATCGTGGGCATACTTACAGGAATAATTTACTTTACAATTGAATGGAAATGATCGGTCTTATAATTTTCCATGACGATCGCTTGCGTTTTAATAACGAGATCGTGATTATTTTATTTTTTCCTCGACAATTTTCGTGAATTAATGTGAGATGAATGAATAGAAAGAAAGAAAGAAAGAAAGAAAGAAAGAAAGAAAGAAAGAAAGAAAGTATTTATTTGATGCGAGTATTAAAAGCGTTACAAATAAATAACAACTTAAACACTAAAAACAGAGTACACGCACCAAAATGGCATCTGCTCAGTATAAGCCGTGACGGCAGAGAGCACGTCACGACCACTGGTATTCTGCGGATGCCAGTTCAGCAGAAGGGCGCAGCCCGCCCAGAAACATCAATCAACATTATTTACCTACGTGAAACTTGAACATATTTTTATACAGTTTATAAACTCTATATCTAAGCTCTATAAAATAGAAGACAGATGACAACAATGATATTAATCATTGGATGACAACCAAGAACAAGCAACTCATGCACGGGTGAAATAAGTTTAGACTATATTATGACATGGAGGGATAGGTGGTGTCTATTGCATTCAAGACTGATAGGCAAGTACTACTATTGTTAATTATGTATGTTTTTGCAAGTTTAAAAGATACTTTTTATAATTTAATTTAAAAGAATTAAATGAATGACAACTTTTAAAAGGTGGTGGTATGTTATTCCAGCATTTCGTGGCAGAATAACGGAAACTACCACGAAATGCTGCAGTACTGTGGCTCGGACATCCAAGTTGTGAAGCAAGCCTCACACTCCGATGCGAAAATATAAGTTTTTCAAATAAATATGGTGGACTTTTAGTCGTTCTATCGTTGATAGCCAACCGGTTCTCGTCCTTACCGAGTAGTGCATGAGATACTCATCCCGAACCTGCGGTAGCAATCCTGCTGCCACCCTTCCTAAACTTCACACCCCCTCACCTCGTAGGTCCAACGCCTTTCCCTAGTGGTCGTACTCACTATCGAGGCTTCGGTCTCTGGCTTGAGCTAACGAACCACATCCTGCCCCCCTAGTTATAAGTATCCAGACTAACACTCGATAAACCTCGCACAGGGCGCCGCCCCTCTCGCGGATACGAAAGCTAGCTAACGGGACGCGAACCGGGCGCGTCATTATTCCTCTTGTTGTAATTAGTAAATTGTGATATAACTTGTAAAGTACTCGTAAACTTGCTCATTATTAAACGATAGCGATTTAGAGTCAGTGAAACTAGAATAAGTGAACCATTGTGGAACCTGAATTATAAGCGCCATTGTGTTATTGATTGTGCGTTTCCTTGGTCAAATATCCCTGTAGGCATCCTGGATAGGTACACATCCCTCATCGCAGAAGGCGAACTGGGACTTAGTACTAAACAGCGGGGGTCAGACTGAGCTAGCTTAGACGCCCCGTTGCACAGTAAACACGCGTAATGGAGTGCACGCCTTGATAGGCTTCCTTGATTGAGGTACGGCGAGACGCGGGCTCTACGCGGGATGTTGTAACAGAATCGGGCACAGGAATTCTGAAATTGTATCATTACATAATTTTGTTTTGTATACCTTCGCATATTTACCCCTATCTATGATTGAAATTTTAGGCGGGTAAAGTAAATAACAAAATATACTTAGGTACCTATTATAATCAAGAAAGAAAATCAATAGTCGGCCGTTTGGTGTAGTGGTTCAGAACGGACTACTATGCCGAGAGGTCCCGGGATCGATTCCCGGCCGGGCAGAAATTGAAATGATGAATTTTAATTTCTGTGATGGGTCTGGGTATTACTATGTATAATAATGTATGTATTTAAAAAAAAAGTATATAAGTAGTATATCCGTTAAGCTAGCACCCATAACACAAGCATATTAATTGCTTACTTTAGGGCTAGATGGCGCTGTGTGAGATTGTCCAAAGATATTTATTATTATTATTTATAATGATATTATTCACTTAACTAGTTATTAATTCAGTTTTTTCGAACTCCTAATAGTTGACCGTTGTTAAATTGTGCGTAAATGGGACTATCAGGTCAAATAACGGGCCAAAGCGAACTTTGTTTCAACCAAAAGACGTCTTCCATTGCTAGACTAAGATTCAAATTCAAATTCAAATTCAAATTCAAATTGTTTATTTGCCTACTAAGTGTACATTAAAGGTCTTATCACTAATACATACATGTGTGCTTATTACTTAGTTACCTAGTTAAGGCATTGCAAAGGTTTGATGGGAGGGCTACATTATTTATTTTTATAAATAAGTAAGTATGAGTAACATTAATATTAAATCAAATATTCTATTGAATATAAGATTCCTCAAGGACGCTTACACTGCCTTTACCCAGGCGCTGCCCACGACGATATTGGGAGACCTGCCTCCACCAGTACCACTAAGCCTACGCACTGCCATGATCCAGGTGCTTTCCATGTTCACATAATGGGAGACCTGCATCCACCTGTACCACTCGAGGTCTCTTCTGTCCCATCGCCCATTGGATCTACGAACGATGACGCAGTATTAATTTCACCAATAACTTAAAAAAAAACCGACTTCAAATGCGTGAACACAAAAAAAAATTTCCACCCTTGGGGGTGAAATATTTTCTTCAAATTCGCATGAAACCACCCTTTTGATAATACCTATTCAACAAAAAAATTATCGTTCAAATTGGTTTATAATCGGCGGAGATATTGCGTATAAAAAAGTTCATCCCCAATTTTCCACCCTTGGGGGTTGTTTTTTTTATTATTAAATTTAAATGGGACCACCCTTGAGGTATTACCTATACGCCGAAAAAAGATTTGTTCAAATCGGTTCATAATTGGCGGAGTTATCGCGTAAAAAACATAGAAAAAAAAACATACGGGTCGAATTGAGAACCTCCTCCTTTTTTTTTAAGTCGGTTGAAAAGGCTCGTGAATATTATTAAGTCGTAAAAGTTGTCTAGATTTTCATAACCCTAAATCATCACATATTACTTTCTAACCGCAATCGCGTAATATACGGTAGCAATAAACCTGTGACGTAAAGATCTGTATATCAAGGGCCGTGACATTACCCATTTTTATGTTCGCAAAAAACTCCACGAGTCTGCCGAATCGTTTTTGTGAAAACAACGGGGGCAATAAAGGGTCTTATTGTTATCCTTTGAATTTATATCCAGATATTATCGCTCTCATAAATTGCTACCTACTACACTCTCCTCTAAATCGCTTGAAAAAGTGACCGTTGGCGTAACCCCTTCTGCATTGCTACCTAGCTTTGGGAAATAGCCAGGTTGTTAGTAAAGCTGAAAGGAATTAGTCTCGTTTTTTATGTAAACTAAAACGTTTTATGTTAGAGATTAAATAACAATAGATAAATATACATATATCTTAATAAATTTAAATGGCCGCAGGCCGCTACCAATCGATCAACATGGAAATCATCTGGGAGGCCTATATTTAGCAGTGGAACTCCGTATGGCTGAAATTATGGTGATGATGATGAGATACCTTATTTTTAGGCAAATTCTGCTCATCCTGGTACTCTCTGTGTCTACTAAGTAACTATGATGAATCATAACTCGAAATCTATCAAAACTCGCAGTGTTTGGGATAGTTCTAGGGATGCTCTACCTCTGAGCTTCGACTTGACACTACTTTTTGGGACATCCTGTATTATATCACAACAGCACAAAGATTCACGATGTAGTTTTATGACAATCTCTCCCTCGAGCAAAATATCGCGCTGAAAACTTAAGGAAATTAGGAGTTAATATTAACATTTCTGAATTTACAACAAAGTTCAATTTATACGTATAATTAGTGTAACTTGCAACGGGCGCAAATAAAAAGCAATTAATTTGAAATCTACCCGCGCAACATCTGCTTTCTAATTGAGACATTAAGCTGGATCGCCTCAACGGGTCTCTTTTAATAACGCACATACATAACTGATGGCAGACGAAATGTAAGGCATTACGGACGCAGCTAATACTGATCAGCAAACACAGGAAAATGTATGTAGAAACAAGATCTTTCGAGTGAGTTCAAGAAGTAATCAGTTGTACGTAAAATAAATAACGTTTGACTAAATTAGTGCTCTGATTTGAGTAACAATCATATTTACAAACAAGACTCAAAAAGGACATTGTCAGAAACCGCCTAAAAAACCGCCAAAAAACATTAACCCATCATAATTATTTTCTATTTTTTTTAATACATTAAGCACCCTTTCGTTCTAATGGACACTTAAGCATTGAAAAATTAAATAAATAAGTCTTTTAACGTTTATTCTATAATACTATTTATTACAACTTCCGGACGTTTTGGTGCGTGGCATGGTCTAAAACCTATCAAGTTCCATAATTTTTGCCGATAAAATCTGTACGAGGCATTACCGTACTTTATTGCTGGGAGTCCATGTATAGTGATGTTCCTGCGGCCATCATAGACAATAAAATATCGATTTTGAAAATAAAATAAATCGATTAAACTGCTTTGAAGACTAGATTTGCGTTAAAAGCTAAAAAGATATTGACAATTCGGCTTCGATATCTATAATACAATAGGAGTTTATTTCATGTGTCAGATGACAAGGGTGGAAACAACCTACGATTCATGTTGTTTATTTACGTGCAATATGTGGGCATATTATAAAAGTGGAATGCCGAGTTGTATTCCTAAAACTTGTTCTATTATTTTATACTATTTGGCTGCGACTCGGCGTGACGACAATACAAAACATTTTTAGCGAATCGGTGTTCATACATTCACTTAATACATTAGACGCCATGTTGTCATAAACGACATATTATAAAATCGCTGTGATTTAATATTCTTAATCATTAATTTTATGGCAAGTGTCCATCAGGAATCATTGTTCTTACACACAGAATCGTATTATTTCGCTTTCGGGTAGTAATATGTCAAAATTGTTGGTTCTTAGGCGAACAATGTATGGAGAACGAACATTGTCCTTTGCAAACAAATTATAAATTTGACTCCATTTTACATGCCAGCTTTTAATAAATTTGTCTAAAGGTTATGGTCATAACACGACGGTTCAAGACCATGTCTAAAACTTGAGCAAAGTATGTAACGTTCTAACACCACGTTAATAAAACTGTCAACCTGATAAAACTGAATAACTTTCATAGATGTTACTGAAACCATTTTGTTATAGATCCTCTAATCTGTAAGCTTCATTTGGACTCTTCTGTTTTTCATTAGCCCAAGCAATGCGACTTTTGATTCTCTATTTATATCCCCAAAATTACCCAAAACTGCGCAAAACCAAAAAGGGTTACATGAAGTTTTTAACGTCGGGCGTCAAAAATGGCCTGTCTGCTCTCTTCAATGCTCTAGCTATTGTCACCGCCAAAAAGTTATCGATACTTTTCGGTTACATGAAGTTTTTGGCGACAGGCATTAAAATGACCTGTCTGTTCTCCTTGCCTTGAGCACTACAGCTCTGCTGCCCGGCTAAATGATGGCCATCGTCCGCAATCGTCGCCGGGAACTCCCGGATAATTGACACAAATGTAGTGAAACGACTGCGAAAATACGCTGTCCTGTTTTCGTGTGCGGTCTCCGCTGAATTTTCTTGCCAACGGAATGAATTCGGAACGTCCTGGATGTTTGACGCCGGTTACGGGCTGCCAAAATATGTGAGGGTAGACGGTTATTTGTTGTGGATAGGGTATACACAGAAGCTTTTATGGTACACCTGAAAAAAATAATGTGATGACACCGACTAAAATGGAATGTCTCCCACACAAAGTTATCTACAGAAATAACTATAATGTTTTTAGGTACGATTATTATATTACTACTTGTAACGAGTAGTGACGCAAATATTTATAGTAGGTATAACAAAGTCCTTTCTTAAAAGTAGCTTCTTAAAAGATTAAGCTACTTATTGGGACATAAAACGTTTGTAAATAAGCTTAGCGTTCAAAAACGAATGTTTTACACTATTAGCAACTTTAAAATTTAATATTTAAATTCGTGTTCAGCGATACTGGCTTTGGTTCAGCCGCGGTCGTATCTCATTCGTTTTCAATTCGCTGATCCGTCGAAAATTCAGTGCACCAATAATGTTTACGACATAAAATTGATACTCTATTTTGTTCCTGTTTGCAGTGCGCAATCTATTATGTTGTTATTGGCTACAACAAACAGCTATGTTGACTCAGCTCCGGTGCAATAACCGCTGACGTCCCTTTGTATGAGCTGTCTCTGGTGCTTCCCACGCGAAAACAAAGAATCTATCTGGTAACAAAAAGAGCTCTTTATTTTTCACAAAATAAAGCTTTTTCTCCCAACTAATGTTTACTGCGACGCCACATTGATAGCTAATGCTGGACTCTTTGTTACCCAACGTCACCGCACCAATAAGTTAGCTAAGTAACTCCCTCTAAAAATAGACTACACAAGACCTTTGTTTGCTCCGATAAAATGAACATTGCTCTCACGTGTATCTTTTTGCTGGAGCAAGACCGTCTCAAATGTTTTTGCTCGACACCCGGCAGTGGCGCGAAAGTGATTTATCATAAGGCAACATGCTGCGGTTGAGACGAAAAATAAAAGTAATTCCTTTTGTATTTGCTGAGTGGGGCAGCCGCCGAGAGACATATTTGCCAAACGCGTGAATAATGGTCCCTTGCTTTGACATAACCTGCTATCCTGTACGTTTTTTGTATCGCTGACAAAAGACGGAAATCCACAACGATTTTTCTTCATAATTAATGCTGCCGAGCGCGGACGTCACAGTTTTTGCAGAGATTTTCTTTTGATTATTCTTATTTCCTATCTCTTGTATAATAAACGTGATCGTATATTTTGCCTTTATTAAATAACGATTTTATTACAGTAACATCGAGTCGTTCAAAATATCTTCTGTGGAATTCAATTATGAGCGAAAGCCAATATTCCCCGGCGTCCCCAAACCGCCGTTAAGTCGCCAACAAGTCGTCTATTTGCCATTCTAAAAACAATATTTTGAACACAATAAAATTCTTTCTTTACACCCTCGATGTCCATGAAAAAGACATAACAGTGTGCGTTGAATTTATTGTGGCAGACGAGGGCCCAGATGGCTTTGCTCATAAAATACAACGAGTGGTACTGTTGGTAGCAACGCTATACTTAAAGATAATCACAATTTACGGGACCCTTTCCCGGAATTCGGGAATACTTCCCCTTTGCCAACGTGCGAGCAATTACTTGGACTCTAATGATGTAGTGCATTTTCCTCCGTACTCAAGCATTAACTTTCTTTTACGGTGTGCAAAAACTCTTTATTGGCACTTACGAGGACTCCGCTGTCGTAGTAGTCTTATGGATGATTTACTTTATTGCGATATTCAGAAGTTATATATTTTTGCTACGGAATACCTTACATTTGACTTTGACTTTACCTTGTTTTAGTGCTGAGATAACCATTTAACTATTCTACTTAACTGTATTGATAGCCTGTCGACCTCTTTTAGTAAGACTTATGGAGCTTAAAATAATTAATCTGAGTTATTACAAAATTACTCACTGGATTTGAAATTGAGAAAACAGATATTTGAGTAGAAATAATTTTATTACCTTTAGATAGTTAATTTATTATGGTTTTTAAAGGAGCACGTTAACTTTATACTACGTGAGGGCGACGTACATTTCATAAATTACAATATGCCACGGCTGCTAATTTGTATGTAATTTTTCACCCTTCTGGGCAAATGTTGCCTAAACTGGTAATACAGTATGGTACTATGGTATATACCTCATTAACAGTAAAATCTGTGTGGTAAAGTCAGTTAAATTTCTATTGCGTCTATATTTGAAGATTTAAAGTTAATTTATGTAGCAACTTTTTGTTTATGTCTGCTGCATTTTCCTATAAAAACACCCGACATCGTTACCTCAATCCATTTGTTTGGGTTATATTGAGAAATGGAGGCACAAAGCCGTCACTGCGTGGCAGGGAGGCAGTGTTATTGACATTTCGGTGGCAGAATGGACGACGTAGCATTAAGGCAACTTTCTTTCTACACAAATGGCGTTTTATAAAATGTTCAAAACAAAAATGAAATAAATATAGATTTGGGTCTCGTACGGAAGTATAAAGAACTTATGGTTGCCGATTTGAATCTTGCAGAGGGACAAATGTTAACAGGTTGTTTTTAAACTGATATTAATTGTATAATATTGTGCATCTCTCATTATATCCCCTATTATTTGGCCACCAAAGTAATTAGTAATTTGAAACAGTAAAACATACCTAATATCAAAATTTGTGGACGTGAATATTTATTAACTTTATTTAGCTTCTATAAATTGAATGAATTAACAGAATGAACTTAAAAGCACTTAGTTTTAAATTAACATGTGTACGATGGGCATAATAAGTAGTATTTTTTCTGAAAGTAACTAACATCACAACAACATCGTTATAACAAAACACAATTACAGACCAAACCATTGTGTACTAATAGAATAATAACGAAAACTAATGGCTCGGGCGCATGTCATACTTATGACATTCCCGGTGTACTTGTGAACGCGTCGTGTCACACGCGATGTGGTGTTTTCATAATCTAGTGTCATAATTAGCCACATTAATTAGAAGCAACACTGAGCCAGAGTCGGGATAGATCAGCCTGTCTAGTGTGTTACAATATCTTTACGTACTTTTATAATATTTTTAAACGTGTATACTTGCACCATCTTGCTTTAACAGTAACTGTAATCATAACCGGTGTTTTATGGAGTTTGAAAGACTTTTGACGTCTCTTAGGCTGAGTAGCAGCACCTAACTTTGACTGTAACTATAACGATAACCGGGGTGTTTTGTATGGAATTTGACAGATTTCTGTAGTTTGTCAAAGTAACGGTAAGATGTTGCAACCCAGCCTTATAGTTAAAGTATGGGACGGTGCAATCCAGCCTTAGTCAACAAGCTATTTTTAATTGCCATGATGTGCTGAATAAGTGGACCACTATTCAAAAGACGTCTACATGAATACTTAGTAGAAAATTGTTTTTATTCAGTCAGAGATTTTCTTGACAAAACTAAGTAATGACTAGAATTATATTAATGAATTAAATTAAATATTGTATATGTAAAATGTATTTTTTTTAATTTATTGAATTGAATATTAAATATTAATACCTACCTAAATGTAAAATGTAAATTATAAATGTATTAAATTGAATATCATATATTATTATGTAAAATGTTTGCATGCTTTTATATAAGTAGATTTTGACGAACAAACCATTTTTAGAACACCTTACTGTATTACTCAAGATTGAAGCAAATAAATATATTTCATTTCATTTCATTTCATTTCATAAAACATTAATCTAAAAACTAGTAAGGACGAAAACAAAACTTATGGCAAACCCCTAAAGGACACTATAATGTAACTGAAATTATAACCTCATCAAAAATACTGAGTAGATAATAGAATCACAATGCTTTGTCCGTCCTCTTTGCTCTACATTATCATGCGGCAGCCTTAATGAAACTCTATAATTCAAAATAAACAATGTTGACCCTATCCCCATAAATATAACGCACAGTTTGCCGCGACACATGCGACAAGTCGAAGGTTGTACACATACCAGGTGCCCACCCTAAATTTAAGAAGTTATTATCGTGATTACGATCCGCCACGAAATAATAAAGTTCACTTTATCATGGCATTTGGTGCTAAAATAATTAGGGTTGCCAACAAAAGCAATTATATAGATTCCGCCGCTGAATACTTAATTAAAATTATAATACGTAATCGTTATCAAAGGGCATCTGTGATTTAGAGCTTGCCCGGTTTTTCGCAACTGAATTATTATGAAAATGTTAAAGTGTATCTGCTTTACCTGGAAAAGGTTCTGGAAACATTTAGTCGTAAACGATTGAAATAACTAAAACGTCTTTGTTTAAATTGTATATTCATGAACACTGGTAGTGCTACGACAGCAAATTAATAATTTTGGCCATTGTATTATCTTCAAAATTTATATTTCCTGCGAAAATGATAAAGTCCTGGTTTTCAGAATTGAGCATTTTAGGGGAATCAGTTGAGATTTTAGAAATTTAGCTTAATGCATTTTACAAGATAAACAATAAAGCTTAGGTACTCAAACCACTTTCAACTAAGAATATGTACTCAAAATTCTGGTTAGGTGAGCAAAAAATCAACCAAACGTCATTTTGATAACAACCTAAAAGCTACTTTGTTCGTGTCTTTTCGCTACACGTACCTAATTGGATTCTAATTCCACCGCAATTTTTAAATTGCATCTGCTCTAACAACCCACTCGAGGTTTTACATCCAGCTATTAAAATATTTGATATCAAAAGAGCGCTGAGGGGTGACATTTTAAAAGCGTCGGCTTGATTCAGAAAGAGCTTTTGTTTCTAACCACGATTCAAACACACAATAGCCCCCTCTTACGAGTCGACAACGCTGATAGCTTAGAAAACGGTCACAATAAAAACGCACGAGACAATAAAATTCAATGGAAATGAAGATATGAATTACACCGGACGCTGTCGTTTCTTTTTCAATTCTCGATTTTGTGGCGGCTGTATTTACGTCATAGATTTGGCAGCAGTTTGTGATAACGTCGCGAACGTTAGCGGTTTTTGGGATATTGTGAGTTTTGCATTTCAATTTCATGATAGATTTGTTATTGGATCAAACTAATTGCCTAATGTATTTTATTATTATTTCGTACATTACAAAACTTCTAGGTATAGATACTCAATTAGCGTGTAGTAAAAGACCCAAACTTTAAGCCTAAGTTGCACTAACTTACTTTACGGTCACGTATAATAATAAACGGTTTTTTTTTATGGAATTTGACAGATTTTTGAAGTTTGTCAAATTTAAAGTTAGGTGGTGCAGTATCGAGTTAACAGTAAATACTTTTTCTAACTAAACTAAAAATAATTTTCAACGGAGTACACACTTTACACTTTCGATATTTATTATTCTGATATTACGTGCAGTGCTTTAAGCTAGATTTTGCTTGCGTCATTGCGTCAATTTGTTAGTCAGTCCCAATATTTTACGCATTGCGTTTAGTAGGCATAGAGAATCCTTCGCAACTTTCGTGCCGCCGAACGAAAAGGGCAACTCAACTAATTACGACGGCGTTTACGGTAAAAATCGTTTAAGTAGACGTGCTCAAATTCTTAATGTCTCTTATACATAAATTTCACCTGTTGTTTGATTCTAATAAAGCGTGCCTTTTACGGCTTCTGTTACTGCTACCAGTCACCATCAATGTTATTTATGAGTCGGTAAAGAAGAGTAATTCTACTTATTAATTTCGCGGGCGCGTTCCAAGGTGTGGCTTCCCGGCTTACATGACTCGAGCTCTTTAATCACGTCCCAGCGCTTCGTCTTCTAAAAAGCGCTATCATTCAACGCGGGCTTATTACCAATCTTTGACGTTCCATTAAAATTTTGTCCGGGATCGCTATCGGAAGTTGGACCAAATTAAATTTGAATCCTTTTATTTTCGTCTCGGCGGGTTTCGATTCTATTTGATAAATTTGAAAAATCCGTTACGCTCGTAACTGTTGAATTGCCCACCGGGGGAACCTGTTATCGACTCATTTTCTTTTCCCTTTCGAACGGACTCCTTCTAACGCATCTGGACGTGGTTTGTGTTTTGTTTTTGTGCGTGGTGACTTGTACGTTAGCGTTTGAGCAGGCCTGGTCATCTCCGCGAGTTTGCATCGAAAACAAAACACGCACGACTTCACCTCCTGAGATATCTAATCGACAGGACAATCACGAGCGAGCATTGACGCACGCACGTGTATTCTTCGCCCACTTACATTGTAAAGACAACAATATGCATGTAAAAACGGCTGGTGTAATTAATACTGTGCAGTATTTTAACTGCCTGAATATTAATAGAAACACAAAATATAATTCATGCTTATTCATGTATTTCCTCCGCCATTTTCTGCAGTTTGGCACCTCACGTCACACATCATTTTACCGAAGTCAGCCCTATGGCTTCGGCGCAGTACCGATCACTGACGTTTGTCAACAAAATGGTGCTCGACTCTTGAGACAAGCTAAATTACACCATATTGTTAACGACATTGAGCATAGATTTTTGAAATACCTTCGCGAAGAAAACCTTCTGTACGTAGTACTTATTATTCTGTGGTTTGGGATTGAGGTTGTGTTTGTGACTTGTTGTTTATGTGTGCTATCAGTCGCTGGGTTAAGGCACGCGACGGCGCTATTTATGCCGTTCAACGCGATAAAGCTCAGGTAATTATAAACATAACTCTTGCAGTCTTACAGCCCAGAAAGCGTGTAAGAATTTAAACGTTATGTAAAAATATTACAATATGGGTCACTGAAAAAATAAACATCGTAGAACAATGAATATTACAGGTACTTTAGGGTTGGACAAAATTATGGTAGACAAATGTTATTTATTTACTACTACCTTTCCGCCCGCGGCTTCGCCCGCGTGTAATTTTTCACAGAAAAACTTTATCGCGCTCGTCCTTGTTTCAAAAACTGGGATAAAAACTATCCTATGTCCTTTCCCGAGACTAAAACTATCTCTATGCCAAATTTAATCAGAATCGGTTATGTAGTTTAGGCATGAAAGCGAGACAGACAGACAGTGTTACTTTCGCATTTATAATATTAGTATAGAAGTATGGATTTTGACAAACTTTTCAGATTAAATAGGTACTACTTAAAAGTCCAGAAGTTTCTTATCTCAAGACCATGAAAACAATAGTCTTACATTGCATATTAATATGCAATTATGTTGCTGATTAATTAAATAGATGGTTCATTAGAACATTAATGAAGAGCATTTACTGCCTGTTTTAATTAACACGTTATAATTAAATGAATTCAGTCATGTGTGTCAAAATATATGGCACGATTCTGAGAATTTTTAAACACATCGTTACACATCTACCGACAAAAATACCTACTTACGTATCACGAACAAAGTCTCTAACGAGTTTGAGTAAATCCCTACTAATAATATTATACGTGAAAGTTTGTAAATATGGATGTTTGTTACTCTTTCACGCAAAAACGAATGAACGGATATTGATGAAATTATACAGTATTATTGTTTATAAGTCAGAATAACAAACATACAATTGAAGCCTCAGTTGCACTCCTTAACTTCAATCGTAACTTTCTCTTTAACCGGTGTTTTTGTTTGGAGTTTGGCAGATTTCTGACGTTTGTTAAAAGCTAAAGTTAGACGGTGCAACCTAGCCTAAATAATCTTTATCTCAATAATAGGGGATTTAAAGAGAGCTGTTAAAATAAAGGGCAGAGTACACTCGCCGTAACTTTGTAATTAGCACCGATTCGCTATAATAACTTTAGGCGACGCCTCGCACGCGACAGCCGTCGTGTGCACCAGCCGTTATTCTAAGTGAAAAATAGCGCGCCGCGTAAAAAAGGTTAACTGGCAATGACTAGTTTATTTTTATCTGTTTTACTATCTAGCACATAACACTTTCATTTAACTATTTTATTGCAATGGTTGAACAATTTCGCTGGAAATTTTAACAGCGTTTAAAAATTTCAAAGCATTATTTGGTCTGTTAGATGTGACAAGTTAAAAAAATTAATGTAGTTACGATAAAAAGCTGGTGTACGCGAACATTTTAATTGTTTTGCCCTTCAACGATTTATGATAGTGAAACAAAAAACGTTTAATTAAGTTAGTAATAAAGTTTTGTAGGTAACAATTAATGGAATAGAATGGTGTTATATAATTTAACATTTATAACATACGGAGAAAATTACATATTAAACTCTAGTTAACTCATTATTATAAATAGGTCCTTACCATCCCACGCAGACCGTATATGGAAATTATACGCGTTTGCGCTTTGTACTAATGTCCCTCGACACGCAAAGGGCAAACATGGCGTCGGCCCAACGCACGAAATTACAATATAAATCAGCTTTAAAATAAAAGAAAAAACATCAACTACAGAAAAACCGTGAGTATGCAACATAAAGCTACGACGTAGAGCCGCTACGATAAATCGTAGCTGACGCGTGCTACAGCCGCTACGAATATAAACTTACGGTTATCGGGTATTATAATAGTAATAACATCCAACTAATGGCCGTTACGACATTAATAAAGCCGAATTGAAAATAAAAAGGCGGTTAAGCCGCTAATAAATGGACCTATAAATAGATAGTAATATTAATGGTTACAATAAAAATTCATGGTGTCGTTATTTTTGTCGCGGCGAGTTCGAAGTTATTTAAATGTGTGTTGAAATTATCGGGCATCATTAACTACAAAAGTCCTGAATTTGCACACAATGTAAAAATGACATGGTTTTAAAAAAAACAGTCCAATTTTCATTCACTTTTGGCTCTACCAATATAAACCCTCGAACTCAGTCTATGTAATATTGAGCAGCATATTTTACAACAATTGCAGCATTACCATCTACATTATTCAAAGCTTTGATTAATTAAATAAATGCTTTGTATTTGTATCATACACTCGTGTAATGGTACGAGTATACTTTGTAATTTTCCATGTGACCGAACCATTATCCCAACAAGCGCTTGCATAAAGTAGTATTCAAATATAGAACGTACCGCCGTTCAAAACATTTGCCTATCGCGCTTATTTAATTTTTCCCGCTCGCTCAAACTGGCAGTTACGAAACTACAGATAATAAAAAGTAACATTGTAGATAGCAGTGCACTTTATTTACGAGGGCAAACTACGAAGCACACTGACGTTTATAGAGACGATTGTGTATTTATGTTCTTTTAATGGTCGCGCACATTACGGCGAGGCGACATTAGCAGAGAAAACATCACAATTGAAGTTATTTACGGAGAACCGTTCCGAATCTATGTTCCGTATCCGACTATTGAGAAGTTAATGCTTTAATACTTAACGTGAATGTATTATGTTCGCTTTTGAGTCAAATACCTCCTTTCTCGTATTGTAGTGAGCAAAAGTAGATTATTTTGAATTCTTTTTTAGGATTCCAAATCGCATGGTAGAGTTGAGTACATATTTCATAAGATAAATGTTTCCTACAGATACACTAAGAAAGAGGTTTCCTATAAATTCCATCGTAAAATTAATAAATGTAACATAAAAATACTTCACAGATTATATTTTTTAAGCTAAAGTCATTAATGTGATGTACAATTAGATTATGATAACAATTATGTCAGAATAATAAGACAAAATAGATGAAACAAGGACTATCCAGAAATAGTCTTCAATAATCTAGCTAGATTATAAATATTTGGTGTCGTCTTGTTACTTATTCTCAGTCTGTATCACTTTAAGTACATCACTGTCCACTATCGAATTTGTTCGAATTGCTATTGATATTGTAGTCCATTATAGCTCCCCCAAGAAACTGCGATAACGGTTATCGGCATTTCATTGGGGCGAATAGGTTAGGGTGACGTAGCTACGAGCACTTTCACCCCTGTTTATACACAACACTCGCTCTATAACTTCTGAATGTCATAATAACGCGTAAAGTTTCAGTTGTCAAAATAAGGTAAGTTTTTTCGAGTCCCGAGAGAGATGATAAATGTTGGTCTAATTACGAGATTATTAATCAACAAACGAAGGCTTTATTTGACTATTTATTTTTCAGTATCTGCATAATTGTAAAAAGTTTTTTTTGCTTCAAATTCAATTCTTCATGCCCTTTATAAAAAGATCCATTCAGATTGGCTTGTCACAAGGTATATGTATGTTAATCATCATCATCATCATCAAGTCATTTATTAGACTTCAATTATATAGGAAACAATAATTTCCAGACCTAATAGAGGATTTGGTCTACACTTTCCACCTGGCCAGACCGATTGAGGCTACCTAAATCGTGCTTAATACGTTAGCAATATTGTCTTCCGAGCTATTGGAAATACTAAAATATACTGCGCATACCTGTGCTATAATACAATAACTTACAGAGTATCTATCGCTACATATAACATGAAACCTAATAGCCCAAAACGCTTTTTAATATTCGTATTTCATCGAGCCACCTACCTACCCACCAAAAGGTATAAAATGACCACGCAAACTGTCAATATTATTTTATTATCATTGCCTGCATAACTTTCATCCCTTGAAATACCTCTAGAGCATTTATTGGCATTACGTAGAGCGAGATCTAGGCACTCACCCTTGTGTGCTCATGTCCTATAATATCGGTCGGTGCGTCATGACAAGGGTGAATTTGGAGGGAGGATGGCGGGACCATCGTAAATATTCATTACTGACGTCGAAGTCTTGTTTAAGAATAACAACGCACAGTTTTTGGGAGCGATTCGGTGTTTTGTTCTTTTATGCGGCTTTTGCAGCGTTTTTTCTTGATGACAAGTCCTAGCGGAGAATGAGTAACACATGTATCAAGGTTTAGGTAAAGAAGAGGTTGAATTGTTTGTGTACAAAAGCTTAAAGCGGAATAAATATGTTTTTCTGCTCCCCATTTTGTGTTATGTCTAATCCACAATCATCATCATAATCATCAACTCTCAGACTGGAGAGGGAATAAAGAGGTTGGGTTTGATTCTACATAGAAAACCCATGACCAATGGTCGCCTTCTAGAAGCTAGTGATGATGATGATGAAATTAATTAACCGTAGAGATTTTGACTTTGATAAAACCGAAGAATATTTATCGATAAAACGTTACGTCGTACGTTTCTCTATCACTTTGCTGCCTATAAGAAGTGTATAGAAGAAATTGGTGCTTTATATTGTCGATGTTACGAACAACAACACATTTTTTCAGCTTGGTTCGCTAAGTCTCTCTTAATTTTGATAACGCAGTATAAAACGCGGAAGTTTGGTTTTGATATGTAAATGGGTGCTGGTAAGAGCTTACACGAGGAGGAAATTGTCGTGCGGAAAATCATGCGCACAATATATTCTCATATTCATATTAAAATCTAAATATGTATATTAATTCAAACCAAAGAAATAGCGACATAAAGCGATAATAATACGGCGACAGTAATCTTGGGTTGGTGAGTTCGACACCTTCACGCCGGTGAAGGTTCGAGCAACTGGAATATCCGAGGAACGCAAGTTCGAACTTCGTCGCCGCTGGACTATGATTCCGAACTCACACGAAACACAAATATTTAGCTTAGTACAAGGGTTAACGGGACTGCTAGTAATTTTTTTAATACCATAATAATTTTAATTAATGTGAACCTTGAAACATACTCGTTCCTACTACTTTATCGTCTCGAAGTAAACATTCTAAATCGATTACTTACTTGCACTCTAACAATAGTCCACAGGTATATATTACTATAGAAAATGTAAGTCTGGTCGTAGAAATTTCCAACTTTTCCAAGTAAAAATCAAATAACTTCGACATTACAATTGTTCAATTGGTGGAAAGAATTATATGGATTGGAAATCACTTTTTACACAAACATCTGTTTCTTTGTTGACAATATTTCTATAGATTTTTAAAAGTGACTTTACATAATTATGGTGCTAAGAAATGCTGAAACATCGACATTGGAGTGACATAATGTAGACAGGTATAAACTAACTGGGTTCGTTACTCTACGTAGCTGGCTTACAATCTGAATTTCGTTTTCTTTTATCTATTTTTCTATTTTCTATTTATGCAATACGTTAATACCTATCCTTAAAAATCATTTTTAAAATATCTCTGGTTTTGAAGCAGACTACAAATGTATTTTAAAGACCACTCAAATAGCCTATATTAGCAATTCCAGAACCTTAACGTTATTTTCCTTTAATCTACTCAAACTACTCTCAAATTTTATTGATAGAACTGATGAAACGGTGCCGCCCGGCCCGCCAGTATAACATTTGGATTTATTCAGTCGTGAAATTAAACAAGCCCCGTAGCGACCTCTATCACGATTTATGTTCTCACTAGATTGTAATGGGCCGTCGCCGAGAGGTACAGAGGGACCGACCCTCATTAATTGATAAAATGACTGGTGACGTATTTCGCGCTCGATCTCACTGACCCGGCTCTGGATTAACAATATGCTTGATTGATGTAGTTTGAACGTGTGTTACGGCTGGCTGGCGTTAGGTTTGTGACGGCGTAGTTTGTAAGGTACAGATTTCAAGACGTTTATTTGAAACAAATCTCCGTTTGACAAGTAACTCAAAAGACAAATATTGTTGCTTAAGATGTCAGCTATCTACCTACCTCTGCGAGGTTAGTTACTGGTAAAGATTTTACAAATAGACCCGTATGAGATGACCTACTATTATTACTTCACTGGTGATTTCATTAGGTACACAAGGAATATGTCGTATAACCTGTGGTATAACGAAAAAATCATAAAATTAACTCTATCTCCTAAACTAAGCAAAATCGTAGACATGGGGGTGATTAGAATACACCTTGATATAAGGAATTTACTGAACGTCAAATCTCTGGTCACCCTGTATTCGTTCATTCGTTTAAAGACCAGTCAAGTAGCCTAGTGCAGGTACACTATTGTTATAATTCACTGAATTTCAAACGCGTATAACTAATTAATGTAAATGTATTACCATCGCTCTACTTTCGTTTCATAATTCCATTTCGAACGTCACGAATTACTGTTTAATTGAAATAAGTGCGCATCCTTTGCATCTACTCGTACAATCTACATTCACTTGTTTTTACCATCGTAATTTATTAAATGATGTTGGCGAAGGTGGAACGCAAACATTAATTGCGAGCGTTCGCCGGCTGTGTTTGAATACGAATGTTCTGACAGCACATTATACTTTGCATTTCCATTGCAAAATCGCTCGTATTCCAAGAGTATTATGATGCTACAGTGTCAAGCTTGATTTGCCGCTGTATGTTCAATAAGGCGGCAGCAGGAGCGGCTGCCCGCGAGTCAACATTCAATAAGAGCTGTATTGTGTTGCATCGCGATTCAGTTTGTTCACTCTTCAATATCGCCGAATTGTTTTGGTCGTATTGGAAACTGTACAACTTGAATATGTCAGCCAGTTGATGGAGGCAGTTTAATGCTGCTAATAATCTTGTGTTGAATTACAGCAGCCCCTACAAATATTTAAGATGCATTTAGACATTGACGATTTTTTTTGGTCAAAGAATATGTGGCAATGTTTGGGAAGTGAATTATCATGGCTTCAACTGGCTTCAAGAGTCAAAAAATGTACCTATTTAGTATAAAGCCGCTATCTTGAGCTTTCTTGACAAATGATTTCGTCACATCAGCATGGAATTTCTTTTTTTATGCCTAGAAAGGCAGGTAAGTATTTGACTGAAATCGCACCGGTGTTAAGTGAGATGCAATCTAGAATGAATGGTACATATCTGCCCTGTAAGTGCTTATTCACTCTCGCCTTGAGAAGGCCCGGATTTCTGTTTTCTTTTAGCTGTGGTGGGGCCGTAGAACTACTGGCGGTGGCTTATGTTGCGATATCTCGAACTGAGCCGCTTTAATTTGCAACAATGGGGATTGGAGTTAAATAAAGGCGTAAATATTGTGACGGGATATGAAATATTTTAATTTATATGCTCTTCAAATATCCGCAGTCTGTGTGACTGGAGTTTTTTACTTAAAATGTATGATCAATGTCAGTCAAATAATATGATTTGTGAAGTATTATAATTTGTAGATTGGCTGATAAAGAAAAAAATCTTTTATTCAGATCTCATTCATTATCTATCATTATGCTTGCTATTAGATAGTGCGGCGTAACTAATTATATCGATTGGGAGCTGGACGCAGGCCGCTACCAATCGATCAACATGGAAAGCAATGAGGGGAGGCCTATGTTCAGCAGTGGACGTCCTATGGCTGAAATGATGATGATGATGATGATGAACTAATTATTTTATACGCAACGGAAATAGAGAATCGAAATCGAATGTTACGTTGTCTAACATACTGCCTTAAAAACAAATCGTTGCCCTATTTAAAATGCTCGTTTAGTACTCTTACCGTGATATTTTAAAACTCTATCTACGGATACAATTCACTTACAAAATTGAGTAAACACTGAGACTAAAGGTTAGACCAGACCAACGCGTGCAGCCGGCGTGCACGATGACGATGGCGATGGCGACCAGACAGCGTGTATGAATTTGTAGCGATGTGTTCACATCAACGCGTCCTGTCATTGGTCGCGGCGATCTATGCAGCGTCTGCACGCAGCGATCAGCGATCATCGCGACATTTGTCACTATGACGTTTCTGTTTTTTAAAATCGATGTAATAAATAGTAAGTAGGATCTGTTAAAAAGTTTTTACACAATTAAAAATGAATTATTCATAACCTACCACTAGTCTGACCTACTTGAATAATATAAAAGGTTTTATAAAAAAGTATCAATATCAGAATTTATTTTTATGTAATAAACAAATTATTCTAGTTTTCTCGAGAACCTGCTTCTTCAACTTCATAAATAAAATTGGGATATTAACTGCAGAACAAAATAATTGAGAATGTACATGTCTGCAGCTTTCTCAAAGGCCCTAGAGCAATTCTAAGTATGCCATAAATAAAAACCTAATTAAAGTCATCAAACGTCTCAGTCATTAATTTAGTGCCACTAGAAACACCTAGTTGATCAAAACTGTGGGTCTAGACAAAGTGCAAATTATAATCGCAAACCAGTCGATAAGTGGTCGAAAAGCCCCTTTTTTGTATGGAGTTTTGACGGATTCGATTTTCGATTCGATCAAAAAGTGCGTTTTGTCTAGGGGGGCTGATGTCTTTTTGTATTTTTGGGTTGTTATTAAAGGCAAAAAAGATATTTGGACTATTATACATGTACTCTGTGGTTTGGGTGCATAATGTAATTTCCTTTGCCTTAAAAAAGTAAATGTCAAGATGACTGTTGCACCAAAAATGAAAATGAAAAGCCGTCGCCAAAATAAAAGAAGAAGAAGAATGAAAATGAAAATTGATTTTGATAGATGTTGTGTTGAATTCTGTGTAGTTTTGTGCGATTTAACGATAAGAACGACAGTGGTAAAAGTTAAGGGGGGGCAAATTTTTTCCCTCAAGGAAAAATATGAATTGGTTATAATCTTACTTGCACACAAGGATACTATACGAGCACGTCAGCATCGACCGCGACCATGGACCGCGACCTACAACATGCTAGCCGACTGGCCCATGAACCCTGAACGAACGTGCACCGTAGGCACTCTACACCGACGGCACATTGGACTGGACACATTGAATTGTGTACATTATGTAAATCTTGTATATAGCAATAGCATAACAGTAATAAACCAGATATCATCCGTCCGCGTTGTGTTTTATTTCCCCCACTGAGGCCAAGAAAGCCTTAGTGCAGTCCTCCTTCCTATCTATGAAACCTTTCTTTAAATCTAATTAAAAGGTATTGTTAGGGCTCTAGGGACTACAAATGAAGCCAGAAATATAGCTTGGTTATGAGTAACCAATACCTACTACCTATAGGTACCGCATGTAATCCTGTCTCATTCTATAATATATGGCCGCCTGAATAAACTTGAGTGAAAAAGTGTTTCCACTGTCTCAATTGCATCAAAAGCTCCAAACAAATCATTTAATTCAGTTTCCATTTTGCCGAATAGGCGTGATTGACAAAATGCGTGACAGTTGTGGTGACAGTGACAACCTGCACGCGCAGTGATCGCCATCGCGGTCGCGGCAGTGTGAAACAACTTTTGCACGCGCAGTGGTCGCCATCGCCATCGCCATCGCTGCACGCGTTGGTTTGTCCGAACCTTAAGTGCTAAGCGTATATTCGTAGGCACTAGAATGCTAAAAGTGCACTTACTTCCGAAGTTTTTACTTCTTTCTTTCTTTTGAAAAGGCATTGAAAACAGAACTACAGATCAGGCTAATTGGATGAGAGCTATCGTGGTTGCCCTGAAGTTCTGACGGTATTGTTTCAGTTCTAATTTTATCTTTCTTATTTTACACAAACTGAACTTGTAATTGTTGCTCTAGGGCTGGGTTTACACTAAAATTAATGATTAATATACGGTGCCTATTTATATTGAATTAAAATAGATTTCTCGTTAGAGATACATGTTTGTCCATAAAAACAGAAATTGTAATCATCATTTTGGTACCCCTTCGCACTAATAAACATGTAGGGTTAATACTGGGACGTGTAAAAGTGCTTTTTAAAGCCTATTTACAGATATAAATGAGGTTTATGAGTTTCTTTATGTTAATTTCACTAGTCACTAGATTTGATAAAGAATAAAGATCCTTCCTAAACTTGAAACTAAAAATGAGTCACCAACGGTTCAACTTTTTTACCACAACTCCATTCTATGATTTTATTATGAACCTGGCTGAGGCCATTAAAAATAATTGTTTCCATAGTGTACCTTCAAATTATTCTCATGAATTTATTTAAATATTATCGTACAAAATTTCCGTTTAATATCCAGGTAGCGCGTGCTCACGTGGCAACATTTCACGGAGTTTAGACGTTACCGTTTAGCATAAAAAGTAAATGTGTGCATCCAGCTAAGTGCTGAGAACATACGCAAGCTTAGTCTTAACGTGCACATTGGGTGCCTTTAGTGTTGGCGACTGGTGTGTAATGTAACGATAGACAGGTATATCAATAAATATTGTTATTTTTCTGGCAAAATTTCATCAATTTTTTCTTTCTTAACTTTTCTCAGTTCGACGGCTTGTCTAACTCTAAGCAACAATCGCTATAGCCATTACACAAAACTGAAATTATTGGGACCTCGGTTCTAGTTAATTGCAGTCCCAGTTGCCGGAAACCTCCATAGCCTAAGTCCGAGACTATTCCCATCTCGCGTTCCCACCGCTGCAAATCCTGTGTCAGGATCTAAGGCTTCACCGCCAATAAAAACCCAACCAGTGAAGGCCGAGTTTGTTCCGGGGAAAGTTAACTGTCATTGGACCCGCAACGAAATTAATCAGAAAAACATAGGAGGAGTTCGAAGAGCCTATGTACAAAGTGTATCGTTACCCTCCACTCGCACAGCCGCACTAGACTCGACGCAAAAACTCATGGCAGGCGGGGTCCATAATTTTGGAAACAGATGCAACTCGCAAATATTTTATTAATTTTTACGTATTATAAGCAACGCTATGCCAGCCTCTGTGTGACGTCACATATAACCAGTGTGAGTGCGAAAGATATGCACTGTTTTATTACTACACCGCCTGCCCGAGTCTGCGCCGAGTCACGCCGAGTATAGCACTAGAATCGCTGCACTGTTCGAATCGTTAATTATAAAAGCATCGAGTGAGCTCTTAGCCAGGCATTATACAACAACCGGCGCTAATTATGAAGAGCAATGGGCTCGCGTGCAGCCCGGGGCAGTTATGCTAATCTTATTAGTCAATCCACTTCGCCCCTGCAGTTTTATGTACGGGTTTTGCAAAAACGCGCTTTTGTTACAAAGCTCGTGCGCTTTTGGCGTGTGTTCCGATATTACTTTGTTGTTAAAATATTTTACTATGTCAATGTACCTATAGTAGCTAATATACCCAGGTACATCGAAAGAAAAATATGTTTAAAGCCATAACATGTCACTAGGTATGAAGCAAATAACGTTCATGCATTCATGTTTAGTTTGCTTGGGAGCTTCAAAGCTGTATGAGAGACTGCGTAGACTGATTAGCAACAAGTATTTCTCCTGTCTCTGACAGAATTATTAGTAATCTTCTTTGTATAGTATCATTATTCTATATTTTCAATTGAATCGATTTATTTCTTATCCATAAACTTTCGAGCCAGCATCAGCTTTATTCAATCACAATAAATTGTCAACGTCGCTTTATCCGAGGCAATGTGCCTCAAATTCCGAACTAGCAATTACCCTGCAGACAACTTCAAACAACAGACATCAAATCAAAGGTGAATCGAAGGTCTTAAATAGCTCCAACGGAAACAAAGGAACAATTTTTTCAATCGGCCAACTTTTACGACGCAAAGAGTAAGTACGGATTTACAGCGAAAGCCCCGCCTTTCAAACTTAGGAAATTTCACTTAAGAAACAAAAGTACTCTAATAAAAGAAGAACAATCATAAAAAGAAAGATGTAGGAAGGCGCTCTCTCTAAAAAATGGGAGGTGCCGTCCTATATCGAGCACAGTCGAATCCCGCGCCATCCTTTTGTGCAAAGTTTAAATTATGTTATAGTGAGTTCTGTGTGTTTCGAGTTCATGTAATATGACGATCTTTCCCTGGAGTGAAATAAGAAATACATTTGCCAAATAAATAAATGATGTTGATAAATTAATTCTTCCAACTTTTTTTTAAATTTTTTTTTATCCACAACGAGGAAGCTCTTGGCCTGTATCTCACCTGATGGTAAGTGACGATCAGGCCGAAGGTGGAAGCGAGCTTCACCCGGAATCCTCAACCACGGAGGAACTGGCTATCTTACCTCTAACTGCCTTTGACTTTGACACCTATTACATTTCACTTAACAAAGCAAAGCAATTTTGCCACGTCTATTTTGGTAGATAGTTTACAGTGAAATTGTAGGTCTTTTTAATAAATTGATAACACGTTTGTCTGTGCTCTACCTGTACCTTATTCTAAAGATTTATTATCCTTTTACTCATAACGTCCCCCGCTTTGCAGCGGAGGAAAATTCCAGTTATACTACGAATATATTAATATTCTTCAGATTGAAATTTTTGCGGTTTCTGAGATATCTTCCGGGTGTACTTATCCTTCACTAAACTAACAAGTGAACAGAGTGAATAAGACGTTTAGAATACATCCTTGTTCTCATCACACTAGTCTCACAGTAGGAAGTCTCTCATGAATATTTGAATCTTCAAACACAAATGGAATGACAACCACACGCAACCAAACGCAGTAAGTATCGAACTGATGCACAAAATTCAATCTTATTAACATTAAATTGTAATGTAATTTTTTTCTAGTGTGATCAAAGTGAAATCCTACGAAACTTAAAAAAGTCACACCTTTCAATTACTCGCAGATTAGAATCAAAAATGATTGCGACGAGCTCGGAAAATTACATGATACCTTAGTTTGATTAAAAAATTCAATTTGCTCGGGTCTAGGGCTTCGTTGGTGGCTTTGCGTAACTCCGTCTCACCTTTCAGCGATTACTATTTAACTTCACGTTTTATTTCTTGCTGAAGTGACATTTTCGAAGACTTTTAGTAGATGCGAATTTTCTTAGCAGCTTTTTTACTAAATTTACTTTCGAATTTATTCGCATGAATTTTGATAAAACACATCTTGCGTGAAGCAAGCAGTTTTTCAGTTTATTTTTTCAAACAATTTCATCTTCTCCAAGTAATATTTTAAAAATGTTTTCAAACTACAAACATCTCTTATTCATTTTGTTTTCGTAAAAACAAAGTTCTTGGTAAAAGCTGAAATTTCGAGTAATCGAGTTCACCTACATCAGACAAAAGTTTTTATTACTATGTTCACTACAAAATTTGTGAAAAACACAACTTTTAGCAGAGTTGTGTTTTTTAGCAAACTCTAAATGCGCAGGTACACTGAGAAAGAGTCGTAAAACAAACTTCATATTATGTTTTATATGCGTATAAAATATTTAGATATCGTAAAATGTTGCGCGGAGGATATTTTGAGAACATTTCCATATATCTGTGAGATATTTACGTTTATTTGCCTCGCATGCCATAGAGGGATGGATATGAAACAAAATATTTTATATATTCGTTTTCATTATTACCTCATCATTTTTTATGAACATCAATAGGTATTAGTTTCTTTAGTATACTAGTCGCTTTCTTCTGTCAAATTTTTCACAAAAAAAAAACTTTTTTGCTCTCTAATGAAATATTCTTTCATTTCAGAATCTACTCGTAAATAAATATTTATGTCAATGAATCTATTTAATTTGTTATACTTAAATATTATGACGTAAAAGATTGAAAATAATGTACTTGAAAGAATAACTTAAATAAACTACAATTTTAATCGCCATTGAGAAAAACACTACTTTACTCAGAACTATTCGCCCAGGAACAATTTTATTTTTAGCTTTTCACTCACTTTAGTTAAAGATTTCATAATTGCAAACGTAATTACCAATTTCCAACCGCCAGCATACCTACCTATTCATGTAAGTAGGTATGTATGTAGGCATTATAGGCTTTACGCATTGTCCACGTCCATTGCATGACATGTGCAGACAACGCCGCGGCACAATGCGTTATCATGTGCAAAGTGTACTTGAATTAATGACGACAAGACGGCTGTCAGCGGCCAGGTTTCGGCGATATGGCCTTATGTGTGACGTAATTTATTAGGGTGGAGTGAGTATGTAGCGATGTGAGAAGCTGGATGTGTTAAGTAAGTGATAGGTAGTTTAATGCCCGTTTTCACCATCAATCCCTAATTTTTAAGTGACCCCTATAAAAACAAAATTCCTGTCATAACAGGAGCAGGACAGTAGTCAAAACATTTACAATAGGGGACACTTAAAAATAGGGATTGATGGTGAAAACGTATCCATCCATCCATCGTATATTAAAAATGTATCCATCACCCATTGGGACTCAATGGGACTACACTCTTATAAACATACTTTTACCAAAACCAAATCGCAAATTGTCTTTTTTTTAACGATTTGGCAAAATTTTTGTTTGAATTAATGACGACAAGACGGCTGTCAGCGGCCAGGTTTCGGCGATATGGCCTTATAATATGTGTGACGAATTTATTGGAGTTAAAGTATGTAGCATTGTGTGGGGCTAGTGACTTAAAACAGAGTTGCACCACCTTATTTTAACCATAACAATATCAATAACCGGTGCTTTTTGTATGCAGTTTGACAGGTTTTTGACGCTTGTTAAAGTTAAAGTAAGATGGTGCTACTCAGCCTAACGCCCATATTTACAAACGATGCTTGCTTGTAAAGCAGAAAACTGAACGCACAGCGTTGAATAGAGCTCCGTGATTGGTTCGTGTGTCACCCTGTGCGTCCATGCGCACTGTAAGACCTCATAGTAATGTTTCTGAATACGGGCGTTAGTCTTTATACCATTAAGAATTTATCCATCACTATTTTTTGTTAGTAGAAAAATTTCAATGGGACACTACACTCATAAAACATACTTTTACCAAAACCAAATCGCAAATAATAATTGTCTTTTTTTTAACGGTTTGGCCAACATTTTTGTTTGAATTAATGACGACAAGACGGAGCTGTCAGCGGCCAGGTTTCGGCGATATGGCCTTATGTGTGGCGTAATTTATCGAGGCGGAGTTAGTATGTAGCGATGTGAGAGGCTGGAATCTAGAGGTGTTAAGTAAATGATAGGTAGCTTAAATCTATAAACCATTTAGGCTGAGTTGCACCACCTAACTTCAACCGTAACTATGAAGATAACCGGTGTTTTTTTGTATGTGTTTATGAAATTACTAGTTTACTATCGAAGTTTGTATAGAAAGAAATTTTTTTGCCATTTGCCCTTTGGTTCGTTTGTTTTTATTATAACTTACACAAAATATCATCAACTAGATTTTAAATATAACCCTAGGTAACCTGCCTCATAGGAATATTCCGAAATTAAAACTGCAGCTTATGTTCAAACAACCTTCAATCGATAACACCTTAATATAATACCGTAAGTTATTGTTTTCCCTGACCACAACAAAAGACTAAAACGCTCCTCCATCTTGTTCCAAACCAAAGACAAACACGTCCAGAACCGTGACGAATGCCTGCTCTTTTACCATCTAAATGCATTAGTGACACGGATCACTTAACACCGGCCACCTCCGTCATCCGCAAGCATATTCTTCACACGGAGAGCGTATGATTTTATGAGCACTCCGCCCGTCGGGGGAATCCCCTCGTGCCATTTGTCAGACGGTGTCCAAAGCTGACGTGACGTTATCTGTCACGAACAGGGCCAAGACGAATGCGCGTTGTGCTGATCGTACGCTTTTTATACATCGCTCGGATTGGTAAGTGGACATTGCTTATCGTAAATTTAAAAAACTCAAGAGCAACTTCTGTCTGTATGCTTAGATCTTTTCGCAACACACAATAGATAATTACAAGAGGAAAGTTTAGATGTAGAATAACTTGTGGGAATCTGGGGTAGTTCGCTAGTATACCTATTAATTGTATACTTGGTGAAGTTTTATTAAGATCAAACGTTATAAGCTCAACTAATTCTATAGCTGCCGTTGTCCTTGCCTTATCGCTTTTATCCTAATGTTACTCAAATGATAGTAATGTGTAGTTTCCGTCTGTATCCTTTCATATCAATTAAAAGCATTTACGGACACAAATGTGGAGATCAGTACTCTTTTGCTACAGGAAAAAATGTATACTGACTATGGTAGAGCCTTATAGGGTACCTTGAAAGCACGAATCAAGATCTATCTAGGCACTTAAGTTTATCATCAAACTAGCGGCCGCCCGCGACTTCGTACACGTGGATCCCGTTTTACCCCTTTATGGATTTAATTTTGCAAAATCCCGTCTTAGTGAGCACCTACGTTCTAAAAGGATGCAAAATTTGAGACACCTAGCACTTAGGTATAGTTTCTGAGATTTCATGATAAGTGAGTGAGTCAATCAGTCAGTCAGTGACCTTTCGCTTTTATATATTTCGACGATAATTATCACTTTATTTTCGCACGTAAGCTTCAAGATGCCAAAACCATTAATCGTCTCCAGCAAATTAACGGTTACAAGTGCCCTCAAAGATTCTCCAGCTTAATCAATTCGAATTACCACACATAAATTCAAACAATAATCACAATGAAATGCCATTAGAATCGGGCGAAGCGCCGCGGGAGAATTCACCGAATCTGCAATAGCTACAATAAAACGGTCAACCCATTTCATATTTAGTAATCTAACATAATTATTCCCGATTGAAATAATTATTTAAGGTATTTTTAACGTAATTGGGAAATGGGGAAAATTGTTATGAAAACAATAAATATTTTTCTATGATTTGTTTGTAGAATTGGATGTACCTACTTACTTCTAACCTTATGTTCAACATGGATGTTGTGAATGACCTGATGGTGGTGAAATCTACAAACTACATACTTTTTCTCTATTGCTACGATAAAATATTATTACGTTACTTATTTAAGTACTTAACTTGTTCTATTTTTAAAATAAAAGAAAAAACAGATAATATGCACCTGTTTTTTTAAATAACTGAAAAATTAGCGAATTAGGTACTTTGCAAAAAAAAATATAGGTGTAAAAACGCTGCATTGTACAAGTACATTCAGAAGTGAGGTGCCTCTTCTTTTTTGCCCATAACATAACCGGGCCCGGATTGCCGTTTTTCTGAAGGGCGGACACAGGATTTTGATTTCTAGGATATTTGTAGGGAACTTTAAGATTGAGCTTAGATAGAAGATGTGGACAGTCAACAATTCCATTTATTAATTTAAATAAAAATATAAGATCGAGTGCAGTTCTACGGTTTTCTAAAGGTTTCATTTTAAACTGATCTAGTCGTTTTGAGTAGCTCGGATTTTTTTTTGTATGTATTGTACCTATATGATGTACTTTAGACTTTACTTATCACATTTCCAAAACGGCCATCATGTCTGAACGTGTATATCGTAATAGATGCTATTTATGAAACAGTCATTTACCGAACCCGTCGTTTATGAGGAAACACAATGACCAGATTAGACATGTGTTGGGGATGATGAAGTCATTATCTCAAAGATACAAACAGTTTAGGGTTATACTTGAGATTATAGCAAAAATGTTGCTCATCAGATGGTGATTTTAGGCGCGTGTTTATTTTTTATTTATCCTGCAAGGCAAAGACATAAAACATGCTGCCTATTTTGCAGCGTAAAACATTTAGATTCAGGCAAATACATAAACCGTACAGCCTACTTTGTCACGTTAAAGGATCTGTCAAGTTAATGTAACTGTAATGTCCACCAAAAAGCAATTCCTTTTTTATTAGATTCGAACAATTTTCCCAGTTTTTCATGGTTTATTCTCATACATCGTCGTCTCCTTATACATTGTTTTATGGATTTAAAATACATAGTTAGAATTTGTGTAAAATAGTAACTTTCTCACTCATCCCTCAACAATGATCCTTGATTCGCTGGGGACTGGAATTCGCTGCCTGTTGCTGTCTTTCCTGAAGACTATAATCCGGGCCTTTTCAAGGCGACAGTGAATAGGCACTTACAGGGAAGATATGTACCATCCTAGACTGCATTCCACTTAACATCAGGTGCGATTGTGGTCAAATACCTACCTTGTTATGCATAAAAAAAAATCTTTTAGACAAAATTATGGCAGTTGGACGCTATCAGTACCTCTTACCAGTCAACAAAGTTTTAGGTATTAAACCTGAAAACCGTTCAGGGATCAGATATCCAATTATGATCAGGTTATTAAGTTTATTAACCGCTGAACCATAGACGGGCAGGGGTTTGAGCTATAATTGAGATACTTGAGACGGACAAGATTTTGTTATGCTTTTTATATTAACTAGCTCGAAATAAAAAACGACGACATCGTTTCAGTGGTGTTCTTTCTTGATTTGATCAATAATGCTGAGTTGCACCACCTAACTTGGAGCTTGACAGCTTACGTGCCTACTCTGTGTCTAAACTTTTAAAAAAGTTTGAAAGAACGCAGAATAATTTATGTAAATTATTTTGACACATACCTACCTACCTACTCGTACCTTTCAGGTGTTTGGTACAGTCAAAAGAACATCATACCATACATTTTATTGCAAAATCGCCTCTATTACAACTGCACAAGATACCGGTAATTACCTTGTTATGCTGTAGTCCGTACTTCAAATGTTTATGAACGTAAAAACTTCCAGGCAGCAAATCTTAATTAGCGAATGAAAACTTTCAAATCAATACGGCGCGGTGAAAACTCGTGACTAAAGAGTCCTGTCAAAATTAATAAGAATGTATTTCTTAACTTTGTTCTTAGGTAATTATTTTTTATCTTACAAAACTTCGCCATTACGGACTTAATATTCTCAGGTAAATCTTTTGGGTTCAGCTGTCTATCTTTCCGTTATTAATTTTTATTAAAACTTTTAATTACCATTATTCGCTTTTACCATTATTTACCTTCAATATTCTCTTCATTTCTTGGCTAATAAACTTGGCCTTTATGAAAAAAATACTTAACTTCGAAGGTTCCAAAGACTGGACTGAATATTCTTTCCCTATCCAAAAGGCTACTAATAACATTTTCATACATAATATATATTTCAAGCCTTTGTAAGGTAAAAAGCAACATAAAACTCTACCCCTATTACATCTCAATCCCAAAATACGTAGTAAAGAAATCAAGCGGACTGAAAACTCGCGCACCGACATATTAGCGGCAATAATTTAAAGATAATGCCCGTGTAATTTCGCCCAAGCGGCCCCCGAAATCTATGGCCTTAATAAACGGGAACGAACTCTATGGATACAATTATTTAACAAAATTACTGCTTTACATGACACGCTTAATGAAATTACAAACAATGCAGCGCCTGTTCGGGATTTAATTTGACTATTTTAATTAATACGTTCCCATTTAGTGCCCTCGTTCGGCGTAAAGATTTTATTCAATTTTAAAAGCGGTAGAGTTGTGAGCGGATTACCGGACGGACTACGGATTTCGGATATTATTTTTGCATAATTTATTTAAAGTACCAAAAGCAACGAATGATGGTACCTACTCAAGTGTATGTATTTTTTGAGCAAACAAGATAAGTGCAAAAATAAAAAGAAATACCGAAGAAAAAATTAGTTAAACCTTTTTTTTTTGTTTCAAAGGTAAGTGAACTTTGATTGTTGTGAGCTCAATTACTTATCAGCCAAAATTGGAGAGCAGGCCTTAATTAATTTCACTTACATCTTTAATACTAACATTAAGTTATGAAAAGATTTCATAAAACATTCATCGCACAACAGCGAAACTTAACAAACAATTCGTCCCAAGAGTGTATTAGAAGAACACTTTATTGCGAAGTTTCAGCTTGTTTGCGAAATTAAAGTGGAAATGTCAAACAAATGCCTCGCGCGAACTAAGTTGGAGTGCTGATTCCTGTCGCGGCGAACACTGATGTACTTTGTCAGATTGGAGACAAAGTTTTTTGAGAATGGGGTTACTGGTCCGAGTATACTGATGTAAATTGAGAATGGGTTAATTACGTATGTTTTCGACTAAGAAAAGAAAAAGGTTTTAAGTACAATTTAATTTATGACATGATTTAAAAAATAAATAATTATTTTACAGTACCATAATGCCTGAAAATTGTTGAACAAGCCAGCGATAAAATCCATAATTCAATTTAAATTATGCTCGGTTTCAATTATTTGACTCTTCCCATCTACAACTCAATTGGTAACGGACTATTATTACCCTGTTTCCAATGCTGCAACTCCCATGTAGCTGTATACCCGCGACTTCAAACTAGATTTGCTGATAAGGTGTGTCATCAGCAAATGAATGACGCAACTCGCCTCTCAATCCGTCAAAATATAACGGCGGTGGTGGAAATCAGGCGCATTACTCTATCAGGAAAGAGTTCTACACAACGACCATAACGTAATGATTAGAGCTAGAGCAAATTTAATCTAAATTTAAATATATGTATAACTCAAAGGTGACTGACTGACTGACTGACTGACATAGTGATCTATCAACGCATAGCCCAAACCACTGGACGGATCGGGCTGAAATTTGGCATGCAGGTAGATGTTATGACGTAGGCATCCGCTAAGAAAGGATTTTACGAAACTCCACCCCTAAGGGGGTAAAATGGGATCCATGCATACGAAGTCGCGGGCAGCCACTAGTTGTATTATAAATTTCTAGTATAAAGTCTAAAGAGTACGGATGCATGAAAGTACGCTGTTAATTTTACTTCGATCCAAAACTCGACTCAATGCAGATTAAAGTACTAATGTCAAACAAATGTGGCACAACTTGAACAAAGTTGGAAGTGCCAATTCCTGTCGCGGTGACACAAGCGGACCATGTACTCTGTCGGCTGAAAACAAACTTATCGGACTGTAAGCTTCGCTATCCTTGGATAGCGTTGCTTGTATAGCAGACGCTATTTGATGAACGAATTATTCCCATCTCTCTGTTAAATACGCTATCATTGCAAAATAATTTACTTACTACTTTTTATGAGCTGTCAAAATGCGATTTTCCCCTTTTTTAAGCAATATAAACCCAAACGTCTATTCACCACTACTGTTTATCAACTAAACATAATTCGATTACGAATTGATTGAAAATCTAAAATAGTTGATGGAAATCTGATTGTGTTTTTAGAAATAGATCAGTGCATTCTTTTAGCCTTTGCCTTTTTTAACCTTTTAGTAATTGGTAAATAGCTAGAATCTATGGCTATTATGGTGTCAAGTGATAGTTACTCTCTACAAAAATATTATGTCGTACCTATTGAGAAGTTTGGAAAATTACACCAATAGCCAAAATATCTTCTTCTTCTTCTATTCGTGTCGACAACAAATTTACACAGTGTCAGCCCAAAACTCCGCCACAGGAGTGGCGTTGTCAGAAGCACTCATCAAATCAACAGCCAAATCAATATTATTAACTTACGCTATGCTTCTATGAACGTGAACGTGTATATTGGGTACACGTGCGTTATTAATTTATATTACTGAAGCCAATTAAAATATATTTTAATACGATTAGCGAATCTCAAATTATCAGTCTCTTACTTTGTTGTTGGATTTTCCGTCATGCCATTTTGAATTAAACCTTATCTTATTTCTAATCCAATCTTACAAGACAGAGTCTACACTCAAAATTAAGTAACGATGTTAAGTATTTCTTAAACGAAAACCTTATATTAAAACATAAAGTACCCTTGTAAAATAAATGGGAAGATCCCGCCATTTTGCGTTATAGGGCAGTAGAGCGTTATTATATTAGGCTGTATAAATAACTATCTTCTTTAGAATATTACACGGTAATTTATTTTGGTATTACTTGTAGGAAATTGCTACATTTTTACTTTAATTGTCATGTAAGTATTGCGATTTTGGTATTTTTCTTTCACATAATAAATGTGTGAGTAGGTCTATAACTTTCTAAAAACTTAGGATGGATCATCAACATCATTTCAGCCATAGGACGTCCAATGCTGAACATAAGCCTCCCCCAATGCTTTCCATGTTGATCAATTGGTAGCGGCCTGCGTCCAGCGTTTCCCTGCTACCTATAAGATGTCGTCGGTCCACCTTGTGAGGGGTGTGTAATGTATGATATAACTACATATCATATAATACTTAGAGGATATAACATCAAATTATATAAAATCATTTAATATAATAATTATTTACTATAATAAACGAATAATATAATTTTAAAACGAATAATTTTAAGACAAATAACTAACAACATAACTGATATAAAACGGTTTGATATAATGAATATTTTCTATAAAACTTACAATGTATACTATTTAAAACAAATAACATTCAAATCATATAAAAATAAAATGTCGAACAATCAAATGAGATAAAATTCTTTTCCTATAAAACTTAAATCATATAACAATAATTTTATATAAAGTTCAATTGTTATAATAAGCATTGCATGCAGCAAGCAAGCAAGCAAACAAGCAAGCAAACAAGCAAGCTAGCAAACGAGCGAGCAAGCAAGCGAGCAAGCAAGCAAGCTAGCAGGCTAGCATGCAGGCAAGCAATCAGGCAAGCAAGCTAGCAAGCAAGCTAGCATGCAGGCAAGCAAGCAGGCAAGCAAGCTAGCAAGCTAGCAAGCTAGCAAGCAGGCAAGCAAGCAAGCAAGCAAGCAAGCAAGCAAGCAATCAAGCAAGCAGGCATGCAGCATGCAAATTTGACTAAAAACTTGAGACTTCTGTCACGGCTCCGGCACTGCGGGGCTCTGGCGGTCCCTCGCGTGCTAATCGCCTCGCCCCTCCGTGCCTACGCGCTTCTAAATTACACTCTAGGGGTAGGGCAGACAAGACTACGTGGAGTCGGTTTTACGGCGATTCGTTTTTGTCACTAAAGTCATTTATAAGTCAAGCTAAAGAAGGACATACTAAAAGTTATACATATCTATCAGAAATTATATCAATTAAAGAGTATACCAAATAGTCGTTATAACAAATAATATTTATTTTATGTAATGGTTATATGAAATATTATTTATATTAAACAAAATTACATCAAATGAGTCTTAGATTAAGTAAGGTTTATATCAAATGTCTTTATGCGTTTTGATTGGTATCTGAAATGACATTATTAGAAATGCTTTATTATATGAAGTAAACATTATATGTTAAAAAATTATATCAAGTGTCATTATAACATACGTTTATTATACAATATGAACGTTATTGAAATGAATTTATACCATATAAACTTATATAAACTGTCACGCACCCCCTTGTGAGTGGACGTCCCACGCTGCGTTATGGTTATAGTTATTGTAAAAGTAAGATGGTGCAACTCAGCCTTAGAATGTATAATGTTATTGTACGGTTATTACTTTTACTGATCTGTTGTTATATCACCAGTAAAAGAGTATGAAAGCGTTCATAGGTCACATCGCAAAGTGACTTTAGGCTAACATTAAAATGTGTGACAAAATAAATGAAATTCTGTAGTTCAGAAATTCGAAAAAATTAGATACATCGATTCAGAAATCGATGCTTCTAATCGAGAAAATCTCTAGCGAATCCGCATAGCAATTAAAAAGCGATTAACATTGAGAGCGGCGTCGGCACCTGCGTCCATTGTCATACAGCTAATGGCCCATTTGAACCTAGAAACTATCCTGTTTGCTTGTTTTGTTACTTTGTCAACCCTCACTGGGATAACTATTCCCATTTACAGCCTGAGCTGTAATAAAAACGACCACTTTTATCATAAATAACGAATGAAAAGCCATTCTAAAGAGCCATTCAAAATTCGTGTTACGAGTTGCTAACAATTCCTCGTTGTATTTTTATCAGCCGTAAATGGATGCGTGGATAGCGATGTCCATATCGTTGTCGATGCCTAATGTTAAAATTTTGGCATTGAAGTATAAATAAATATCCAGGAGAGTTGATATTGGCTCAGTATTAGTACCTACCTGTACCTATCAGAATTAGATCCTCTTTATTACTAAAAAATAAAAGATTTAGTATACTTTTCAGTGCTGTGTTCGCTGCTTCATAAGAAAAATCAATGTTTCGAAATTTCACATCGGATTTTTTTTTCATTAGGTACGTTTTCATTGCTCAAGTCATACCTACCATACATATTCCATACCTACTACATATTCCTACACTGAAGATATTGTATCTCCTGAAAAAAAAATACTCTGTTCATGCTATGCTTATAGCACAGATTACATTGCGAATATTAAATTAGCTTACTTGTCAATTAGGTACGTATCAGTTAGCTTTGGTAAAGATTCAGCTTATGAATAAAAAAATATTTCCACCTTACATTTCTTTTCATGATTCTTTTCACATATAATTAACTGCCACGCTATTTAATTGAGGGCTCAATATTTCGAACTGAGCGTGATCAGTTGTAATCAACGTAATTTATGTTTTAATGGAAACGTGTAAACGTACCTAATGGGTTACTGAAATGTGGACGTCATATTTCAATCCGGTTTTTGTTTTATTGAAAGTTTAATTTAAATTTTCACATTATTTTACCGCTCAAAATTCATGCCTCTAAAAACAACTGAAAATCTGAGCTGAATGTATACCAAAGTTAGCACCTTTGATAAGAATCATAATAATAATCAATGAAACATCAATAACTTATCGCAAATTATGTATAACAAACCTTATTCGTTATGCATATTTTACGTCCTTGACAATTTCGTTCGTTAACCTTAGATTTTGTTCAAAAGAAAGAACATCATTTATAGTTCTTCTCTTTCTCGTCATTACAACCGTACCTATTACATATTACCAGTACATATTATTATTTTGTGCTATTACCTACTCTGTCTCATGTCTAAAAATTGCGACGATAATTATATTTTTTAGTCTGCACTCTGTATTTATTTTAACTGTGGAAACTTTGCTGATTTCTGTCTTATTTTTTGTGTGATTATTTGTCTGTATATCAAAATTGTTTGTTTCCCTAATATAAATAAAATAATAAAAAAGCTGGACCGTATAAAAAGCTAGTTCTCATAATTTTCCAATGCTTCAATTAATCAGGAATCTGATACCAATTTCACAAGTTCGATGCAGTAAAAGTGCAACTTCTGAAGAAAATTGGCGAAGTTAATAATTAATTATAAACTCGGCTCATCAGCCATAGCACGGCAGATCAAGTTCTGTAATAGTTTTAAAATCAATAGCTTCAATGTACTTTTCTCCACTTTAATTTATAAATCTGGAAACTTATGTTACCTTTTTATTTATCCCAACTCTACAACTCTATCCGAGGATATCATAAGAGAAGACTACGGGAAAAATATCTTAATAGATGTTGTAAGATGCGAATACGGAAGAAATATGAGAACACCCCTTAACCCGTCTGATCCGCGTGGGGAGTGTAGCCCAAAGCCTAATTTTTGTCTCTAGTAAATTAGTCAATTTCTAATTACATCGCACAGTGTTTTATTTTGCCTTAGAAGCGGACATCCATGTTTTATTAATTCAATCGTTAGATATTACTATTATGTATAAAATTGATGAAGGAACTAGTAGTTGCTTTTGTTTAGTTTCGAAGAAATATTAGATTTTGTGATTTTATGAAAAAAAAACCAGTTTTATTATGCATGAAGCCAAAATTTTGTAAATAAATTGACCATAACTATAACGTCTACTTTTATGCAAAAATAAATGGTTATCGGTGCAGTAATTAAAATTTAGGAATTCTTTATTAATTTTTGATTTTCAGAAAACATTTTTTCCTCCGTTGTCCTAGCGAATTGGCAGCAATTCTTACTTTATATTGATGCATGATTAAATTATCAATAATACCTTAAAATATTATTTTCCTTGCATGTCAAAATGTATTTAACCCTTCAAAGTACCGGGAATTACAGTAAAATTCTTACAACCCTTAAAGCGCCCATACGCCGAAATGTAGACGAAAACTCTCCAGAGACGCCTGTCTCAATTAAAGTGATGTAAGATGCGTAATAAAGGGCAATTTGCTTGATTTATTGAAGCATTCGTTACTAAGGTTCGTTTGAGGTTAATTGTAGGCTTACTGATACGAATTGGGGGGTTTTTGCTGTTAGAGATCTAGTTGTACTAAAATTGCGAGGCAACACTGAATTACTGGTTTGGTTATTGCTTACACAAAAAGTGACTTGTGAACTGGAGGTTACTACTAACTGTTCGCATCAGGAATAAAATGTTGCGTAAATTCAACAAACTATTTTGTAGTGAGCTAAACTTGGTTTGGTTATAGATTAACACTTTTCTCAATGAATGTTGACTGTTCAAAATATTTCATATCTTTCCCTACAAATAGCTATTAAAATGAAACTGCAAGTAAAGGGTTACTTATTTCAACTTGTGAACTACATTTAAATACCATTTCTTACAATGTCTCTTAATGCAGGTAAAACATACTTTCTGTGATCTTCATTAATTTAATTGTGGTAAAAATGTTTTTCCTTCCAGGAAAACACTTTTTCAATTTCTAATTAACAAAATAGGAAAATAGGTTTTTCCAATTTGGGTAATTAATTGGGTTGTGTTTTTCGGAATTAATCTTCCTTAAGAACTTTGATTTTATAATTTACAAATTTTAATTACATGATTATGATTAATAATAAGTATTGTGGGAAGGGCTGATTGATTCAATGAAATTAAAAAATAATCAACGAAAAAGCATGATCAAACGTAAGATTTTCATTTGTTTTTTGATTCTTTGATGATCATAATTAAAAGGGGGTACCCAAAAGATTGAGAACCTCATGCCAGTATATAAATTTGAGATATTGCCTAAAGACGGTAAAGACAATATGTTTCTCAGGATCAAAAGCTTACAGAGATTTGAAGTAATTTGTTAGAGCAATTAGAGCATTTCACATTAATCTGAATTAAGCTTTAGTACACCATCTAATTTGACTTCAAAGACTTTGATGAATAGGGATAGTACTCTGCCTTTGTGAGACACATTGATATGATAGATACGTTATTATATTTCAGATGATATGCTGCTATTGGGTATTGATGTAATTGTTTTGAGTATTAGGTGTCAATAGAAACTACAGGAGTATCAAATCCATAGACTGAATTGTAACCTGGATTTGCAAAATCCTTTGTATGATTCTATTCTATGGTTAGCGATAATCACCGTTATAGAGTTTTTCACCTTTTCAGTTAGGTACTGTACATACTATGTAAATAACACTTTAGATGTCTATTTAAATTCACAAAACAGGAATAAAGGCAGTTTTATGACAACCCATTATAGTTTTGTTGCAAAATTCCTTTCATTACGCCACAGTATACTAGCTCGATGTTACTGTCGTTTTGATTAATTTTCATTCTTTTTTATATGATTTATAACATATTAAACTAATAGGCAACACTAATTTCAAGTCATCACACATTAGACATGTACATACCTTAGAATAACTTAAGTAGGTATAGTAAAAACTCACAAAGCATTAAACTTCACAAAAGAACCGCATCCCACCGCACGTGCCATCACATAACACTCAATATTCTCCTTCAGACAGCGTCTCAGTAAGCAGTAATTTATTATATTAAAAACCCACGTTATCCCGGAAAGAACGCACTGCTGACGTGGTCGCTCATAAACTGCTCCCGGATTTAATAAAATTTATTCAGCCCGCTCTACCGGGAGCGACAAATCATAATTCTCCTGGAATAGGTACTTATTTAGTTGGCCCGAAGTTTTAGAGCCAGTAAAGTTTACTCCGGCGAGAATATGCTGAGTGGACGGGTACAGACCTGCTCGGTTGTATTTTACGAGAACTCTTAGAACCCCGTAAACGGCCACTCGGCGGCCTAAGAAGATGTCGATGCTGCTTATTGTGTTTGGGTTAGGGTTTCTTAAGTTCTGTTAGACTTACACAAAGTATACCTAATACCACAGAATCGTCATTTTAACTAATACCTACGAAAGTACAGACGCCAGCACAAGTTAAACACCAAGGTGTCTTATGTAGTTGCAATAGAGTTTATTTGGCAACAAAAATGTACAGTCTATTTCGGGACTATTCCCACCTCTCGTTCCCACCACTGCAACTCCTGTGTAGCCAGGATCTACAGCTTGACCGCCACAAAAACCCAACCAATGAAGGTCAAGTTTGTCCCGGGGGAAAGTTAAACTGTCATTGGACCCGCAACGAAATTAATCAGAAGAACATAGGAGGAGTTCGAAATTAAGGTTCGACTTCCCTCCATTGCAAAGCGGATGACAGGTGACAAACAAAGGTTTAAAACCTTTAAGAAAAAGATTCTGCACCACGGACAATAAATTAAATTAAGGGGGCCTATCTTATGAGCAATTAGCAACTACCTGCCAATAATATTTTTCACAAAATCGCTTAAAAGCACGGAAATTTTTCCTTGTCGCGACAAGATCGGTGTAATAAATTGCGGAAACAGATGTATGTTGTATTGAATTAAGCATTATATCACGTTCATGTTTCCAAAGATCACACTCCCACAAGATATGATGGGCAGACTGCTCATGACTGACATCATCAGTGGAACACTCGCAAAAAGGAGACGGAACTAGTTTGAATTCGTGAAGTTTATGTTTAAAGTTGCCATGTCCCGTGAGGAACTGCGACGAGCAATGGTCGATTTCTAACCATCGCCTAGTTAGACGTTCGCGTACATTCGGGAAGAATTTATATAAGTGACGTCCTTTGACTGACGTATCCCATCTTTTTTGCCATTCATTAAGTAAATCTGAACAGAGGCATGACGGACGAGTTTATAGTCGGGCGCAATGGAAACGCGCACCGCTGACGCAGCGCGCTTACGGTCGACCCGCCACCTCGGTTGGCGCGGGCCGATTTTATCAAACACCCGCAACGAGAGAAAATAAAAAAAAGATGTTTACTCACCGAATATTTAACCAGAAAACACAAACGAGGCGATAAATAGACAGAATAACTTACAGTTTCCGTAGTTCGTGTCACATACAAACCGATTATTACACTCACAAACACTTATAAGCGATTTATCTATTTTTATAAGCAAAAACTCCCGAGAGCTCCGTACGCTAGCACTACACCGTGCGGGGCGGGGGGGGGAAGTGTACAGTCTGTGTACCTACCATGAGTTTACGTTAGGTGTGCTCGCTAGCAAGTACGTCAAAAATCTCTATGAAGATTTTGTTTCTTGAAAGTAGCCGCTAGGGGCGCTGCACAATATGTCATACAATTAATGTAATTTTTTTTACGCAGTCGCTAGCGAGCACACCTAACGTAAACTCATGGTAAGCACACTGATGTGCCGTCGTCTGTAATATAGGTAGAGAAAAAGGTAAAGCTATTACCTACTTTTGTATTAGGTACTTACATAATTTTAAAACCTTATAATTAGATAGATTCTCTGTCAAGGCAATAAGGTAATATTTTTACGCCCGTATTCACAAACATTACTATGAGGTCTCACAGTGCGGTGGACGAACCAATCACAGAGCTTGTGCGTTCGATTTGCCACTTCACTTAAGCAAGCATCGTTTGTGAATACGGGCGTTAGTCACTATCTCTCATATACATAGAATCTACTTATCTACTTAAAGTTTCCAATGATTACTAATAAGCGTAATAAAACAGCAAAGTTAATTGGCTTAGCAAAACATTGTACGGAATCGTAATAAAATGCGAATCATAATGCAAATCGTGAGATTAACGGTCAAAATTAAATGTTAGCTACGAACGAGGCAGCGCCTGATTCTGGAAAACCGCAATTTGCCTCTAAACTCACATTGCTACGTATTTTCGCGGCGTTATTTTTAAATTACTAACACTGGCTTGATGGCGATTTTATTTCCTGGCGTCGGTGCGGGAAATGAGGAAAAGAAGACAGTGCGGATGGAAATTTGGATATAGCACTTTTGTGTTGGTTTTTTAAACAAAATACATTTCGGTCCCTGATTGCTGCTCGCGATTTGTTGAACGGCGAACCATTGTGCCCATTTCAATACTCTTGGCTCTCTTTTTAATACTACAACATTTTTATCGCACTTATTTGATTAGAACGGCACAATCACATAATTATCGCAAAAGTAAAATTATTTTTGAAGGAAAATTTATAAGAAACAAAATCAGTACCTATTGATTAATAACCGAAATACATAGCTTAGGCTGAGTTGCACCACCTAACTTTGACAGTAACTATAACGATAACCGGTGTTTTTTGTATGGAGTTTGTCAGATTTTTGACGAAGTAAGATGGTGCAACCCATAATGATCTTTGTATCAAAACACTCTTGAAACGCTATGGCCATAACGTTAAACTCCAAGCTAAATTGTCCGTCATACGATTAACCGTAAAAGTCCTACGTCATCAAGGCAAAACAATTTATCCTTTCTAGTCCCAGTAAACGAGGGCGTTACAAACACGCTCCTGTGCTATCCCTACACTGCAAGTTAGTACCACAATGTAGATTGACATAGAAGTTCCCCGAAACATGAGTAACTACACGACAGATTAGTGGAATAAGCAATTATAGGTATATCCATCAACAACAGTTCATCCATCCGATATCCGTGATCATTACTCGAGCAACAAATGACAATCTAATAATATAAATAAATGATGAAGTTTGTAAGTTAGCAAATTAGCCTTCACTAAAAAACCTATTAAACTGTAGCGAGGCCATAACACATGGCGATATAATTTATAAGTCGGTGGCGTCAATCACACTAGGTAATTATACCATTTTGTTAGTGTGATTATGAAATGAAGAGTAGTTTTAGTCGTATTAGGTACTATACTTTAAAAAATTTAGCAGGTCGTAGTGCAACAAAAATGTATTCTATTCTTAAAGTAATCGAGGTGTGTTTTGAATTATTCACTAGAGCATGCTCGACGAAATCGTAGATGCTTAAAAATTCGCTTTAGTACTCGGACCAAGACTGCTGTGCCGTTATCCATTGTGGCAGTACTCAATTAAGATATATCCCTGGTATTAAAACCAGCTTAAGTACTCCAGGCCAAGTAGGAGGAGTCGGGTTTATTTCACGTGCAATTTAACAAGACGTAAGGTATTGCAAAACAGCTCATATGTTCGTAATACTCAGGTTGCATACTCACTGAAATAAAGAGCGAAGTACTAGGTAGGTCATCACCATCATTTCAGCCACAGGACTTCCACTGCTGAAAATATAAGCCTCCCCCAACTACTACTACTGTTGCATAAATTATAGATAGAGTTACTTTGTATTATATATTTTGTAACTAAAATTATTGGAACCATGCTTAACTGAGTAATTATATTTATGGTATACCTATGTAATCTCATATTAATATGTAATAGAGTTTAAATTTGCTTTTGCCCGCGGCTTCACCCGCGTGAAATTTCGTTTGTCACAGATCGTCATAAATTACAGCCTATAATAATATGTTAATAAAGGTTATAAACAATAATAGTGTAAAGTTTCATCAAAATCAGTTCTGCAGTTTTTGTGTGAAAGAGTAACAAACATCCAGACAACCAGACATCCAGACATCTAAACTTTCGCATTTATAATATTAGTAGGATACTATTTATCTATGTGATCGTCTGTAAAAAAAAATGAAAAAGACTGTCACTCTATTGATATTCCCAATACATTGGCATATAAACAAAACCAGTAAAAGTTTTTTCTACTTATAAAAAAAGTTAAGCAACGATTCACCCAGTGCTCTACCTTCACGAACTCTGTGTATCCCGACCGGAATAAGCTCATGCGTCACCACTTCAAGCTGTGCCCTTGTTAGCCCATAAGTCTGCCAGTCACCGCGGCAGTGTGTCGCGTGACTGAATAGCACAAGTCGCGCCGGGTGCAAAACATATGCGATAATGTCAAACATGCGTTTTTATTGTACATTATGAGGGTCTTTTGCAATAAACGACTTTGTGTTACCATTTTACTGACCCTAATGTACTTAAGGGTGTCGTCAAGATTTATATTTAGCTGTAGAAAAGATTTGTACCTAGTTATGATTGCTTTCAAAAGTCAAAGTCAAAGTCAAAATTTCTTTATTTGTTTAGACTAATAAATAGTTCCTACAAATCGTCATTTTGCTCTTAAGGAGCCTCTACATGTCTCAAATCTTTTTACCCTACCAGCGCTTCGAGACCAACATTTGGCAAGTGCTGAGAAGAAGCGCCGCAACAAACTCAGTCACCACTGTCTGCCGGTTAATATAAATAAATAGAAATAGCAGTAGTAGGTACATTTTAAAACGCTTTTTTACATACATCAGTGCTGTATTAATTCCGATTGTTAGGTAAAGTCTTTTCAAAGAAAAATTTAACAGGAAAAAGGTTTTATTAAAGAGAAAAAAAAGCTAACAACATAATATTTCTGAACATTATTCAAATCTAATTAAATCCTGTTCTCATTAGTGAAGTTGAACAAAGGCCGTTCCAATTAGCGAAACAAACTTCAATTGGCTCGAAAGAAAATATTATGATCCAAAATCATTCGGATTAACGACACAATAACGTGAAAATCAACGACGTTTAATCAAAATCGCAAGAACAATAGAGTAATCAGAAATAATATAATTTTCGCGTTCATTATAACTCCATCGGAGAATTACTCATGGTTGACTGCAAATGAAAAGATCACAATCGGACGATATTAGGCCGGGTGATGACTAAGCTACAGTTATTCGGAGGTAGGGTTGTCAGGTGTCCGGATTTAACCGACGGACGTGTCCGGCTAAGAGTAGGCGCACACCGTTGATTTTTAGTTGGCCGATAGTTGTGCCTGATTTTAATTTGTATGAAGAATCGGCCAAATCGAATCGGCGTAGTGTGTGCACTCCCATACATGCCCATACTGATCAACTGCCCGACTAAACTATCGGCCGATGAAAAATCAACGGTGTGCGCTTACTCTTAGGCTGAGTTGCACCATCTTACTTTAACTTTGACAAACGTCAAAAAACTCCATACCTACATAAAGTACCGGTTATTTTTATTGTAACTGTTAAAATAAGGTGGTGCAACTCAGCCTAAATATTTTCTCGTCCAGTCTATTTGTTTTTTGCTAGGCTTTTAATGTAGCTGCTGAGTCAGTAGAAAGTCGAACGCACAAGTAAAGCCATGACGCATTATTTATTATGAAATACTTTTCGGCTTTTAGAACATATCAAAGCTTTTAAAGATGTGATTAGCTATTTAAAAAGTAGATATGTTCAGTTTTTAGGGTAAAATGTTTTTTTATGCAGTAAAAGGCATGACCGCAATCGCACTTGATGTCAAGTGAGATGCATTCTACAATGGAACATATCTGCCCTGTAAGTGTCTATTCACTATCTCCTTGAAAATTCCCGGATTATAGTGTTCGGAAAAATAGAAAAAGAATAGAAAAAAAAGAAGAAAGAAAATGTCCGGCCAAATTAAACACCGCGTCCGGCTTCTGTTTTTGGACCGGGCAACCCTATCGGAGGTATTTTCTCCCTCTTCTCCGTGAATAGTCAGCGGAAGGTGGGCCTTATCTCCGGTGCCATCTAATTGCAACGTAAATAAATAGTCGATGTAACAACTTTGTATGGGTTGTTTGTATACGGGACTCTAACGTCGAGAGAGCTACAGGAGAAATACGTTACATCTGATAAGGACTTAGTTTCTCCAACACAACCTTGGATGAGATGTTTGAAATATGTAACAACATTAGGCTATTCTCTAGGAAAATTATGAAAAAGAGAAAATCGTATCCAGTCAGATTTGACCAGTGCGAGTGGAGTTTGTAGTTTAATTATTGGAGTGTCAAAGTAGTCTAATTATTTTATTCCTATAGTGAAGGTATACTTTACTCAAGAAAAGCTTTCTAATAGGACGACTCTTTAAAGCATTTGCAGTATTTTTGAGTCCATGTAACTAGCACTAGGGATGAATTCAAAATCCTTTGAAGAAATTCATTAATTTAATAGATTGATCTTCAGCTAACTATATTACAGGTACAAATCCATATTCTACCTACGCTTATTCGATTTTCGCTTCTAATACATGCCAATAGCGGATTATAAGCAACAAATTTCCTAGTCCGCAAATATTAACCGAACACATCGAGATGGTATTTATTCTTTATGAAAACCCGTGGCTGTTTTTACAAGTTTCACCGTAAAAAGGACGATGAAAGTTATGAGGGTAGGGCGACTCGTAAATAGCGCGGGGGAGAATAGGGGATGAAGGAATAATATATCAATACGAATCTTTAATATTCGCGCGCCGCTACCGTAAATCAAAACGAATGAAACTGGATAATAAATCTCCTTTTTTACTTTTCACATTAAAAAATAATTGAATGTGGCTTCTGAACGTTTTGATTGGTGTTGTAAAAATGATGTTTGAGATACGCATTTTGGAAATTCAATGATAAAATTGTAATTAATGTTTTTATAAGACACATAAATCACAAGATATAAAATGTAATTTTTGTTCAAGTCAGGCTCTTCGGCTCCAAAACCTCATGCGTTTCGTCGGGTTTGACACCTTTAACTAAATTATTTTGTATAATGTTTTTAAATGCTTTTCCATTATTTTGACTCCAGTGAAGTATGTAATAAACGCTTTTGTATGTTAATTAAATGGGTTTCATGGGAAATCTTGCGCACCTTCCCCCTTAACTTTATATCCTCAATGGCTACCATTGCATTTTATTTCCTCACATTGCATACCGATGTTGATCTAGACATAAACATTGTAGTATATTTTAGACCACCTCATGTTTAAAACCACACTCATTTTCCATCGGTATGAGCTATTCAGCGCTTGCAAGCGCGTTATTACATCCAATGCAACATTTGCTTAAATTTTGAGTACACAAGAGCGCTGGGATGGGTAATACAGATAGTATAGTAGGAATATGAAAAATCCAGTAACTTTTTACGAATTGATAGTTGGTTCTTTCTTTTTTTCAAATTAAAATTTATGTTCGCATTTGAACAAAGAGCATAAGGACACACATTAAGCGCCATTTGGTTCTTCCAGTTATTTTGTAAAAAGACATTCATTTTGATAATTTAGCTTATAATTTCAGCCTGCTAGGGAAAAGTCTATATCAGTAGTGTGGGTTAGTTCTGCTAAATAGCAGCGTAAGATTTTTACATTGATGATTCGATTTCACTTTACATGTTTCCTCATTATCATCATCATCGTGCATAGGGTAGGTACTCAGTTGTTTCAGTAACTGAAATGATGATGACACAGATTTTCTGTTAATAGAGTGGATGTGAAGTTACTGAACCTACTCCGACTACGGTCCCATGTAGAAGGGAGCTTTTATTCATACCGGTCCTGAAAGCGTTTAAATTGAAACCAATGGTGTCATTTCTCTTTAGTGGTTTCATTTTGGTTGAACTGATTCCGCTGTATAAGTAACTTCCAGTGTTAATATCTAAAAATACTTACATTATGTAAAATGCTTTTTTACTGTTTCAATATTTTTTCAGTTATTTGAAGAAGATTTTTGGTAATTATGTATAAATATTTAAACCTCGTCAAAAGAATCCATACATTTTCTTTGAGTATGTACAGTCACGGAATGAAAAGGTTCGTCAGTTTTCAAATTGATTCCTTCAACGAATCGCGAGCACATGTTACATTTTGAAACTATGTTACAGAATAATCTCGAGTTAGAGAAAATAATCTTTAACTGTTCGTCAGTAAAGTTCAAAATTATTCAGATCAAAGTTGTTTGACGATTTATCTTGTCAAGAAGATTATTATGATTGTAAACTAAAACCTTCTTGTTGGTTCAACCTGCCATTATTATTTCTATTAAATAAAAAAAACTATTGTCAATTGGTCAATGTCATCATTGCATTGCACTGATGGGACAGAAAAATAAACAAGCAAAACCTTATTCGTTAGCAAACGTCATATTTATTTTCATGTTAGCAGCACTGTTTCTTGCACTGTTATGTTGGCAGGTTTGATTCTTACAGTACCTAGTGCAAGCGAAAACCGACACTAAGGTGACGAACCTTTTCATTCTGCGACTGTACAAGTGCTGTATTAAATTGTTTCTGTTTTGTGGTTTTTCATTGGATACATTTCCAAGAAAATCTTTTCTTCTCATAGATTTAACATTATATTCTATTTTATTTTGAAGTTATTATCAAATAGTTCTACATTTGTCATTTCAACAGTGCTTCTTATAAGTTTGTCCATAATTTTGCTAAATATAGGGCTATGTTATGCACCTAAATATGCAATTCCGACCAAACTTCGCACTAGTTAAGCTCTCTCATAAAATTTGTTCAACAAAATGTTCTTGGCGGCTAAACAATAAAAATTAAGCGGTAGGCTCACTTGTTTGTAGGTAAGTGATTTTAATATTAGTAGTTTTACAAGTGACTATAATATTCACAATTCTATTAATACATTTATTGTTTACGTATTTAGATAAGAGGTTCAAACAAAAAAGTAAAATTTCGTTTCACTTACATAATGACACTGATCTTAATACTCAATCTACAATATTTCTTTGTCTTCACGGTCGTTACACTCTTGACAGTCGTCATGAATGATTTGTTGGGGGTGGGTTTTTCTTGCCAAAGAGCCAAAGCACACGACACGATGCGTTGCGGTGACGAGCCGCGCGATATATGGCAAAGTCTTTGTGATGCGGCGCCGCAACGACGCAACGACGCAACGATGGTTCTCACTTACTCTACTATAGCTACCTACTCATAGAAAAGCGCAAAATTTACAGAAAGCAATACCAGCCTTAATTGCTATATTGCAACCTAAGCATACTACGTCTTGCGCTATTATGGAAGGAGTGTAGAAACACGAAATTAAGTTGAGCTCGCGCGCACTATGCGAGAGTTGTTTTTGAGTTTTGTCTGGTGTTTGCTAACCTCCATAAAATTATTTCGTTTACCTAAACAATCCTTGCTATTTTAGTAGTAGTGCTATTTCAACTTTTTCGATGTTTTTGGTGTGACACATTTTGTGTGTGTACAGAAAGCGAAATTGATTTTCTCAATCAAAGATTTCTTCATTCAGTTTAGATGTAGGAGAGTAATTCAATATCGGTAAGTATAGGTACCCTCGAAAATAGCAGTATTTTTGGAACAAGCGCTGTGAGTAACTTAAAGCCTGGAATAGGCATTTTGACAACTCTAGCTGTTGAATACCTTTTAGCAAGAATCACTCGGCTATACCGTAAATATTGAATCATGAAAGTATTTGTAGACTACTATTATTAACTTCAATAGGTTACGTTAAAAGGCATTTTAGATTAGTACCATCTATCTTATTATATCACGGTCTGAAACTTATTTCACGTCCACAAAGCCTAAGTAAAGTCATAAATCGAATTAGGAAAGTTAATCCAGTGTATTTGTACCCCCAAATTAATGCCTTGTCCCAATTCACCGACGTTCCTCCAAGAACCTTCGATTTTGTAATAAATCCCTTTCAATATTGACGACAAGTCAGTTTATTTTCGTGGCAGTTATTACTCACCGGTCGGTTTATTTACGAGTAAAATTAAACCGCTTCTTTGATAGGGTATTCTTATCTCTTTTCTAGGAAATTGGAATTCAATCTTGTTTGATGTTATGTAAGAAAACAAGGTATTGTTGTGTTTAAGGTGAAATTATTTCAGACAAATACCTGGGCTTGAAGATTGAAAATTCCCGATTTGTTTTCGATATTAACGTACAACTATTAATTTATACAAAAGTTAGTGATGTAGCCAAGCGATCGTATAGTTTAGGTAATTGACACTATAAGCCAATAATTGACTAAAACTCAATTTCTTTGAAAGTTTTCAGGGCTAGAATTTCAGCCCTGAAAACTGAGTAAGTTTGTTATAAAATTATTTTTTGACTATTTTATCTATTTTACTAGTGAGGTTATCACTTCCTTTTGCTAAGCAAAACCTATAAAAGAGTCTAGTTTTAACAGTGAAAAATAAGTTTAATAGATAGTGGTGTCAACCAGTTTGTGCAAAAAGACTGCGTTATACCTACATTTATACAATATAGTCTGCTGCATAAAAATAATCTTACCTACTTGCTTAAGATAAAATAAATAATACTAGTTACCTACTAACTCAAAGTCATCAAAGTCTCGTTAACTTCGTTTGGAAACCCTGACTCAGTTATTTCTAGAAACCGAAACTGTCTGCCATCGAAGTATAACTTAGAGTTGAACCTCATTTTATTGCCCTCACATTTTCAGAGACAGACGACCGCTTCGTATTTTATTATTAGAACTGGAGATTGGTCGACAAAGAATAAATTTCCAGTTGGAATATTAGAGAAGTTTCACAATAGTCCCCTCTTGCAAACTCGAGTTCCAAATACCGTTATTCAAATTTAACTTTTGATAAGATACTCGTATTGAATAGATTCAAGCTGCGTTGCCAACTTAACGGTGGCAATGAAGTTGATCTTGTTTACATCTTAAGGTGACACTCCTGATATGAGTGTCACCTTCATAATAAGATGTAAATATCGCTTTTAAAAAGAAAACTACTACAATAGAAAAAGGTAGAAATGTTTTATACCTAAGACGCTGAACCATTTTTATGAATGTTAATATAGATAGATAAAGATGGGACTGATATAAGAAGAAAATAGGCAGAAAATCCAACGTACCTACTTGTAGGTAACTCTATCTGAAAACGGGTGAAACAGGGGATTAAAGTTTGTATAGAGACCCCAGTTATATCGATATGAATACTCATTTTATGCGTTTTTGATAGGGGGATATGTGGGCGATAAAGATATATTTTATAATGCATAATGCCAAAAAGTGCCATAACATAACGCATTTGTAATAAATATACCACATTTTTAAGGTCATAATACCATACCCAGGCATGACTTTGAAAGGGGAACTTAAAGCGCTTTCCAAGGGCACTCAAGGGTTTGTGAAATCCCCAAAAACGCTACAGACTATCATTCCACTCGCAAATTGTCCCGCAAATGCCTCATGCCTCAATTTATTGCCTCGCACTATGTCCCCCTGAAGTTTATTTTCAAACCGCCAGAACTTAAAGCCCTTTCGCGTTATTGCTTTTTTCTAAGGGACGACTCATGGCCCCCAGGAGTATCGAAAACACATCTGTAAATTGAAATGGAAAAGGGTCGAAAACTCGTAAGGGTAATAACTATAAGTTTGCGTTTCTAGGTGGGACTGGTCCGAATACCATCCGATATTAGGTAGGTTCACCTATCTCCCCCAATCGGGTCCAATGGATTTTTAGATTTGTAAGATTGCTAAGCGCGGCTCTGGTTCGATATTCAGAGTTCAATATGCCTAGGATGCGCTACGATAAGCATTTATCACGCCGTGATTGTACGCGATAAGCCTATACATTTGTCGTCTAAAATCATCGATATTATTTTATCACGGCGCACATCTAAGCCGGGCTAGAGATGCTTCTTTTGCATCGGTTTTTACGAGTCGATCTTGTACAAAAGAAAATACCTACTTATTTTATTCCAATTTGATCGTGAAATAATAAAGAAATCAGTTTGGTTTTAAAATATTCTGGAAATAAACTAAATAAGTATAAGATATTTTATGATAAGACTGTTTTCTTTGAAATGGGATACTTACAATAAGAACTTTATTAAAACAATTTTGTATAAAGTCCTTTTAAAGAAAACTTGGACTAAATCTTCTTCAATACTAATTTCAAAAATAATAATATTATCATTCCATTGAAATGTTGTGAAACTGTTGACACGTTCCTACAATGAAATTCTATTATGATGAATGATACTATTCATTACACAGTCACTCACACTCACAAAGCAATTAGACTTAGAAGGTTTTCTATTAAATAATTTATAAACTATCTATCTACGTTAAGAACTTCCTTCAGGATCACGACCCTCTCTAATTGACCAAGGCATATCGTCCATTTGCGACGACACTGTGATATATCAAAAACAGTGGTTTTACAGAAATCGACTTTTTAACTTTTGAATGACCATAACTCTTAAAAGAAGGTTAGGATTACCTAATTGTGTATGAAACGTTTAAAGATTAACTATTAATGAATTTAAATATTTATAGTAAGACATAACTTTGCGTCTAAATTGATGAAATTAAAGCGATTGAAAAAAAAAGAGACAACTTATCACGTTGTTCTAGTAAAAAATAATATTTTGAAGATGGTAAGTTCAGTTGTCACGTTGAAGATGATGTAAAAAAATATATTTATATAAGTCATTATTTAGATAACACGTTGATCTTGAAAATTTTTATTTTATTTTAATAACATTACAATCAGTAAAAATGAGGTAATTTTTGGAACAGGCGAATATTTCGCTTTGCCATGTTAAATTGCACTTATAAAAATATTATCTAAGTAGACAGACAGTTGTAATTTTGCTTGTTGTGTCTGTAAAAACAGACAGTCGTATAAGTATGTTTTATTTGCACTGTATTTCTAGTATTTGAACTATTCTTCAAAACGAATGTATGTTTATCAGTCTACATCTACTCATATTAGTTCCGACGTTATTGTAGCTCAAAGAGACCCTTTCACAGCGCTCGCATAGCGCTGTTAGTCATGTTGTCGGATTAGGTTGTGGAATTCCTTCAGGCAGTGCATCGCCACAAATGTTAACCTTTGCTTTTTTGCATTGCTAGTCCCCATCTGTAATGATATCTGGAGTTTAGTATTACTGTTTAGCGTATACAACGTGACAAGTAGATATACCATTCAATTTCAATAACATGTATTCTGCAATAACAGAACATCAACAAATGACCTACAACATATTTCTAATATAGGAAAAATTTTCATCATCTACAACGTTACTAGTTAAGATGTCCCGATGATACTTCGATTTTCTTACAAGAATAACGTGACATATAAATAATTTATCTTTTACTTTGCTTTTTGTTTTAGAAGAACACTGTGATAAGTATGACGTGCCACATTGTCGAATAAAATAAAAATATTTTAAAAACTTACCTTTGTCATCAATACCGCGGTATCCTCTAGATGTCACGTTTTTCTTAAAAACGAAGAGCACCTCACATCTCAAAGCGCAGGTGGCAACTGAACTGTCACAGTGTCGAAGCCAACTAGATCGCCGAACGAGCCAGCGCTATAACGTAATATTTTGTCTCTTTCTCTCATAGTATTGTTGTTTTTGGAGTAACAAATACCCTGTTTTTGGAGATAATAGAACGCAAGATCGCGGTTAAGAATTTCGGTAAAACAAAAAATCGTATATGTCGAGATGTCACAGTGTCGTCGCAAATGGGCGATATGGGGGTATTACCTACACTCCCCACACTGGTCAGACGAATTAGTAGAGCCTTTACATAAGAAGTACCTACGTGTCCCCTTGTAAAACATTTTAGAAAATGAAATAATAAATCTTCGTGCATATTAAATGATTAGCTTTAATTAAAGACACTGAAACAACTTGATCATTGAAATACCTACCATATTCATACTTTAAAAAAACGCAGCGTGGGACGTCCACCCATAAGGTGGACCGACAACCTGATAAAGGTAGCAGGACGGCGCTGGATGCAGGCCGCTACCAACCGTGCGATGTGGAAGTCATTGAGGGAGGCCTATGTTCAGCAGTGGCCGTCCTGTGGCTTAAATGATGATGATGATGACTCGTACTTTAGTTCTTTGTGATTTACCCTACTGTATTCATGTATCCACTGTGATACATCGTGTGACACATCCGATAACTGACGCAAAAGGCATTTCATTTCAGCGACCCGTGTCAACCAACATGGCAACTCTCGCTTTATTAAATGCAGTTTATCGTTCACAAAATACTGGCGAACATTTGCACAAAGAGACAGGGTTAAACACTCAATTGATGGAAGTAAATAACAACCTGATTGAAGAGAGTTGGGAAATAGTGGGTTAATTGAAAAATGTGAAGCAGTTTCTACAGACATTCAGTCATTTAAACGAGTCTTAGGCTGAGTTGCACCAACTTGTTTTTACCGTAACTATAACATTAACCGGTGCTTTTTGTATGGAGTTTGACAGATTTTTGACGTTTGTTAAAGTTAGAATAGATTGGTGCAACTCAGCCTTATAAACTTCAAAATTAAGAGAAAAGCGGTTCTTATTATTGGAGATTAGTAAATAGTCTCAAAATTAATTATTTAAGTACTAAACATTGTTGTAAAAACTTTTTTACAAGTCAATGTTTTAAAACACGGTCACACATTGCAAAATGACAGTTGGTTGATCCAATATTCATTTTTTTTTCAGGCACACGGGTAGTAAAGCGATAAAGCACTTCACTTTGCATCTTAACAGGGAAAAACACATAGTAAATTAATATTCATTGTACAGTTGATTGCAATAGCAACTGAAGCGCCAGCCGATTGGGTATTCATTCGATCATCAATATTCGTTCATTGCGCACTTAATTTACATTGTCAAAACATTTAAAAGAATGAAAATACAACGTTCCATGTGGATAAACCCTTTTCGTGTTTGCCAATGAATTTTCGAAGGCGAATTTGCATTTTGTTAAGTTTTATTCTGGCGTTTCTGCCTGCGGTTTCGTTTATAGAATTGGCAATCCAACTGTGACTAATTGATGTAACAGGGATGAAATTAAATGAGCATACTTTAAAGTATGGTCAGCTAGTGATGTTTATGGTTTTTTTTATCAAAAATATTAAATGTTCATAAAAATCACCCAAATTATCCAATACATAATGTACCAGTATACCTACTACACTCTAAGTAAAAAAGCCAAGTTCTAGTAACGCACCGTGTGTATATTTAACCACTTGGAGCCACTTTTGATCCCCTCATAACTCAAGAAAAAAGTACGTACTTAGTTTTAAACTAGAGGCCAAAATTTCCAAAATTTCCATGGATATAAATTTTGTTATTGTTCGAAAAATCTTACCTTTTCATTTTTGATAGATGTCTCAAATTGTCTACATTTTTCTATCAATGAACTCCGAAAATTTATCGAACCGGTTGCGTATGGGGAATTCTTTCAAAGAAATTCCTTTTCGAAAAGCTGTGTTATTTCGGCGACTTTTTGCTTTACCCCGATGCAACCTTTCGGATGTCGCACGAAGAATGCGTTAGCCCCGCTCCGTTTTGTTTTGTCGAGGGTTAATGGTCGCGTGAGCCAGAAATGTAAGGCAGTTTCGTGAATAGTGTAGCTCCAGATTTGCTAAATGTTTGACAAGGTTTAAAAGATTCGTGCTGATTGTTTTGCTGGAGTAAATAAAGTTTTTTACTACCTACTAAATTAGTGTTAAAAATCTAGACTCATGTCCTACTAAGGTATCTACTAGGTACTCATATTAGAATATAAAGATTCATCTTGCGTTAACAACTGGTAAAGTAACGTTTTGTAGCCTTGATATGCCACTTTGCCGTTGAAATTCAAGTAGGCAACTATTTCTTATTATTCGTACTAGCTTGAATGTAACAAGGATGTGTAATTCAGTTATACAACATAATTTTCTATCAACGTTTGAATAAAAACCCTATATTTGTGGATCTCAAACGAGAAAACTGCAATCCTACAAGTAATGGCTACAATCTTTAAGAGCAGCGTTCTATTCCACAAAATGGCTCAAACTCGGCAACAAAAAATTATATTTCCAGATTCCTAATATAGTATTTCAGGGTCCTATCTATCCCTATTACCTTAGTACTTTGCCTAGCTAACCACCAAATCCGTCCAGTACAGCACTAGCCACCGGTCTTCCCGGCCAATATGAGCAAAAATCAATTTTGTCCGCTCGTGGTTGAATGAGCCTTTTGTGTGACGTGAAAGGTTATCGCTGTTCGTTTTCACGGCTCACTAGAGGGCGGGGTGGTCGTGAGGATGACATTGTTCTAACTAGCCGGCGCTATTTCAGTGGCAATTATTGTACGACTCGCAACGGATTTATGCTCGAACGGGATAGATATTATTAGACAAACTATTTTTGGATTGCATTGGCCTCTCACTATAGGCCTTATACAGAAGCTCAAAGTTGCACAGCGTGCTATGGAGAGGGCTATGCTCGGTGTTTCTTTACAAGATCGAATCAGAAATGAGGAGATCCGTAAACGAACTAAAGTCGCTGACATAGCCCGACGGATTAGCAAGCTGAAGTGGCAGTGGGCAGGGCACATAGTACGCAGAACTGACGGCCGATGGGGCAGTAAGGTTCTGGAATGGAGGCCGCGTACCGGAAAACGCAGCGTGGGACGTCCACCCACAATGTGGACCGACGACCTGATAAAGGTAGCAAGAAGGCGCTGGATGCAGGCCGCTACCAACCTTGCGATGTGGAAGCCATTGGGGGATGTGTTCAGCAGTGGACGTCCTGTGGCGGAAATGATGATGATGATAATGATGATTTTTGGATTATAAACCACTGGTGCATGTAATAATAAACGAGCAAATTATTATTAATTAATCGCTAAGACTATTTTAGGCAGCTCGATACAGGAAAATGATAGTAGAACGAACACGAAAATGGTCAAAGGTATCGTCAAAAAGTCTGATCTCACATTTGACCTTTTCTCTCTTATAGCTTCGTTAAATAAATACTTAACCAATGACCGATCCGTTTCTGTATAAGTTTTTATCTTAGATCTTGGCTAATAAAAGTATCAGTGATAGGAACGAGAGGTGACATAAGTCACCGACCAATATAACCAATGCAAAAATATTGAAAAAATCCGCCTCTACCCTGCGATAAAACTATCAACCCCACAAATGTTACTCCACAAATCATCCCATTCGTAATGACGGTAGTTAGAAAACTAATTCTTGACCTTTTTACCCGACTTCGCACAAAGGCCCTTCGGACCCTCCAAAACCTTTGTGCACATGTGCGTTGACATTTACGAGAATTATTACACTTCATTATGGCCTCTGAGGCAAGGATTTCCAATTCAAATGTTTCCCGGATTATGAGTTAAGGTCCCGCGCCCAAAAGGCCCTAATTTTAGACGCCATATTTCTTGGAAAAATACCTATGAGTTCAGATGGCAAAGCAATTTTAGAATACGATTGTGAGATTGTCCAGAGACAAGGATAGATATCTATCCATAAAATTTTAGTTCTTTAATAGATTTTTATATGCTTACAGCAGCCTTTCTAGGCCACTTACGTGGCCTAAATATTCATTGTGTCTACAGACTTTTTTAAATTTGTTGGTTCCATTTTAGACAGTGCAATGCTAAACCACACTTGACCAATCACAATGTGATTATTAGACATGAAACTGTAAAGCTTATTAACTTGACACTGGTCTCTTGGGAAGGTTGAGATTTATTTGTAGACAACAAAAGCGCTTAGGAAAGGGTTAAATCTTAATGCAGTAAAATTCAAAGTCACAAACAAATAAAAATTTAATAAAACATTATCAGAAATACGATATCAAATTCAGGGGTGTCAAAACGTTCAGCAAACATGCAAAACGTAAAACTTGACTATCGCGCTCTTCGTTTTAAAACCAAAAATAAAGGTGCGCGCAAATTCATGTTTCCCATTTAGACCACACTTGTGATTTTAATGAAATTTCTCTACCGGAGCTTTTTGACATGTGAGAGGATTTCACCCGGATTTTTGGCGAAAACTTGCCATCTACGACGGCGAATGCAATTTGCTTAGTTGTAACCTCTTTACCTCGCCTAACTGTCGAGGGAGGGAGGTTTCCTCCCGGGATTTCTCATTTCAAGCTCAATTTGGAAATTTGTCTATCGTTACACCGATTACTCGCCTTGATACGAGTGTGTATTTGCGTAGTATTTGCAGGCGTATTTTATGGTTTCAATTCCGTTAAATCATTTAATTTCGATGCAGGAAAATCAATTTGAAGATGATCGGTTTAAAATGTCGACAAACATTTTTGAGAATAATTATTTTAAAAAGGTTTGAATTTCCTTCCTTTCTTCTCACAATAACAAAGTAAGTATTTAATCACGTTTTACACGTCTTTTTCATTTTGAAAATTCCTCTAATTTTAACTGAATTATTCAACCTTAATGTTATGCAAACAGCAAATGGAGGAGTCGGAATTGCCCCCCATACATTACATGTAAGTGCCTAATAAAAACTTACACTTCAGTCGCCGCTTTAGAACGGCTATCCAAAAGAATTGTTTCAAGATGAACGCGTTGAAATTCCCAATTTATCATACTCGGGATCTTTGTCGTTTGAACTGGGATGGTGTTCTAGTGAATAATAGTGCACTTTATGTGACAGAAGGGATCTGGAGAGATCCGTGTGAATAGTACAATGCTCCGAGGCTTTGTCCACCCAAAGAACTTATCCCAAGAAGGGGAGCTGTCTTTGACAAGGGTGTGTACAACAAATTAATATTTAATACTAGGTGTTTGTTAGCAGGATTATGTGCGATGTCTTCAAGATAAACAGCTTAAATTACATGGAATTACATTTAATGGAATGAGCGTCAGCACTAGTGTTAATGATTTATGCTTAGAAAAGATTATTTTACCAGAATATTCTTTGCCAGACTAACTTGTCATATAGCACCAATTTAAGTACTTTCCGATCTGCTTAACCTACAGTGGTTTAGTGAAATATAAATAGAAACTGTGTCATCTTTCATCAATGAACATGATCAATACACAGTTGATACAGCATTTGAAAACGCAAAATTCAAAAGTTTTATTTCTATAAAGATGTGGATGCTAGCTCAGAATCATTTATAAGTCAGACTCACTTTATTCAAGGCAAGTCTTAACTGTAGACGGTCTGGCAGACTACATCTGTTAAACGGCTGCTGTTCATTAATCACAGAATATTTAAGAGTAGAAATGCTCTAAAAGTATTTTGAGAAATAAAATGCTGACTTCAATATCAATCATTTCAAATGAAAAGTTGAAACTGCGGAAAGAGATTTAAGAGGCTTCAGAAAAGCGCTACCGCTATCATATTTTTTGGTTATTTAAATAAGCCTACAGCTTTTCCCGCTTGGAATTCGGTTTGTCAGCGTGAATGTCGTAAAACCTAACCTTTTTTTAGGTAAATTTAACTTGGGTCACTGTCGCATATTGACATCCCATGAGAGCCACAATACACGATGCGTTGCGGCGCCGCACTGCAAAGATTTCACCGTATTGCATGTCGCATCACAACGCATCGTGTACTTTGGCTCTAACGCCATGAGCATTGCTACTTCATTGCCTGCCTTTTAATGAATCACTGACTATGATCTTATTATTTTAAAAAAATGATAGTTACAAGAACCTAGTAATTGAATCAACCATAGGAGCTTGTCTTCCGGCTTCAGAATTCACCTTGAACATATAGGAAAGGGAATATGAAAGGTTACATTAGCCTCAATATTACGGGAAGGCTCATATTAATTTTACGGGATCAAGCGAATAACAAGCTTATTCCTAAGAAATAGGAGAGCGTTTAAAAACACGTTTTAATTTTTATGCAGCAATATTCGCGGCGCATCCCGGTGGCTTTTAATCAAACCCGGTGCAGTTTTATCGCATCAAAAACATAAATGTGAAATGAGAGCCAAGTTCAATATTATGATAATATTATTAGCCTTGGTTGTTGACTTCAACGACAAAAGAAACTAAATGTATGCCAAGTTTAGTGGACAGTCCTGATTTTTTATTCATCATCAACAGCCCTTTACAGTCCACTGCTGGACTATGAGCCTCCTCCACTATGGTGGAGGGATTTGCCATAATCTCCATGCTTGGCAGGCGGGTTGGAGATCGCAGTTTAAAAGATTGATGTTTTTCAGAGAGCGCTGCTGCCCATTCTCTGTTTGTTGTGTAGTCCCTAAGTCGCCTCTTACGACACCCGCGGGAAGAGTAGGGGTTGGTGACAAATGTATTCTACTCTGCCGTCACCACACGGCTTTTATTATAAAAACATAAAATATCATTTCTTCTTATAACTTACTTGGTCTGACTTGGCTAGTTCTCAGTTAAGAGGGGGTCAAAAGTGACTCCAAATGGTTCTTGTAATACATATTACTACACACGGTGCTGCTCGCCAGTTCTGTTACTTGAACTTGGCTTGACACGCTACCGCGTGTCTAGATTCGAAGTCTTGCCAGTTCAGACTTTCATAAAAGATGCTTTGAGCGATCTCAACAAGGCACATACCTTTCCGTTTGTTAAAATTAGACACGAGCAAGCTTAGGAAGCGGAAACGGATATTTTTAATGAAAAATCTTATAAGTGCTGTCATATTTGTTTTGTAGAGCATTCAAGTTACAGTGCGAGAAGTTTTTTTTAACGTAAGTCCAGTTTTGAGCTTATTTTCACCTGATGGAAAATAATGATGACTTCTACAAAATAAGATTAACTTATAAATTGTGATCAGGCCAGTGATCTTGCTCCAAATAAAGTTGGATTTAAATTTTTCAAATCCACGTTAAAATCCCACGATTTTATAAAAAAAAAGTATGCTGACGACTATGTCCAGATAAAGCTAGCTTTTCAAAGTGAATAAACATTTTTGAGCATAGCTATTTTTAGAATCTATTTTATTTAACAAATAACACTTTTGCTAGTTGTCCACCCGCATGCCAACTGCGCGTGCAAATTGAAATTGCAAAACTAAATAACGGAACGTGAAGAATGGATGCCAATGTATGTAGCCCAAAAGTTGTTTTTCAATAAAAAAAAATTGTTAGAAATCTTTCCCATGTGTAACATGGGACGGATTTCAAATGTTACTCAGTAATGTAGGTATTATGGGCTTAAAGTAACCGATTTCACAATTCTATTAATATTATAATTTACTTTAATGTTACATCAGTTCTTCTTAGTTACATAATTAAGCGGAAACTCTACTTAATTTGTGACTTAGTAAGTAGTAGTAGTAGACTTAGACTTAGTAGTAAAAAAAAAGTTCCTAGATTATTCCGCAAAAAATGTTTCTAACATCAAAGTCTGATTGCACATGAAAGTCAAAACAAACAAGATCAAAGCAAAACACAAACCTATCGATTTTACTCTCAATTCCACGCGTTTACGGTCCGTTGCACCTTTTAGAGTGCAATAAAAATAATCTTCTTTGTGCAGCACGTTTGTTGCGAGTGATAACAAAGGCGCGTGTACCTTGTTGTTCCTATTCTGTTACTGATACATCCATTCCCATACATTTTAATTGAGATTCGAACGCAGAACGTATCGCGTTGGTTCGTTCCAAAAATGAACTCGATACGAAAAAAAAGAAGTAAGGTATTTTCACAAAATATTAACAGTTTTGTAAAGGTCTTTGGTTCCATGGAAGGTGGGACGACGGCCACTAAAGTGGGATTCAACCTGCGTAGACACACTGGCTGGCACCGTCTCATCTTCCGCAAACCTCGTCTGGGGCTGGTACTGCCGCTGCATCAGCGGAATCCCTCAAGCGACGCAAATATGTAGGTCTTAGTAGTATCTACAGGTTTTAGCCATTTGGGGTCGAGACGTTAGGTCCGTGGGGACCAAGTGCTCATCGCCTGTACAGGGAATTAGCCAAGCGGCTGATTGACTGTACAGGTGATGGAAGAGCTGGCGCATTTCTTGGCCAAAGAATCAGTTTGGCCATTCAGCGCGGAAATGCAGCCAGCATTCTGGGCACCATGTCGCGTTGTTTGGACAGTGATTTGGGATATATTTTTTATTTGTAAATATTTAGTCTATGTAGGTTCATTATTTGTATTATGTAATTATATTTTAACGTTAAAAAAAGGCTTAGAGACGTCTGTTTGAGAATAAAATACTTTGGGTTTTGTAAAGTGTAAAGTAAATACTTGGTAAGCTAATTTGCTTTGTAACATTAACGCGTACAGTCCTCTCAACTTAAGCTGAGAATTGCATTTGTGTGAGTGCACACCGATAGTGTAGAGTGTCAATCGGCTTGAAGCGCGGCGCGCGTCCCGCGCATGGTTTAAACCGGTTTATTTATAACAAGCGGCCTGAAGCGCGGCGCGTCCGCCACGCACCGTTTCATACTTCACTTCACCCCCGGTACTGGTAGCAGATACGTGTAATTTTATGCAATTGTGTTCCAAATATTAGTGAAATGGCTCCTACTGTAAGTGAATTTCCTGTACGAAATCCATTAAGCAGCCAAGTGAAAGAAATTTTATGCAAATTAAATACGTATTTTAAAGGTGTGAACGAAAAGTTTTTAGTCTGTTTTTATTTTGTAATTTTATAAAGTTTGTCTTTTTGTTGTATTTTGTAAGGCTGGCTGGACGCCCTCTCTATAAACGGTGCTCCCAGAATATCAGCGGCGAGGTACTTCGTGCCTTGGCATATGCTGAGCGAGGACCTGTTTTTATTTATTTATTTATTTATTTAAAAGGATGTGTCAAGTGTCGTTACATCGGCCCAATTGGTAGCAAGTGTTTTATAGACTTCCTTTTAATAAAACATTAATTTTATTTGTATGTGTTTTACTAACGGTACTTTTGGCGATCACTCCCACAAATGCAATTCTCAGCTTAAGTTGATAGGACTGTAGCGCTGTCTGTTTTTTATTACTCAAACTTTCAGGGATTCGAAGAAAAACCGCCTGCTTATATTTTAGAAGCAAGAATCCTCATGTATCGGTTATTGCTTGTCAGAATCATTTGGCGACATGAATAAACTTAAATAGTAAGACACGGGTCTTACTTAACGCAACGTTTATTAATGAGTTAAAGTCTTACTATTTTAGTTGAAATGAAACGCGAAAGTTTAATCTCCTCCAATAACTTAGACCACGTCTCAGCAAGCGTAGGTGGCACTCCAGCTCGATGGACTGATGAATGTAGTTTTTTTTTACAATGTAAATATGATTGAGAATGGAAGTGAGTAATAATGTTCGCATGAAACGAAGCTCAAAACCCTCGTCTAAGTATGCTTACTCTTAATTTGTAGAAAAGATGAAACGAATTAAAAATTACTTCATTTTAAGGTGAAAAATAACCTCTACCTACGTAAGTATAAGTAACTAATTAACCTTCCTTCTAATAGGATCAACTTGTTTTCACGGTGCTATGCGTTTACCTCCGCCTTAAGAATTATTGATGCAGATAATTAAAATGGGATAATCGAGGGTTCCGCCTCCAAGAAAATGTAATTGCATCATATTTATTAGTATGAGGGTACGTCTTATACATTTTAGCCCGGATTTTAACTGCAAGATTTAAAAATATTTTGCTTGATGCCATACCATGGCGAGACATGTGAATCTATTTTATTTTATTTTTTACCATCTAATGTACCGTGTCTGTATGTAAATAAATGATTTGATTTGATTTGGTGCTTTGGAGATAAATATTACACGTAGAGTTAAAGAAATATCGTATTTTATGGCAACACTAACTGACCGCCTACAATATGCCTATGTTAATCAGAAATAATGTAGGATTCTAATGGTGAAAGAATTTTTCAAAACGCTCTAGTAGTTTCGAAGCCTATTCAATACAAACAAACAGTCAATTAAATCTTATTTCTGTGTAACATTAGAGTAGAGGAGAAATATAGGCTGTTTATTATTTCATATATTTAATTTGGGTAACAGCTTTTAAACAACTCGTTCAAATCATAAATAGACAAAATTCTAATGAACCTTTCTATTTACATAAAATTGACTCGTCTTGTATAAATTAACCCATTTAGACCTACCGTACCCTATGTGGTACGGTATCTTTTTGAAAATATTTTGAAGTACCAAACTGTTGTTGTTTTGTAAAAATGACTGTAACAGTAAGCTTAAAGTGATTATTTTACATAAAAATATTTAAAAATACGTTTTGACAAGTGGTTTCGGAAATATTTTTGAAATTCCTCGACAGAAAACAAAAAAAATATTTACAATGTATTCAAGAAGACATATTTCATATTATTTATAGTAAATAATAATATTTATCAATTTTATTTCAAAAATAGAGTGTAATAGATATCATGACTACAAAAAAAATTTTTTTGAGATTATTTTTATACGGTTTTTTCTAGTCTAAAATACGTGTACCATATAAGGTACAGTAGGTCTATGCATAAGCAAATCATGCGAGAAAATATAATTTATTTTTTATTATTTTTCTTTGTTTAGGCTATTGATGTTTCACTATATTGCCACAACTCTTGAAAAATTTGATAATTTCAGCAAACATAAAGCAATATTGGTATTTTTCTACTGTTGTCTTGTTAGATGACCACTAATGACGATCAGAGTGACGAAGATTCAGGCGATAAAGATAGTGTTGATGTAAATAATTAATTACCCTCAGAGTTTTCTGCGATGGATTTGCTAATTTTCCGTCATCGTATTGTTAAATGCGGTTTTTGATAGCAATAAACGCAACAAGTCAGAAGAAGCCAAGTCTTCTTCAGCTATCCTCACTAACTTCGGAGAAGGTAGAAAAAAAGAACCAAATGTGGTTAGTGCCACAGAAAACGTCTTAAAAGGTATACCAAGTGTAATACTAGTGATTATGTGATTTAATTTTTATTTTATATCATACAAAAATAAATAAAAAACTTCTTTGAACAACTACTATATTTTGCATGCATATAGACCTACTGTACCCTATATGGTACGGGCTCTAAAAGGCCCCCTTTTTATGAATTATTTTTTTTAAATATTTTTTTCATGATTTTTATGCTTTCCTTTGTAAGTTTTTGGTGAAAAATCCATTTTTATTTACAAAAATAATTATCGGTCTAAATGGGTTAATGCGATGTAAACAAAACAAGTGAAATTAAACAAGCAACAAGGAACGCTTATGTAAGCAGGGCTTTTTAAATAAAGATGAATTTAATCAGAACTAAATAGAATAACAGCACCCGGAGGGCTGCCTCAATTTTCTCATAATAAGAAAATTTCGAGCTAGCAAATGCTTCAAATCAGAAACCGAGAACAATTTGAAGGCATTGGAAGGAATAAACAGGCGGTACGAAATGAAATGAATGGAGTAATTTGGTTTAAAGCCTTTTTCTGTGAACTAATTTTACATAACGAATTTCGCAAACGCTTTCTCGCTATTAAATGGGCCGTATGATTTGTTATTGCTATAATTTTTACGGGCTTACTTACAATTGGTGTTGAACTTAAATTGTAATGGCGGAACATTGTTTAAGTAATTAATATTGAGTTAAGTTAATTAATCAAATTGATTCAAGTACCATTTTTGAAAAGCAGGTATTTGACCGCAATCACACCTGATATCAAGTGAGCTGTAGTCTAGTAAGTGCCTATTCACTCTCACCTTGAAGTGGCCTGGATTATTGGTACTTACTTGTATTGGGGAAAAATAGATACTTCTGCAGAAGTACCTATACGAGATTATATCGTCCACATAATTATAAGTGCAAATACGAATTCGATTAGGTTAACAATACGCTTTCAGGACATGTTTAAATTGAGTGAATATTACTTGGTGGTAAGAGAAAATAGTCTTTCGTACCTAAATAGTAAATAGGTATTAACATTTTGATAAAATCCCGAGTGGATTTTCCATCTCTTACATGTATAGGCATTTGATGCTTTTATCTTTTGAAAGGAAACTCGTAGCCTTTCTTATTAAACTCGTCGCTCAAGGATGACTTAGACCTAGAACGGGAGCGCAGGGCGTTGTGTGTTAGTGCTAATATGATTGCTCGCAGGTTTGCGCGACGTACTAAACAGGTTAAGATCACACTTTTTAAAGCCTACTGTAACTCTCTGTACACGTGCAGCCTGTGGACAAACTACACCCAAGGAGCATACAGGGCCCTGCGCACTCAGTATAATGACGCATTCAGGATGCTGATGGGGCTGCGACGATACTGCAGTGCATCAGGGATGCTGGCAGAAGCTCGAGTAGATAGCTTTGCTGCCATTTTAAGAAAGCGCACTGCGTCCCTGATCCACCGTGTGCGTGGCAGCTCCAACAGCCTCCTGCAGAGTGTCGCGGCGAGGTTGGACGTGGACAGTGCCATCATGCAGCACTGGACACGCGTCCATCTTACTAAAGACACCAAATTGTCGTTCTTTAATTATAATTATGTTTAGGTTACTGTGTGATTTACTAACCATAGTTTATAAGACCTTTGTTACTAACACTTTTATGGGCTATGCCTGAAATAAATACCTTTTATTTTTTATTTATTTATTTTATTAATCTAAGAATTTTGAATACATATCTAGCAGATGTTAGATTTTTAGGTTCCTTAGTGAGCTGCCACACTGGCGGATTGCAAGCGGTTTCAAAGCGGATGCGCAACGTTTCTGCCTAGAGTTGTCGCCTCGTGTTCGCCGCGGAGACGCGGCGTGTTTGCTGCGTCGCCGCTCCGCTTTGAAAACTCTTGTAATCCGCCAGTGTGGCAAGTCCCTTAGAACTTAGGTTAAACAACCATCAATTTTTAACAAAAAATATATTAACCCTTTACCTACGGGCTCTTGGAAACTAAAGTGCGCCTCTCAATACGGGGTATTTTAACCTATGAAATTGTTCGCTCCACTTTACATCAAGATATTAAAAAAAGTATGAGACTTACGGTATTGAAATTAGGAACATTATATTCTGCAACTAACTAGTTGCAGAATATAATATTCCTAACTTAGTTTCATAATTACAAGCGAATCTTACACTTAATTTGCAATTTTATTGTTTTTTTGTCGTAAACCGTGATTTAGTATTGGCTTTGCCAAAACAACATTAGATGCCACCCGTATTGAGAACTGACTTTTGACTTGGCAACAATAGGTGTCTCCCGTAGGTAAGAGGTTAATATGAATTTTGGATTTTATTAAATGCGGATCATAGTATAGATAATTCGCTATACTAAAGCTTTGCATGTCTAAACGTTCATCTGAACTGAAGCATCCTATTGTTTCAGCGAACAATACGTCCATCACTTCTAATTAACTTTTGGTAGAGCGGGAAATTAGCGAGTGTAAAGCACCAGATATTTTCGACCGCATTGTAGACGCTAGCACATAAAGCTTTACGTTTTTTGTGTAGCAAAATCGCACCTATTAAAGCTACATAGTGTTTAGTTTGATGTGTCGTGTCGTCAGATTGATGTTCTGAAAACAAAGTAACATTTGAGAAACTCATTATCACTGCTCCAGGAGAATAAATGCGCCAGTGTTGAGAAGAAGCAGCGCAAGAAACTCAGTTCTCCAGAATTTCAAGTAAATTGACGTAATTTATTATAAAGAAACGAAGCAGATATTAAAATAAATTATCTTCACCGACTCTCTATTTTTCTTACTTGAATTAATATTTTATTAAATATTAATTTTACAAATGATAGCAACGCTAATTCCAACTCACGCTCATGGTTTTCATATCTCAAAAAGAAAAAGCCATGCAAGCAACCCTAGCTTCCAATCAAAACGCAAACATTACAACTGCAGTGATCTCGTAATTGCGAAGAAATTGAAAACGGCATCGGCACAAAAGCTTATGTAATTTGCGAGGGAAACCATGGCAATTATTAAATTGTCATTTACAGCGGGTTTTTGCTCGCAAACCGCAAACACTAATGACTCGAACATTGCAGGAATCTTCTGAGAATTCCTGCATTTGCATGCTAACAAGCCTGCTTTCTTTATTAATTGCACCGCAAGCATGGCGTAAAGATATCACCTAATTTATATGCAGCCGCATTAGCGTTCTCCTTTGTTTTGAAACACAATTAAGTTGTACGAGCTGAACGGAATAAACAACGTTTCAGCCAAAAATAAACGAATAAACATTTTGTTGTAATGGGACAATGTCAGGCAATACAATACTTCTATGCAGGTAGGTGTTACTACTTGAGATAAACCCTTAACCTTCTACCTCCTGTTTCAGTCACATAACCACCTGTCCAGTGAGATTGATTGAGAGACCCCATCTCTCAGACTTCTCTCTTCTCAGGACTCTAAACTAAAAAAAAATCATTTGTATATTCATATCTCATTGTACAGTCATATTTTGATTCCATGATTCCTGTATTACAGCTTAAACTACAAATCAATGAGAAAGTCATACACTTCGAGACACAGGAAAAACGCGTGTGGTGAGCTTTTCTTTGACAAACCGAAATTAATGCGGGCGATGCCGCGAGCAAAAGCTAGTTAAATAAACAAACGTATTTCAAAGAGTATTTCTTAGCCTTGGTTGATAGTGACCTCAAAGAGTTATACCTTAAATTATCTATGGTCATTTGGTCATTTGTTAAGAATAGCATGCATCTCGTATTTTTTTGTGGCTTACATATAGTGAAGTGTGTTTAATTGAATCGATACCGGAATGCGGAATCCCATTGTACTTATGCATGTCGTGATCAATTTATACCGGTACTTGTCTTTTAACAACAGCGCGTTTTTTTATTCTATTTGATTTTAGAACTGTCAGTTCTGTAATTTGCTGGTGATTGGAAAGTCAAGGAGCTCGTTTGATGAAGGCATTGCTTTTTTATGATCTGTATCGAAAAAAAAAACAGGAACTCTTTCATGAACTAAAAAATGATCAGACGCAGATGATTCTGTCCTTCATTAGGAGAACATGCCACCTCGCATTCTAAAAGAGGAAATATGCATTGTAAGAGAGACTAAAAGCGTTGGGAAAACTGTAACCTGTTTCAAAATGTTACTCTGGTTTATATTAATGACTAGCGGCTGCCCGCGACTTCGTATGCGTATATCCCGTTTTACCCCCATAAGGGTGGAGTTTCGTAAAATCCTTTCTTAGCGGATGCCTACGTCATAACATCTGCCTGCATGCCAAATTTCAGCCCGATTCGTCCAGTGGTTTGGGGTGTGCGTTGATAGATCACTATGTCAGTCAGTCAATCAGTCAGTCGCCTTTGAGTTATAATATATTAGATTTCTCTTCATTGGAGATTACAACTGAATCTAACCATCTAACATTATTTTACTTTGCAATTCCATTTGACTAATAGCTAAAATTAAAATACTCTGAATATAAGGTTATCTTAATATCAAAAAAGGTCAAAATTCAATAAGTCACGCTCAACGCTCCATCACAGAAAAAGCAATGGGATACACTTGAAAGCGGTGTCAGTTCTCATTAAAGAAAGAATGTGACATACGTGTTTATCATCAACAAAGAGGCATCCTGACACTCACATACGTTATTAAGAAGTCTTCAAAAGAAATATCAGAGTGACAATAAAGTTACGTCTCGTTTTTTTCTCGTATTTACTCGTAGATATCGCATAAACCTGTTTTTCATTGAGAATCCGGCGTCGCTTGTCACTTTCAATTTATTAACGCATGTCTTCAAGCCACTATTGTTGTGAGCAACGGCTTTTAAGGGGGCGATACACTTAGCTGTTTATATAGTGTTCTAAAAGCTCGATGTTTCTGTGTTCGCATTTATGTAATAGAATAGATTGGAACAATAATGATATTATTACCTTATGCCATATACTTGGATTCCTTTCTAATAATATAAATAGTTTAGGAGAAAAAGTACTCGTACTCAGAAAATTTACAGTTCTCTAAAAATAAATACGACGACCTAACTGAAATGCCTCCAAAATAAGAAAAAAAGTATAATGTATGAAGATGGTTTAAAAGGATCTAAAATATACATGTATGTATAGGTACCCTATCTTTACACTAAAACTGTTAAAAAACCCTTTTAAAATAATTTTCACCTACGATACACCTTTCTGTCTCACCCAATGCACTAAACATCACAGCAATCTAAACACTAGCCTAGGCGTAGACCACCAACTTTTTGTCGGCCGATAGTTTAGTCGGTACTTAGTATGGTAGTATGAGCACGTATAGAAGTGCGCACATTAACCGATATTATGATTTTCATACAAATTAAAATCGGGCCCAACTATCGGCCTACTAAAAGTTGGTGGTCTGTGCTTAGGCTAAATCCATTGAATGCAATCTAATCTTGCATATGACAGTGATTGGTGCTTTGCGGAATGAGCATAACATTGGTCCTCCATCGATAAGTTGAAGCCCATACGTTATGGTCGACGCTGAGCGCACTCCACTCCGCATGACTGCCTGTGGTACGAGTATCGCTTTGTACGTGACAGCTAAACGCATCACTTGTACGACTACTCGTAGGTCGAATATGCAAGTCTTTTGAAAATAGTTTCGAATTCGGCTTGTGTGGAGAACGTGCGGCTATTATTCAATCTGTGGACTGAAAAATGGAGGTGTATTTTTGGAGCTTTCGTAGCGATTTTGACTCACCTAACGAAAGTACCTATTTGTCTTTTAGTTTTCACTATACCGAACTAACCTAAAATCACAGCCAATATTTAAAATAAAACTTTTATTGTCTGCTGATTCGAGAGGTCGCGCTATTTTGATCCGTTAACCGCTGAACTGTAAATGAAGTCACTGCTTAATCATATTATTTTTCTTAGTCGTGGAAGTCAACTGAATTATACATAAAAAGGTAAAAGTATACCAAAAATTACTACTAGCTAATTTTAAACTTTTTTCTTTGTATCTGAACAAAGAACAACCCAACGTAAAAATGTATCGGCGCCTTAACAAACTGCTTCCTAAACTTGACAGGGGCGTGTCTAGAACACTTAACGAATACAGACGTGACCCAGGAACTAACATAACTCTATCACGCGAATGATGTTGTAAATTATGACAATGCTTTTTATGGCCACTGTTTGTCCTTTAAATCTGTTTTGGTATGAGTATAATTTTTAAATTTATAAAGAGGTTTTAATGCAGTTTTCTTATGTGATGTGGCAAGTGATATCTTAGTAGATGTAGGAAGAATGTTAACATCATTTTTGTGTTCCGGCAGTTAGAAGTAAGATAGCCAGTTCCTCCGTGGTTGAGGATTCCGGGTGAAGCTCGCTTCCACCTTCGGCCTGATCATTACTTACCATTAGGTGAGATACAGGCCAAAAGCTTCCTCGTTGTGAATAAAAAAACGTAAGTTTCCTACATACCTCTACTTGAATACTAGCGCACGTTCATGAATTTAAGTTTCGTATACACTAGTGTACTGGACGTGGCTCTGCCAGGTGTTTTAGAAAAAAGCAGAGGAAAATAGATTTACTAGAAACCGGCGCTAATAAACAGGGCAAAGTAAATATTTACACTAATTTACTTTTACTAGCTTCTACTGCTGCTTCGCTTCTGTGAATTCCATCGTTCGTTCGTTCGTTCGTTTCAGCCGAAAGACGTCCACTGCTGTACAAAGGCCTCCCCAAGGATTTCCACAAAGGCCGGTCATGCGCCGCTCGCATCCAGGCACCTCCCGAATTCCATGTACCAAAAGAAATATTGGTGAGCGATGAAATTAATGGTGGTTACTACAAACATCTTCCTCTTTCAACGATAAAATTTACTATTTCTGTTTCTAAGTTTCAACCAATCCTGAAACCTAAATTAAATAGAGAAATAAGATTAATACTCCACATACCTACATCGCCACCTCAAATAATTATACACACACTGAAAGCAAGACGAAGACTAGATAAGACATAAGCGCCGAAATGAAACTCGGTAGGACAAGCAAACGTTGAGAAGGTAATTTCGCCGGTCCCATGTCTCGCAGCGAATACCTGGGCTTAACGCGGTCTGGGGAATGAAGGCTGATTTTATATAGATATCTTTATTTTCAGTAAGTATTTGTAGTAAAAATATTGACGTTTAATCGGTTATAGAAAATCGTCATCGTCATCTTTTTATTAGCCTTAAGTAGACTTCTTAAAAACACTCTCTCTACAGAACACGATGAGATACAATGCAGCTTTTGGATCGGCCTATTGACGCAGTGGCTGTAATTGTTCTTTGTTTTTATTTATTTTTTAATCTCGTTGTGGTCGTTGTGTTGTTGTTGTTTATGTTTAAGTACTGTATCAATAAAGTTTTTCTGTCTATCTACAAACAGCTAGCATTATAATAGTCTTTTTTCGCTGCCTTTTGGTATACCTAAACCTACAGATTTCAAACATTGAATCTGGGAGAAATTTCAATAAAATAACGTCTGAAGTAACAACTGCTGCCAAACAATAATTGTCAGTGAAATTGCTCGTGTAGCCTTCACTCGCTCCCAGTTCAGACGAATAAAATCTAGATTTATAACGCCCACTTCTTTCTATTTTTATTACTGGATAGATACGAGTGCTCCATAAAACACGTATGAGGCAATCAGGTTTTGTGATGTTACATTATTATACCTATTGTCTGCTCAATAATATTAAATGTTAGGGTATTTCAAACTTTTTGACTTTTTACTTTTGTAATGTCTAACTTAAAATCGTACTCAGTCATTTTATACCGTTTCCTTAACTTTGTTTGTGATAAAATCACGTTATTGTATGTAGGAATCGCTTTAATATTCTTTACGTTTTTCATGGCGTTATCTCTTAACACTTAGGCTGAGTTGCACCAACATACTTTGTGAATATGAAAAACGCCCATCTATTGGTTGAAATGTAAAATGTAAAACTAATCTTGAGTCGGGTTTAAAATAATATTAGGTACGACGTCTTTCTTAAACACTCCTCAAATCTACGCTTTCATCACCCGAAAGGAGATCTAACATCAAAGTAAGATTATAGGGGAAAATAATTCAGGGCATAGTGTTGTGCCATTTCAGATCTGTTTAAATATGCATCGTTTTATCACATTACGTATTCACGGCTCTCTTGAGAGCTCGGACTGCGAACGGTCAACACTATGGTCAAAGATTAATAGGACAGACTAGTCACTTCTTATAATATTAATTACCTACTTTTCGTACTTTTAGTCAAAAGTCATCCACTTCTGGACAATGGCCTCCCCCAAGAATTTCCACAAAGACCAGTTTCTGTGCTTCCTGCATCCAGGTTCTTCCCGCGACCCAGCAGCCATCAGTTCTACGAGGTATATGTCCCACCCATGACTGGTACTTACCCTTAGAGTAGGCGCACACCGTTGATTTTTCGTCGGCCGATAGTTTAGTCGGGCAGTTGATCAGTATGGGCATGTATGGGAGTGCGCACACTACGCCGATTCGATTTGGCCGATTCTGCATACAAATTAAAATCGGGCACAACTATCGGCCAACTAAAAATCAACGGTGTGCGCCTACTCTTAATAATTTTGAACACTTTATTTTTAGACAAAACTGAATGGGATAGATGATAACATAATTAAACTTAATAACCAAGGCATTTACTTAACACGTAAGCCAAAGTAAAGCCAGTTTTATCTTAAAATACTAGCAAGGCTAATTACAATTTTAAATTAATAGTTGCTCTACTTTTTCGGAGCTTGGATATTCTTAACTAAATATAAACGTGTAAATATCTTGAAGACTGAGTCTACAATTTGGGCTTAAATAGAGTTATTAATATGAGTAAGCAGAAGAGTAAACTTAAGATAATTTATTAACACAAACGAAGAAGTTACACCAATTTAACAATGACAAGCCAAAATCTGATAGATAAATCGTAGTTCATCCAGCGTTATCTAAACGAAATGATGATGAAGCATAATGTTAGTTGTAAAGCAGCAAGAATCCTCGTTAGTCTCATTCTTGAGAGAACAAAGTGCTTTATTACGAGGTAATGTGTAAAGTATGGTGAACTTAACCTTTAAAAATAACTATCTTTAGCCCGCGGCTTCACTCGCAACATAAAAAATTTTCAATGGAAAAATGATTTTTAATGAATTATCAAAAACTGGTTCTTCTACAATACTTTAGACTTTGCCCCAATAAATAATTAGCTACACACGGCACAAAGTTTTAGGTGGTTCTCAATGTTCTATTTCATTACTTGGTTGGTAGGTAAATGCTCTTTAATTGACTTCTTGACTTACTGACTTATGGTCCTATGTCCCCTAGATGGGGCAGAGGGCGTCCACAACAGTCCTCCATCTCGTTCGGTCTTGAGCTTCTCGCTTGATCTCGCTCCAGGTTTTGCCGATCTTCTTCGCCTCGTCCGCTACAGTGCGCCGCCAAGTTTGCCTGGGTCGACCACGTTTGCGTTTTCCTTGGGGATTCCAATCCAGAGCCTGCTTAGGGATGTGATCGGGGTCCCTTCGGAGAGTGTGGCCAATCCAGTTCCACTTGCGGCGCAATTGCAATATTCATTCTAAAATAACTTCAAACGTATCAGCACTAAAACAATTTTTTGTTATTTTTGTTGCATCTGCAATCAATAACAAAAACATAGAAAGTAATACACCTACATCGATTTGCACATCTGCCTTATCTTTGATCTTTGCCCCAACAATACAGTTGCATACAGAGCACAGTTTCTGCGACTTTCCTGATACAGTTTCATTATACCTCCGGGTAAGCAAATGCTGCCACTATCTGAACGAAGATAATTGTAAGCTGTAGAATTGGAATCGGAAAACGATTTGGCTTAACCGAGTTGAACTTGCAATTTCTGCCGTCTATAATAGCGAGGCATTAAAATTATCGGTCGCCATTACTGACTGGAATGCTCGGGAACGCGTGTGTTACATATTCATTTGTTACACAAGAGAAATTATTATTTGGATAATTTATTTTACTAACTTTGTAATCGTGTTCCTGATAATGTTGCAGGAAGAAAAGAAGTAGTTTTTGTCGTCATACGTAAAAAAGTCCCAAAATAAAAAATACCTGAAGCTAGAAAAATGGCGTTGTTAACAATGACCTACCCTAAAGGGCAGGTCAGGTAGGTTATGTGCGGGCTCACCAAGTCAACCAAGAAGGACGAAGTATACCCACTAAACAAGTGCTCTGTGACTCGCCCTAAGAACTGTCTGTGGGATTCCGGAAGAATCCTTCTTTACCACAGTAAGTTCCTCCCAGCAAATGTTATGACAATGTCGTATTAGAAATACAAAACTTCTACTTAGCTACAAATTATTTGCATTTAAATATTCAATTTTACTACAAGTCTCATCATTAAAATAATACAGATTAGTTTCCTTATCCTAATGTGTTTACAAATGCGCTGTAAGCTTGTATTACATCCTAAGTATTAGTAGTAGCCTTAGGGTTACCTCCACCATATTGAATTACAAATGATCGAAAATCAAAATATCGAACGTTCAGAATATCGAATTTACAAATGATCGAACGTTCAGAATATCGAATTTACAAATGATCGAACGATCAAAATATTGAATGATTCAAATATCGAAAGTCGATCTTACGTTGCATAGTATAATAAATAGGAAGAAGGAGGTAAGGGGTTCCTTGTTGACTATGGTACCTACTCTAAAGTGGGAAATAAAAAAGTGGGAAATAAAAAAGTGGGAAATAAAAAAAATGTGTATATGAATATGTTTTATTTACATTAATCATTTATGGCATTTAATTAAAACCTCTATATTGATATTTCGATATTTTAATCATTCGATATTTTGATCGTTCGATCATTTTTTTGTAAATTCGATATTTTAAACGTTCGATATTTTGATCGTTCGATGAAACGTGTTCGATATTTTGATTTTCGATCATTTGTAATTCGATATGGTGGAGGTAACCCCTAGCCTTAAGCGATAACCAAGCGTCGTTCGCCGCAATATTACGAACTAGAGGCGTGATACTGCTATCGGGCTTCCGATCGCGATATAACCCTTTTACCTAAATGGCATATTGAGTATTCAAGTTGGTACCACTAATATCAGCCGATCGTTTTCGCTTGTCGACTAAATGGGGATAGATCAGGTATGACTTTGCAGATAAGGTTACGGCGCCATTGAAATAGGTGACGTTGGTGGAATGTATAATGACGAATATTTTGGTAGGTGTTGATATGATGTTGAATTTTATAGGAGAGGTCATAATTCGTGTTTCATTTTAGTATCAAAGTGCCTTACCTTACCTATTACCTACAAAGTGTAAAAGCCATTTCATTTTATTTATCATAATCATCATCATCATCATTATTTCAGCCACAGGACGTCCACTGCTGAACGTAGGCCTCCCCTAATGATTTCCACAATGGCCGGTTGGTGGCGGCCTGCATCCAACGCCTTCCGGCTACCTATGGGGTCGTCGGTCCACCGGTTATATTTAATTTTATCGGTTTATATTTATATTTGAAGAATATACTTACAATAACTACGTTTCTATTTATAACGTTGTGTGCATACAAATCAGATAGTTATTTCAAATAATGTCGTGGGCAGCCATTAGTATCTCATATTGTACATTGACCTCGCCTTCAAAATAACTGCAATTACTGTCCTATTACATAATTGCCGTATGTCTAATTTAAATTATATCTTTTGTACGATTAAGACATTAAAATGTATATTTATTTATGACTTCATTTTGTCACTGTAATTAATAGGCAATTGGTTATTTTTTATCACATAAAAGGCGTGACACAATATTATTATTTTTGATTTATAATGTGTAGGACAGTCAATCACAAACAAAATGTACTGAGACAAAGTAGTTCCGTGACTATGACGTAGGTGCCTTAAATCAAACTCAAACTAACAAATTTATCAGTTCCTGAAAGAGTTCGTTCGTTCGTTCGTTCGTTTCAGCCAAATGACGTCCACTGCTGGACAAATGCCTCCTCCAAGGTTTTCCACAATGCACGGTCCTGCGCTGCCCGCATCCAGGCTCTTCCCGCGACCTTTACCAGATCGTCGGTCCACCTAGTTGGAGGCCTGCCCACGCTACGTCTTCCAGCCCGTGGTCGCCACTCGAGAACTTTTCTGCCCCAACGGCCATCGTCTCTACGAGCTATTTGCCCCGCCCACTGCCACTTGATTTTAGCAATTCTGCGAGCTATGTCGGTCACTTTGGTTCTCCTGCGGATCTCCTCATTTCTGATTCGATCACGCAGGGAAACTCCAAGCATGGCCCGCTCCATCGCTCTTTGGGTGACCTTGAGTCTTCTTATGAGGCCCATAGTAAGCGACCATAGAAAGAGTACGTATTAACTTATTGAATTCATTACTCTTTCTTCTTCTCTTCTCTTCTTCTTCGTCGCTACACTCTTGCCAGAGAAGTCGTGGTCGCCACACCAGGTCCAGTGGCAAGCCTCACAATCCGTCGCTATCTTTCTTCAACTATCGATAAAAGAAGATAACTTTATATCGACTTACGTTTCTTTACTAGGTAACCAGGTAGGTACTAAGCCTAGACGCAGACTGAAAACTTAATGTCGGCCGATAGTATGGGTCGGGCTGTTAATCAGTATGGACATGTATGAAAGTGCGCACATTGGTATCGGCCGATTCTTCATACAAATTAGAATCGGGCCCAACTATCGGCCGACTAAAAGTCTGTAGTCTAAGGCGAGTCTAAAGCTTTAACAACGTCACTATCTTCATACTTTACTGAATTTTATTTATAAAAATATTGTTCGACGTTTCATCAAAAATATTTAATAAATAACTGTACCTACTTACTGAACTAAGTTTATCAAAAGCCACTACAATGAATTTATTGACACTAAATTATCAAAATCGTGTCTATTAACGTCCAATTTAATTTCAAAGTATGATTGATATAAAAAAAACTAAGGAAGTAATCGCGCTGTTTAAAATATAGCGCCTATTGTCCGGTAAGCGATTGATAATAATCGGCAATAATCTATCAATTTGTGCAATTATCGGATCGTCCGTGATGGTGGTCAGATTAGGCGCAGACTATATTGCTAATCCAGTCAGCTATAATCAATTATGCTAAGCGCACGTCTAGAGGTTGGTACACATAGCGCTATACAATCAGAGCTGTCTCCAATTGACGTACGAATCATCAGTGTTAGACGGTAAGCATTAGGCAAATATTAATGCCTAAGATTATAATTACAGGTGGACGACTGGTAATGGTCGCGGGAAGAGCCTGGATGCGGGCAACGCAGGACCAGTCGCTATGGAAATCCTTGGGGGAGGCCTTTGTCCAGCACTGGACGTCATTTGGCTGAAACGACAACAGATGATTCTGATGAATGAAACAACTTTCAAATGATTCTGATGAATGAAACTGAAACTGAAAGTTTCAAATTGGTCGCGTCATGTGTGGTCTCTCAACGGACGATATGGCAGAAACTTAGATGCAACTCAAAAGTAACTAGCAGTAAAAGTAAAAGTAACTAGTCTGTTCAGGGCCTTAGTTGCTCCAACTTACTTTAACTAAGTATAACAAACGTCAAAAGTCTGTCAAACTCCATAAAAACACCGGTTTCAGGTGATACCACTCAGCCTATTACTTTAGTTATAATTTCACTATCAGCCAATATTCTTTGTAAGTAATTGGTTTTTTTTTTGTTTAGTATTACCACCGATTGCTAATAAGTTACCTACATTACTTAGTCGTAAACAAGTTTCCCATAAAGAATGAACAATCTTATTTGACAAGTAAATCGTTCATTGTGCCTTTAAAGATGTTTGTCGCAAATAACTTGGACAATAATATCCGACAATAAGACGATGATGAAAATGTTTAATATCAATAAAATTTAAGTAACGGTCTTCAAAATTAAATAACTTCCCTTTTTTAAATTGAAAATAACGCATTTACAATTTGCGTTACAGTTTTCATTAAAAGATGCCGCTTAAAATTGTGTTCGTTCTCTGCTATGCGTCGCTCGTGTTCCTTTGACAAAACACGGCAGCTACAAACTTTGTGCCGAAAACGTACAGAATTTAATAGCTTTGTAGGGAAAGCTATTACAGTTACAGCATAATGAAATGTTGCGAACTGCTGTAATAAAACAGGGATTTTTGCTGTAACACTCGAGTGGTCAAAGTGTTGCAATGTTTGGAAGGTACAATGGATAGCAGAGCAGAATTTTTAATGCAATATTGCACCTTTTACATTTGCATAACATTCCTAAATATTTTGCTTTAAGTGTCGCCTGAGAAATAAACTTTTTACATTTCGGCGGAAATACACAAATTTTTCACAAACTGAGGCTAAGTTGCATCACCTAACTTTAACCTTAACTATGACGATAACCGGTGTTTTTGTATGGAGTTTGACAGATTTTTCACGTTTGTTAAAGTTAAAGTAAGATGGTGTAACTCAGCCTTAAATTGAAAAATGAAACATTTGCTGTAACTTCCTGAAACAAACACGAATTCAAGTGCACCAATCATAAAATACTATTTCTTTCAACAGACTGCAATATGATTGATTAGCACTTGAACTAGACAGTAATTATAACAAATTGTTAGTTTTACCATTCAAAATATTGATAAGATGTTATCTCTTCCGCGCTTTGTTTGACGTTTTAATGACACAAGACCTAATCTATTATTTAGGTTTATTTAAGGATATACGCCCCTAAGCCATGACCTCGTTCAATTAGACCACTTCCCACACGGGCTTATTTATTAAAGCTGAGTTGCACCTACTTACTTTAACCGTGACTATAATAAAACCGCTGTTTTTGTATAGAGTTTGACAGATTAAAGATGAAATAATATTTTATCTGGTAATATTTTATTGCTGTACTTTGGATAATTTTGTAGAGTTAAAAGCTACCAAATTCATTCTTCATTAAACCTCGTACCTATGTAGTTTTTAGGCCAGAGAGGTGTACTCTCTCGTCTCTCTCTCACTCATCACTACCAGCACTTTGAATGGAAGAAACTCAGGCACTTTTGACAGCCTCCTTTTATGACATCTTATTATGACGTATAAAAATGTATTTTATGTAAATGCAATTAATTTTCTAGTTGTAAGTTCGAATCGAGATTTTGTCGTGGTTTTAAAATTAATAAAGATAGAAACTTATCATACATTTTAACAGAATAACAATCAGAACTTAAGTGAATAAAGATTTTTTTTCCTTTTGCGAAAGTAGAATGCAGTATGTTCCTACTTCCTTGTTACCAAAAATTAGTCAATAATTAACAAACGTTTTGCTAACAGTTCATGGTACTCTCTTCATTAAACCAGGGTACTCACCTCATTAAAATACATACGCAGAGTTATATTACCGGTAATGGATATCATAACTGCGTACATTTATTACAGTGCTACATTTTATTTCCGTAAGCAATTTGGAAATTAATGACTGCGCTTTCAATAAATTTATGCGAACGCATTTACTTGCAATTAGTCTTTAAACGATTTCATTGTGTGCGTGTACGTGTGCACTCAATATTTTGGTCACCCGTACTCAAATTAAAGGACAATGACAAATTTTTAACTTCGATCAAGCCAATCATTATGATTAGTACTTTGCCATTCTGGAAACTTCAGACTTTTACATTCTGTAAACGACAATATTTTTCGACAATGTTAAGTATCTGGAAATGTCAGAAGATCTGATACTATGGATCTGTGAGCTGAATGTGAGTTTACATCAAACGTCCTCACTAGTGAGCGCGTAAAAAAAAATTTGTAAAAATTTTAGTTCTTGAACTTTTCCGCTAGGGGCGCTGTATAATCCGTCATACATAATATAATGTCATTTTTACGCGCTCACTAGTGAGCGCGTTTGATTTAAACTCACACTAGGCCCTCAGATCAGAAAAACTACTCGATTAGTTTATTACGGATTAAAATCATAGCCTACGATATTCTTGCATTGGACAATTAGACTAATCCAGTTAAATGAATAAGACCTCATTATAAATACCAGCTGGTAAATGCCCGTTGCATAGAAGTGAACTCGCGAGCGTGCACTTGATGTTGCAAGAAAGACTATTGTCGTGCATCCCATTCACTGAACGTGCAACAATTATTTTACAATTCTCAAAGCGTTTTGTTTTATAAATCCGTTTATGCACTTAATTATGAGTTAAGCACTCTGTTAAAACAATTTAAGAGCTCTTAGGGCTATTTAAAAAAACGGGAATTAGAATTAGATTGAACTCCTTTTACCATAAGGACATTCTGGATAATTCTTACAATTAAAATGTAAGCGTAATGAAAATAACGCTTTTGTTTATTGTCAATATGCCCAATAGATAAATGGTATAGCTGCATTTGTTTCAATTTATTGAAACGCAAATTGAATTGACAAAGATCAATTAATATTTACCATTTAAAACAATATCCAATACTTATTCACAACGTAACTATCAAACACAATTTAATTAGAATGTGATAATTTGTTAGTCACAAATTGGCATAGATTGTATCCGATCCCGAACATGTACGCTCGTGTAGTCCTATTTCAAATTCACACGGTCAAATAACTTGGTTAGCTAGCAAACGAAATAAGCATAGAATCATACTGTATATTGGGACATATTTAACAGCTTATTAAAGCTTTTAACAGCTTAATCTACTCGTAATTACAATTTTGTATAGTCTTTAGTGTGGTTGGTTTTAGTGTCACGCGGACTGTCTGTGCGGATCGCTCCGCACAGCCGATTTGTGCACTGCTAGGGAGCGGAGCGGTTCCTCCGGACCGCATTTCTCTAAAACGCTCCCTAGAAGTTCATACAGATTGGCCGTGCGGAGCGGGTCCGCACCGGACGGTCCGCGTGACACTAAAACCAGCCTGTATCTTCTTCTTTTTTCAGAACGTCAGCTTTTGGGTTCTCCCCGAACCAGTTTTAACCAGTCCGGTTCCATGGTGAGTGTAAAAGTTCTTGCAGCTTCTATGACCAAAGCTCGGTAGATAGCGAATAAAGTGGAATTTTCTGATTTACAACAAATATCACGTATAAGCCAAACCACAGACAGAAGTTCATTTTGCCTTTCTTTGTTTTATTTGTATAATGTTAGGTTTGATATACTTTCCTGGCTCAATTTAAAGTGGGCTTTTCGCCGCTTTCTATGCTTTTTCCGTTTATTCGTTTTAACCCTTCCAGTACTCGTAACGAGTTCGTACCGTCCGCACTTTATCAGATCACGTTACAAAACTAGTTTTAGGTAATGGTTAGTGAATTACATTACCTCATTTTGTGAACGGAGATAAGGTTGAACTTTAAGTAATGATGCTTAAACTTTCAAAATTAAACACATAAAAGTATAATAAGCTACTGTGTAGGTTGTAAAGAATTATCCAAGAGAGATATGCCACACGGGCAGCGGTAGCGCTACATAGATTTACATACGAGTATATTATTACAGTAAGTATAAATCTGAACGACATGCCATCCGTTTGCTCGTTTGCCTCCTATCACATAAAAAAAAAAAAAAAAAAACACAGGCGTTATGTGCGGCACCGCAACTCATGTCAACGTCCGTGTGCCATCTCTATAGTATGCTAAGTCGTAAGGCTAAAAATTATACTGGAACTAATATTAGTGCACAAAATAAATTACCTTTATGACTTTTTATTACTGTAACAGCGAATTGAAAAGTTTTGTCGTTACTAAGTTCTTAAGTGTTACAAACAAATCTTAGGCCTCACTGGACTTGGAAGACTAACAACAAAGGAAAGAACATACTACTTCGTTTTCTGTTATTACACTCTTGACAGTGTAGAGTAGTGATTACAATAGTGTGGGCAGATGATGCTCGCCCTACGATATCTAGTCACATTTCCCTCTTGGTGGTTAACGCAGTGTAGTCGTGCAGAGGCCAGTCCATCGCCTTGACGTGACATACCTTGTTTCAGTTTGTACCTCAACCTATCTGTTGAATAGGAAACAACAGAGGCAGCAAATATTTTCAATTTTTTATTGTCACGCCGCTCTACATGGGGACACAGCTTAAAAAAATTAAAAATAGACCAATAACCTTATCTTTCCCATCTACAGATTGCGATCGGTAGCTGGTGTCAAAACCTTAACCGTTGACACGTAGATTATATCTTTAGTGATTGAGTGTTTTAGTTGGAACTAAATTAGAACAAAATAGTAATTAGTCGTTCATAAATTAACTCGTGAATGTTGGCAGTTGGTGTGCTCAGTTACAGCGTTTTCAATTTTCATTGTTTTGGAAAATTAAATATTATTGGAACAAAAGGGAATGGGATTCTCTTGACTGGATGTCTTAAGTACCTTACGTACGTTACGTCTTAAGTACGTTTCATAGGCAGGAAACTCAAAAACAAAATTTGGTTTTATTAAATCAATGTTTCTACTTTAGTAAAAATGTTGTGGGCGCCCGATTTGTTATGACCTCAGTATTTTTAATCTTATGATGAAAAATTCTTCGGTTACCTTAAGCAAATATTTATGTCATCCTATGTTAACTTAAATCTGATAATTAATAAAAGATCACAATATTTGGTTCAAAAACTGAACTAGCCATTTAATAGTCGAGAAACGCTGACGGTTAGTCGTAACTGTGAAACAATATCTATAGTCAAACATCGAAAGGTCTCATTATGGAAAAGCACATCAAACTACCCGTTTTTGCTGTAAAATAGTACTTGTTACAGCTACTTAAAATTTCATTTTGTTGAGCTTGAAAAGCCAGTATCCACACTTAAAAAAAAACAAAATAAACGTTTACTTACTCTTTGAAACAGTTTGATTTTCGTAACTGACTGGCGCCATAATACTCCTGGGAATAAAAAAGAAGGAAAAAAGATAGTTAATCTTATAAACGAGTCTGTCTGGCCTTGAATTTGGTAAAATAGGCAATCTCTGGGTACCCAGCCACAGATGGTCACAGTAATGAAAAAAGTATACCTACCTATGGTTAGATTGCTGGGCATAAACTCGTGCTCAGGTGCTACATTTTTAGGTCCCGTAAAATGTCTAAGGTCTAGAATATGCCATTATTGTCTTAATTAGAATCTGGCTATTTGTTTTAGACAAGAAATCTGAGTAGTATAAAATTAAATAAGTACTTACTATTTTTGTCGCTTTTCCTTGAACGAAGCCAATTCGTACCAAGTTTTGATGATGTGTTTGTTTGTTTTAAAATTTCAAATTCAAATTCTCTAGTCCCTACGAGTATATTTAAAAGAAGACATTAGACTTTATTTATTTATTTATTTATTTAAACTTTTGCACATGCATATGTACAGTGGCGGACTTAATGCCAGGTGGCATTATCTGCCAGTCAACCACACTCAGTCTGCCAGTCAGACTTTATGACAAACATATGCGGATGATTTAAAAATTGTTAAGCGTGTAGATGATGTTTCGGATTGTATGCGATTACAGGAGGATATTGATCGCTTTGATGTCTGGTGCAATAGTAATCTTATGGTTTTAAATATTAAAAAATGCAATTTTATTCGTTTCTCTAAAAAGAAAGTTCCATCTAACTACATTTATAAAATTCATAACGAACCCATAAATGAAGTTACAGAAATTCGCGATCTTGGTGTTTATTTCGATAAAAAATTAAGTTTTAACATTCACATAGACAAACTAGTAAATAAATGTTTTAAAATGCTTGGATTTGTTATTAGAAATACCAAAACTTTTAATAATTCATTTAGTAAAATTCTTATTTTTAACGCTTTAATACGATCTTCTCTAGAATACTGTAGTGTTATATGGTCCCCTCGATACGAGGTACATATCAAGCGCATTGAATCTATTCAAAAAAGATTTCTCTGGCACCTATCCTTTCAACATAACTTGGCTAAAAAACTGCCTTCTTATACGGATCGTCTGTCACACTTCAAAATTCAAAATCTTCATAAAAGAAGACAGTTGCTGGATCTGTGCTTCTTACACAAAATTATTCATGCCTCCTTTGACTGTTCCTTTCTCTTGGAACAAATTAATTTTACAATTACGCGTAAGCATGTTAGAAGCACGCGATTTATAAAACCTTTTTCTCCTAAGCCTTACAGGAGTAATCTAGGACACTACTCACCTATGGACAGACTTCAGGATCAATTCGGAGTATTAGCTAAGTGTAGTGATTTGAATATATACACAAAGTTTAGTACTTTCAAAACTTGTGTTAATGATGTTCTAAATAATCATAGTTGTGGGTCCTCATTTTCGTAAAATGTTCGTTAATGTTCGTTATATTTCGCTATCTACATTCATAGCTGTGCATATTATCATCTTTGCTGGTGTTTATGCTTTCTTTTCTGGGTTTTCTGGTTTACTTTCTGGTTTTTACATTTCAGTCAGCGATTTTTTTAGATTTTAGTCGATACTACGCTTCCACGCAATCTATGCACATGTCGTGGCAGCTTTTAATTAAGGCTACACTATAAACACGTATTGTTTTCTATGTTTTTTTTTCCTGTTAATTGTGTATGTCTTGTTAGCTGTCCTTAAATAAATAAATAAATAAATTTGTTCTTAAAGCCCAGACAATGGCAATACAGGTATAGCAGGTATTTCTACATTAGTTTAGAGTTACAGCGTACCGCACCTTCAATGCATCTAAACATTTTTTTCCAAATCTATTATTCGATGACTAAGGCTGGGTTGCACCGCACCATCTTCTTTAACGTTGACCAACGTTAAAAATCTGTCAAACTCCATACAAAAAACACCGGTTATCGTTAAAGTTACAGTCAAAGTTAGGTGGTGCAACTCAGCCCAGGTACCTAAGTAAGTACCTACTGTGTGACGTTCGCGCAAAAGTACAATTATGTTCACCTCAAGTTCTGTTAATTCTATGAAAAAAAACCTAAGTTACTTTATATACATAGGTTTGAAACCAATTAACAATATTTTATAGTAAGGGACAAATTATCATAAAGTTGTTCCGTATTGATAGAATTGAGTAAAAAACATATATTCCATTTATGGATCACTGGATAAAATCAAGATAAGAGCCTACAAATACCACGACAACGAGTCTCATATTTCACTAAGGTTTTAATTGAGATTTGTACAAGTAATTTAAAGTCACTAATTAATGCGCAAAGGCATATCAAAGGTATTTTATCTTGCATCTATTTTATCGATCATATTTACACGGGCTTTATACGTTAATTATTTCATTTGCATTTAGTCGCAGAGTTATTAAAACAAAACTGAAAAATGTTTCACTATCTAACTAAAACTTCATTTTTGCTATACAAATTACTGGTAACTATGGTACCTTGTAAAAATTCGCGATGTGTAGTTCAGGTCAAAGCGTAAAAAGCTCACAGTTAGGATACTTTTTCTTAAAATCTATAAAATACATAACAAACATTAACCATTCTTCCTTAAAACACTTATTATGCCTGTTTTCATATGAAAATTGTTGAAATCACGAAAAGGCATAACTGATTTTTATCACTTTTACAGGAGCGACGTTTGAAGATAATTTGAAGTATGGAAAAATGCATTTCAGACCCTTTTTACCTGTCAATACTGCCTCCCTGAAAAATAATTCAGTTGCGATATTTTTATAATGCATGTTTTTTTAATAACATGCGTTTTCAACTCAATATCGCCATTTTGTTAGATACGCCTTTTCGTGCTTCGACCCACGATGTGTTACCATGGGGTCATTTAAAATTAGGGATTGATGATGAAAACGAGCATTACTTCCTTATTAATAGTGTCTATCTAAAGAGCACCAGTTTTGCTACATTCACCGCCAAACAATGCTGTCATCGGATAGTGCCTGCATTTCCACATTGTATTATAAAGCATGTGGGTGGCTTTGTGTGTCTGTCACTATCGCATATCTAATCAAGCAGGAAACACCGAATTACAAAATATGATGCTACAACGTTTAGCGGATTAAACAGTTTTGTTTTTAATACCTGTTTGTTTTAACAACCCACCTTAAAATGGGAATAAAAAATCTCAGTCGGGTAAAAACAAAATGGACACTTTTTCGTAAAAACTAACTTCACAAACTTTGCATGGCTTATGCCTTCACAATCGTTTAATAAATTCCTGCCAATTAAAAACAGAAACGGGCTGGAAGACGTAGCGTGGCTGGGCAGGCCTCCTACTAGGTGGACAGACGATCTGGTGAAGGGCGCGGGAAGAACCTGAACTGCCTGCAAGACCGGTCGTTATGGAAAGCCTTGGGGGAGGCCTTTGTCCAGCAGTGGTCGACATTTGACTGATGCCCGTTTCCACCATCAATCCCTAATTTTTAAGTGACCCCTATGGTAACATTTTACAGGCATTTCTTTTTCATAGGGGTCACTTAAAAATTAAGGATTGATGGTGAAAACGGGCATGAGACAAACGAACGAACAAAAAACAGAAAAATGAATCTTGTGATATTTTTTCAATTAAAACTTAGCTCCAAATATGGAAAAGAGCACCTTTTGACACATTCATTGTCATTGCATTTCCACATTGTTACAGGGCTGTGGGTGGCTTTGTGCGTCTGTCACTAGCGCATATCTAATCAAGCAGGAAACACCGTGTTCGCCGTATTGACAGCTCACTTACGGCACAATGCCTGTCGCCCAAACCTTATAAGAACGATTTCTTTTATTCTCGTAAAAGGATTTCCTTGTCATGACAAGTGTGTTTGTTAGTCATTTGTATGGGGATGAAGTGTCTTTATATTTTTGGGGGTTTTTATGAATAAGTCGTTCGTTTTCGTTTACGTATTTAGAAATTGTTTTTCCGGTAGTAGTTGAATGATTTGGGTTAAAATAATTAGTAAAATCAATTTTATTCCGAAACTATTCAAGTTTGAAATATGTGATAAGCATGTTTTTAAAACTTTGGTAGAATATTCTCTAAATAGACGAATGCGTGATGATCAGTTTCGCAGAAATACTGAAACTGTCATTTATTTTATTTACCATCTGGCAAATATTGGCACGGATTTTTTTGCGGTGCTTCTTCCATTTGTTCTGTAAAGAATTAGTAAGAAAACATAATATTATTTTTTGTTTCATCGAATTCCAGGTAAGTTACTAGGTGCTTAGGTACTAAATTCAACAATATCTAAACAAATAAATTTAGTTATTTTGAATTTATATCTACTATCAAAATATGTTCAAGCTCAACACTTGCTAATTTGGAACGGCCTACACAACATTTTGCGTCCATGAGTGGGATTATGTGTGGGCAGATTTACCTGACGAGATGACGGAAAAGTAAACACTTTTACAAAGCATTATTTTCTCTGCGAAAACATTTTACCAGTATTTGAGAAAAGGGAACATCAGAACATTTTGTATAAATAAGTATATTGTTGTTTCTTTGCTAATAATAAAATGGGTCAAAATAATCCTGTAGATAAATCGAGATATCATCAGTCATATTTTACTAAGTTGGTTAAGGTTTGCTGAAAAAGAGGCTAGCTCTAAGTTTTCAAAATAGAATAAACTCTTAGCCAAAATATGCGCTTAAAACCGCAGACATGAGTGTTACAAATCCTTTGTGCTGACCAAAAGCTTACTTAAAATAATAATTTTACGTTGCACCATCCAGTCATAAACTGCACTGAAAAAACCAACATCATTTCAGTTCATGTCAGTCCACGCTCTCCCAAAGAGCACCGTAAAGCACGGATTCCCGCTTTTTTCATTAAAAAAAGTTTGGTGCTTACTTACTCCATTGTCACTCTAACAAAAAACAGTGACATTAAAGTTATCTAAAACAAAACTTGTAGAAAGACCCTAACTAATATTTTTTTTTATGCATAACAAGGCAGGTATTTGACCACAATCGCACCTGATGTTAAGTGGTAATAATGTTTAGCAAAAACTTTTTGCTTTTGGAAAATAATAATATGTTCTTAGTGAAATAATTGAGCTACTTTCTACATATTGTTTATGTTTTAGTTGTATCCTACCAAAATAGTTTTAGTTCTCAACGACTCTACCTAACGTGTATGTAATATGTTAACACTAGAAAGGCCGCCGTCCCATTTTTGTCCCACTCGCGAGTTTGATCAGCTCTAACTTTTTTATTTTTCAACGAAAGTCCATGAAACTTTTTGACTTTTTTTGATTTATTGAATTTTATCATTTTTTAATGTTTTTGATAATATAACATTAATAGAAAATTTTTTAAAATCGGTTTTACCTAGAAGCGCCACTGGGTCAATTTTGTCCCACCCTGGTATTTGCCACAATAATTCGATGAAGAGTCATTTTTTCGAGGAGATACGAAAGTGGAGAGGTGAGGAGAGTTTAGGTGACTCGTGACAATGCAGAAATGGAAATATATTGTACTAGTTTTTGCCTGTGACTTCACCCGTGAGAAATTAAGTTTATCATAGAAAGACCTAATTTCTTGACACTTATCGTTGCTTTTTGACCAAATAACTGAACATTATTCTAAATTATAGCCTATATTATGTTATTCTGAAGTATTAACAATAAAATTGCAAAGTTTTATTAAGATCGGCTTAGTATTTTTTGCGTAAAAGAGTGAAAAAACATCCATCGATCTAACCATGAATCCATACTCACTTAGTTCAAGTTCTAGGCATATATCCACCTATTCATTTAACACTAGAAAGGCCGCCGTCCCATTTTTGTCCCACTCGCGAGTTTGATCAGCTCTAACTTTTTTATTTTTCAACGAAAGTCCATGAAACTTTTTGACTTTTTTTGATTTATTGAATTTTATCATTTTTTAATGTTTTTGATAATATAACATTAATAGAAAATTTTTTAAAATCGGTTTTACCTAGAAGCGCCACTGGGTCAATTTTGTCCCACCCTGGTATTTGCCACAATAATTCGATGAAGAGTCATTTTTTCGAGGAGATACGAAAGTGGAGAGGTGAGGAGAGTTTAGGTGACTCGTGACAATGCAGAAATGGAAATATATTGTACTAGTTTTTGCCTGTGACTTCACCCGTGAGAAATTAAGTTTATCATAGAAAGACCTAATTTCTTGACACTTATCGTTGCTTTTTGACCAAATAACTGAACATTATTCTAAATTATAGCCTATATTATGTTATTCTGAAGTATTAACAATAAAATTGCAAAGTTTTATTAAGATCGGCTTAGTATTTTTTGCGTAAAAGAGTGAAAAAACATCCATCGATCTAACCATGAATCCATACTCACTTAGTTCAAGTTCTAGGCATATATCCACCTATTCATCCATCATATCCATTCATCAGTCCATCCATCCTTCAATTCATCAATATTTATTAACTTTTACATTTATAATATTAGTAGGAAGATGGCCTCTAGACATAAGCCAGTTCATAAATTGTATGATTTGATACATTTTTAAAATGTGTGACTTATAAAATTTTGAAGATTAACCCTAGAGTGCTCGCGCTATGAGCATTTTGCCGCCCTCGGCAAAAAAATCGAGTTATTTTCTACACGATGCGTTTGTCAAAGTCAAGTGTTTCAGTAGCTGCCTCCCCATACTTCACCTCCATGTATTAGAAATTAGAAGAAATTTAGTGCGCAGGTGACCGTAATAGAGAACGATTGTTGAACGTATGTCACGTTTTGCGGCAAATTGCTCACTGCGCGACTACTGACGTAAGTAAAATTTGTGTGTTTGGTTTTTAGTGTAGTTAGAAGATTATTAGTTTTCATTGCGTATAATGTTGTTTTGACATTAATGACGTCATAACATTGATAATTAATATTAGTGCTTAATTTATTTCATGTCGTTTTCGGTAAAATTCACGTAAAATACAAAAAATGAAAAAACAAGGAAGATGTCGGATTTCGAAGAAGCTGGTGCACTAAAATTAGTAGAAAATGTATACTAAAGTTGTAAAGAAAGTAAACATAGCCATTGCAAAACTGTTATAGACAAATCAGCGGCAGAATCTGAAAATGATGTGCCAAGGGTGCAATAGTTGTGCAAATTTATGTATTAAATGCTCATGTGACAGGCCTGTTTTGTTGAAGCACATGTCATGGATGAAGAAAATCTTTAAGTGTGCTAACAAGTTTAATATTTGATGATGTATGAAGGTAAAAACAATGTTGTTTCTATGATTTCTATAAATATTTCCTAACATTTCCAAAATATTTTTTTTTCTTTAAATTTTAGCCACAAATCTTTAATGAACGTTATTTTCTAATAGTGTATGCTTTATTCTATCATTTTTAACTGTTTTTCATATTTTTAAACTGTTATTTGACACCCAACCGGACTTGTAAGTTTGGGCTGCAAAATGCTCATACGCGAGCACTCACGTTTCACGGAAAGGCGCGACTACTCTAGGGTTAAACGTACATAATTTTCATTGTAATTGGTCAAAAACTTCATTGTTTGTGTACAGATAACAGAAAAATAACCATACCTATAGAAATTCCTAAACACATAGTACACCAGATAGACAAAAAACCATACAAAAAAACTTTGTGCAAAATGTGCACTATTATTTTTAAGATATTTATTTTTTCTTTAAAAATAATAATGACTAGTTAAAGTAGTAATTTCATGATTTTAATACAGTATACCACCACGTAATATGTGACTATTTTTAAATGAAACCAAAAATATCTAAATTTTAATAATTCCAAATTAAAATTGAATACATTTATATTTTTAAAGAATTAAGTACATATTGTTTTACCCACATAGATAAACCTTTTTTTAAGGATACAAAAAATAGTTTTAACCATAACATTCATGCCTGAAACTTAAAAAATGTTACAAAATACATGCTGGGACAAAATTGACCCAGCGGCGCTTTTAGGGGGGTCGTAATCTTCGGCACTTCTAGTGTTAATTAAACGTACATAATTTTCATTGTAATTGGTCAAAAACTTCATTGTTTGTGTACAGATAACAGAAAAATAACCATACCTATAGAAATTCCTAAACACATAGTACACCAGATAGACAAAAAACCATACAAAAAAACTTTGTGCAAAATGTGCACTATTATTTTTAAGATATTTATTTTTTCTTTAAAAATAATAATGACTAGTTAAAGTAGTAATTTCATGATTTTAATACAGTATACCACCACGTAATATGTGACTATTTTTAAATGAAACCAAAAATATCTAAATTTTAATAATTCCAAATTAAAATTGAATACATTTATATTTTTAAAGAATTAAGTACATATTGTTTTACCCACATAGATAAACCTTTTTTTAAGGATACAAAAAATAGTTTTAACCATAACATTCATGCCTGAAACTTAAAAAATGTTACAAAATACATGCTGGGACAAAATTGACCCAGCGGCGCTTTTAGGGGGGTCGTAATCTTCGGCACTTCTAGTGTTAAATATTATTCTTACCTACATTAATTAACATACTTAAACTTCACGGCAACCAAGTACAATACTACTACAAGCCCTTACATCCTTATAAGACGGATCACGATGCAAAATAGTTCTTCGCAGTTCACCTGAATATCTTCAAGATATTTTAGTTTCTCAACAAGCAAGGGCTGAAGGTCAATAAATTGATGCCAAGAGGATTTCTTAGGATACGTTCACAACAGATTAAAATACACAATACTTCAAAATACGAAAAGACATTTTAATAAAATGTGCTTAAAAGTGCTCAAATGGTATTTAAAGGGTTAATTTACATAATTATGACATAATCAAATCCTACCAATGCTTTAGAAAAATAATGTGGGCCAGTGCTGAGAAGAAGCAGCACAAGAAAGTCATGCCTGTTTTCACCATCAATCCCTAATTTTTAAGTGACCCCGATGAAAACAAAATTTTATGTGTTACCATAGGGGTCACTTAAAAATTAGAGAGTCAATCTTTTTTAAGACACATCTTAAATTAAATCAATAAAAAAGTATATAAACAAACACCTAATCCAAAAACACGCCAAGCTAATGAAAAACCGCAAAATTGATCTTCTATAATCGTGAAAATAATTATAAAAGGTACAAAATAAAAAGCCCTTGTGGATGGCACTCTATTAACATGGCACAAACCATGACTCAGTTAACTCACTACAATGTTAACCCTTTTTTCTAGCACACACCTCTTATATGGTAAACCGTAGAACACTTACGCGAGCAATTAAAATGTTGATTAGCAAATGCCTCGGAAATAGTTAGGAATCCAGTAAATTAGCGTGGGTCCTGTAGTAATCGGGTTAATGTCAGTTTAATTAAGACAAGCGTAATTTTAAATAAGTTATGCCCATCTAAATAACGTTACTAATTACTTTAAACAAGTATTTTATAAACAAAATTTTGCTAGCAGCTTCGCTTGTGTGTATTTCGGTCTGTCACAAAAGTCTAAACTTTCTTGTGGGTTTCGCGATCAAAACTCCTTTAATCTTTTAAAGGTTGCTTATTACAATGACATGTGAATGTCTATTTTCGTACTTAAATTGAGAAATGAAGCCTTAATCCTAGCTATGAACTTTTTTATTTTACTTTTTCAATTTTTCGTTCTAATAATTAACCAAGTATTTTAGAGCATTCATTTGTTTGACTATAGAGGTACAAAGAACAGATTTTACGACACCTCTAACTCAGGAAATCTAAACTTTAATTACAAAAACACTAAATCAATACCAGCACAAAAGCAGTCATTCATCAAACAGACATTGTTCTAAGATATTTGGGTAATAATAGTGTTTGAAATTAATGAACTTTTTGTTTTCATTTCGTCATGTGGTTTGCAATTTTGACAGACATCAATCACAAGCAAATCGTGTAATTTTTGCTTTGTTATTGACAAATTGGATTAAGACAACGTTGATTTAATTTGCATTCATGCTAAATGGAGTTTTGTCACGACTAAGTGTAACTGGCACATTATTTTAGCTTTTTTTTGTTCGTGCACAAAGTTTGTTGCGGCGCAATCTACTTAATCTAATTTTTGAGAGACTAATCTGATTTTTTTATCCACTGAGTGGACGCTCTTGGCCTTGCACCTCACTGGCCTGATGGAAAGTGATGATCAGGTCGAAGGTGGAAGCGAGCTCCACCCGGAATCCTCAACCACAGAGGAACTGGTATCTTACCTCTAACTGTCGGAACACAACAGTGTTTGTTCTCTTTATATGCCAAATACTTATTCCCAAAAGAGTGCACAAAATTATACAATGTAAAAGATGGCAGAATTCGCTTCTTTGCTAATTAATCAATGCCACTTAATGAATTTCAGTTTCACTGATGATTTCTAGAGCAATAATGATAAAACTATGTTTAGCTTCTAAAATTCCTATCTCTGTTGAAATACGGCATATAATTTTGCGCTTAGAGACACGAGAGGATTTACCTAACCACCCTGTATCGTAAATTACGAGTACACTTAATTAGAAATTAATGCAAGTGTAAGTCAACTGCAGCATGTTGAAACTATAAGTAATTTGTGCTTCGAATAGTTGGAAACTGGTGTATTTGTTGTTGAATTTATAGCAAAACAGTTATGTATGCCGTAAATACTAAGCTAAATGGTATTAGAGACATAACTCAGCCTCTCAACGTCACCTGCAACGTGGATGCACCATGTCCAAGCATAGTGTACAATGTACATCTAGTTCTAAACTTGGACAACTCTGAATATATTATTTACTAAAATTTACATAAATACTCGATTGAAAATAGTAAAGAAATAGGTGGTACTTATTTTGTTTTGACGAATAAAATAAAAAAATGTCTCACTCCTTCATGTTTATTCTTACATTTACCAGTTTACAATTAGGCCTGTAGGTGTAGGTAGAGGTTAGTCGTAATTAGTGGATTATACCAACCATTTGTTTCTAAGATACGAATGCGAAGCACTTAGAAGAGCAGATGTTATGATGAATACTTACTTAGAAGTTCTAAAGAATAATGTGAAAAAAGCGGGATTATAATAATATCTTATGCCCGTTCAAAATTCCTGTTATTTGTTACCATAGGAGTCACTTAAAAATTAGGGATTGATGGTGAAAACGGGCATTATACTCTTAAACATTTGAAATACAATAAGTAAGTATTTAGCACCGACCAAATCTCACTTAGCAAAGTTTACCTGAGAGCGATACAAGTTGTTCTGTATTTTTACAAGCCGTAATTACATTAGGGATTACGTGTGTGAAAGTTTTCTTGTTTGCCACATTAGCCGCAGATACGTGAGGGCGCTAGCTTAGCGGTAATCTGCTCTAGTCTTGCATCGAGATTGGCTTCCCAAGTTTTATTAGTGGATTTTTATTCATTTATTTTGAGATTAGGCGTTTTTGCCGCTCTGGAAGACTGCTAGAATTATTCCAGAGTCAGTGATATTTTTTCAGGTTACTAAATAGGTTATTGAGCTTTCAAGTAAACTACTTTTCAATGTGTGTCTTCTATTGAAGTTGTCCTAATTTGGTCATTTATTATTTCAGTTCAATTATTTCGCTCGCTAAATATCTGAACTAGTTCAGAGATTTTTCCAATACTAATGTTCTTAGAGGTTTAATTTTATGCCTTTGAAGAAGACCTTACATCTAAATACAATTCGGTCAAGCTAACTGCGCACCTCGCTGGAATGCGACTCTCCCTCGCACTCACCCGCACCCCTCCCTACGTTCGCCCCGTCCCTACCAGAGTCGATGTGACGTCACGGCTGCCAGGTGCGCATCCCTTCACTTGACTGGGTTGCACATCTCTATATGTTTATTTTTCATGGTCTAAGTATTGATTGCATATTCAAACAACGCCAACGATTTAAGGAAGCATTCTGTAAGGAAATGAGCAAACGCGCTCGTGTCTAATTATTCTATTGTTGCATTGTCTTATTACCGGTCTTGTCACACAAGAGAGTAACGTTGAGAATAACCACTTGACACTGTCACAACTGAGAGCGCGTTCATTGTTCGTAGTATAACAGTCAAGTGAGAACTACGAAGGAATGAGCAGGATAAGGGCAAAAGACAATTTGTATGTGCTCTTGAAGATTAGGCTGTTAATGTGTTTTTCTTTTTGATTTGCATTTTTATAACAAAAAGTTTCTGGTAGCCAACTGACCGACATGCTGTAACTTCATTTCGCCTTGCCTCGCTCGCCTTTCGCCCTTCAGTAAATAAAATATGAATAAAATCTACCGGAAAAACGATTAAACTGTATGTGTGATATCAAACATTAATTAAAGTACGCTACAATCAAAGACATTTATTTTCAACGCTATACCTCATAAATATTTCAGGATGGCACTATTTTTCTCGTAAAGTTGCCTAATTCTATGTACAAAAACTACTCACAACAATAATATTGTTTGCATCGACCCAATTAAAAATTGATGCGTCAAGTAATATCTAGCCATCAGAGGGCCTAGTGTGAGTTTACTTCAAACGCGCTCACTAGTGAGCGCGTCAAAAAATGACATAAGTGTATGACGGTTTGTACAGCGCCCCCAGCGAGAAACGTTCAAAAACTATTTTCAGACATTTTTAAACGCTCTCACTAGTGAGCGCGTTTGATGTAAATTCGCACTCAGCCCACAGTCGTCGTAGCTTTTGAAACTTAATACGGAGAGGTTCTACTGACTATTATTGGCATTTCTACCCATTGGACTTGTAAACTGAATTTACTAGATACAATATATGACATCGTCATCGACCTTTATGAATTGTCAATCATATTTTTTACAGCACTATCAAATACTTATTTGCATTTACAGATAAATATCTTAAGAGTTCGATCACGATAGAACTAATGTCTTTATTCTATTCGTGACGGTAGAATTTAACTATTTCGGTTTAATTAAACCCATAAACTTCTAATTGCTGCTGATGGATTGTCTAGATTGAGAATTTAGTAGAATGGAACATCAATAGATCTTTGTTAGCATTTAACCTGTTCTTTGGCGTTGGATCTTGGATTCTTAACATCAGGTGCGATTGCGGTCAAATACCTGCCTTGTTTTGCATTAAAAAAATCCTATGTAACTTATTCAGATTTTTCACATTAAATGAAACATAATAGAAAACCATTTACGTTGAAAAAAAATATTTTTTGAAATCATAGTTATTATTACACTCTCGTGTTCTTAATGTTTTGAGCTGCAATATACCTACTGTTTTGGCCCTTTTTTGGAGTTTCCTTGCTTCTAGCATACCTATAATCACCACCGGCAGGCCTATCACTATAATACAGTCCACTCCATCGTTTTTAACATTATGCCTAACGAGAGACAGTAAAATTATTAAATTCCGAGATATTATCTCGTATTTCATTCATACTTGCTTTTTACGGCGCACTAAATGTACTAAAAAACTTTGAATAAAATAACATTTATCTATTATTATCCGATTTGGATAATAATCATAAAACGTACTAAATATAATAATAATTCGCTGTTAACGCGCAAAATAACCGAACGCCATTATCCTTAGTATCAAGATGTGACCTGAATATAATAATAATAATAAATATAATAATAAATATTTATTCACTTAAACAACCCAGTAATTTACAATATAAAGTAATTAGTAAAACTATGTTACTCTAGGGTTAGTTTTAATTTTTAGTGTCACAAAAACTTGGACCCCTGACCCGGAAACTAGTAAAAAACTGTATTATCAGGGTCAGTGATTCCTCGAACGAATTTAATTTAAAGAAAAAAAAAACACAGGACAGTGTTTAAACAACCAGGAAGTGGGTTACTGAGTTACATAAAAATTATTAAGATAACTAGGTATACAAAGAGGGAAAAGATAAAAATAAAAACAAATCGTTAATTACCAAGGCTGAGCTGCACCATCCTACCCCGACCTGGACGAACGTCAAAAATCTGTCAAACTCCACACAAAAAGCACCGGTTATTGTAACTGTTACGGTAAAAATAAGGTGGCGCAACCAAGCCCAAGTATACATGAGAGGATATATTTGTTAGTGTGAATGTGTTTGTAAGTGTGTGGTGTGTGTATGTGTGTGTGGTGTGTGTATGTGTGAGTGGTGTGTGTGTGTGTGTGTGTGTGTGTGTGTGTGTGTGTGTGTGTGTGTGTGTGTGTGTGTATATGAGTGATGAATACTACGTTCTTTTATTTATTTATTTTAGAAGATTTTCGGTGTCTGCATAGGATAGGTTCTGGAGATATGTTGTGGCATTCTTAACCACTTCATATCTATTAATATGAACTAAGGCCTAATAAAGCTGGTTTTATTGCAGACTTAGCTTAAGAAGGAAAATGTCTATGTTACAGTCAAAACTCAGAATCGGTCAAAAACACTTTTGACTGCAAAAAATCAGTCAAAATTTTTTTCGCTTGATTTAAAATTTTACCAATCGGTCCAAAATTCACAGAAAGTAATGATTCTACTTATCTTTTACCTGGCGAATACCTAGATTTCTTAAAAATACGAGAAAAAAGGCAACATTTACTGTAGTACCTAAGGTAGGTGTGAACATTTTGTAGGTATGCACAAATCACTAAAACTACACTTTAAAAGGATTTTATAACACATTTTTGAAGATTTCCAAGTAATTTTTACTAATCATAGCACTTTGTATAAATTTTAGCTTATTTTAAAATACTATACTAACCTGGTTAAAGTGTTTTTGACAATCGCCCTTGGTCAAAATCACATTTGACTGCAAAAATCAGTCAAAAGTGATATTGACCAAGAGTATCAGTCAAAACCACTTTTGACTGATTTTTGCAGTCCATACTGGTTTTGACCGATTATGAGTTTTGACTGTAACATCTATGTACCTACCTGACACTATCAGTGGAAATCCTTAGTTATTTATAATAGGCTTAAACGCCTTTAAAGGTGATCCTGATTGGAGATCTTAGGATCTTGATGAAGCCAAATGTGATGATTAGTTAGTATCCCAATTTGGTAAAAGTGTGAAGTAATGAAAATCTTGTGTCAATAAGGGTCAATATTATAATAACCATAGTAATGTTCTTATTACCGAATCCTTAACTTACGTTTTTAACTCACTAAACTTGCGTAATCTTAATGGATATTTTCTTAGTAAGAAAAAGAGAGGTACGGTACGTATCAAATACACTGTTGTATGTACTGTATTTACAAACGATGCTTGCTTAATGCTTCAACCACACCAACGCGTGCAGATCGCCATCGCCGGCGCGATCACGGCGCGATCATAGGGAAATGACAGGTCGCGTGAACTGTCATGGGTCGCGAAGCAGCAACTCGAACTCGTTTTGAATAGAGTTCTGTGGTTGGTTCCTGTACGACACTGTGCGTCCACGAGCACTGTGAGACCTAGTAATGTTGGTGAATACGTGCGTATGAGTCACATAACTACTATCACTACTATTATGATTTCAGAGTAGGTAATGAATCGTCTTTATTTCATTCACAATCTTCATTTGTTTATTCCCACTAAAATCGAGCATTACCATAACGATGCTACTGTGCTTTATGTCTCCATTTCAAAAAGGATTTTCCCAGCATTAAACTGCACTTAGCCGAGTAAATTCCTCTAAACAACTTTTCTATATTGTCGGACGGATAATGCATTTATGCATGTCACGGCCAACAGTTCAGGGCTGCGCGCGCATCTCATTAGCGCGATGTAGGCGCGTGGGCACCCACCCTGTCACTCGAGATTGGCTCTATTAAATGATCTGAGGCAGCGGTGCTCAAAGTTTTGGGAGTGAGTCACCAATGCTAGATGGGGACAACCCGGACAACCGAATTGAGAATTTCCTCTTTTTGTTGTAGTCGGTTAAAAGAAAAAAATATTTTATATTCCGATAATTATGCACAATTTGCACTTTCACGATTTAAAGTTAATTTTGGATTCGCTATGACTTTGCTGGTAAAGAAACGGGGTAGGGAAGGTAGACCCAACGTTTGTTGTCAATATACGTAAGTACGTGTATTTTATAGACCTGTATCACAATGTTGAAAATAATCGCAGCTCTAGAAATTAACACACGCATTATTCACAAACATTTTTTTGAGGTCTGAGGTGCGTGGACGCACAGGGTGACACATTTACCAGTCACAGAGCTCTATTCAGCGCTGTGCGTTCGATTTTCCGCTTCACTTAAACAAGCATCGTTTGTAAATACAGGCGACAGTCAAAAAGACAGTCAACCTACAACAAAAAAATGTTTTTTGTGGTTTAAATCTGTTATAAAATATTTATATTAGTTTGAGAACCGCTGGATTTGTATTATTTTCTGATTGCGACTGATGACATCGATTACGATGGCGTTAGATAATAACCAAGCAATGTTATTTATGCATTCATATTTTTAGCATTTAAACGTATTTACATATTTATACAAGAAGTAATCATGATATTATGAGTTAGGTACTACCTACTAATAAATTATTGAAGGAAATATTTGAAAGGAATCATGGCGTTGGTGATTATGATGAAGCACAAATGTATGTACTTTCTATGACTTTTGACAATATATCAAAAGTCGACGACTCATGTCGGCGGCGTACTTGGTATCAATGTCCATCATGTCATTTAAAAGAAATATTCGAAGGAACTACATAATTTCTTTACTTAAGTAATTTTGTTCATGGCTGTACCTACTCTTTGTTACATAATATTTGTCTAAATTACCTGTCAAAGCAGTATTAATTTTTAAAATCACTTATTTGTAAGCCCGCCCAAGAACAATCTTGGGCGGGCTGCGCCCTTTTGCTCAACTGGCATCCGCAGAATACCAGTGGTCGTGACGTGCTCTCTGCCGTCACGGCTTATACTGAGCAGATGCCATTTTGGTGCATGTACCTTACTGTTTGGTTTTGATTATATCTATTTGTTATTTTATTTTGTACGAATAAATACATTTCTTTCTTTCTTTCTTTCAATGCGATGATTTAACAATGCAAATAAAATTACTCTAAAGTTCACTTTAGCAGTAAGCTTAAGATCTTTACCTACACTTTAAAGTAAGCTAAGATCAAGTACTGTATTCAACGCTTACGACTACATTTACTGCCTAAATTTGAATACTAAAGGCACACTCACGGTGATACTTCTTTCCGAACCACTCCGTTTTATGATCTAATAACATTTCATTACCTTTCGTTTAACGTCTTTCTGCGCAGATTATACAGGGTGCTCAATTTTAATTAATTCCTCACCGCAGCTTATACGGGGTGATGTTCTGTTAAGTTTGTTAAGCAGCCACGTGAAATTGTTATTCATTGCGTACACATAGATAGCTATGGAGTTCGGTAATTGTTTTAGGGCGTGGAAAATTAATTAATTCCCCTTTGGTTTTGTAGGCGCTTCCAATTAGGTAGTCTTCCTTTTTTATTGTCGATCATTTTTGGAATGGATAAAGTATTTCAATCCCAACTAATATTATAAATGCGAAAGTAACTCTGTCTGTCTGTCTGTCTGTCTGTCTGTCTGTCTGTTACGCTTTCCCGCTTAAACCTCGCAACCGATTTTGATGAAATTTGGCATAGAGATAGTTTGAGTCCCGGGAAAGAACATAGGATAGTTTTTATCCCGGTTTTTGAAACAGGGACGCGCGCGATAAAGTTTTTCTGTGACAGACAAAATTCCACGCGGGCGAAGCCGCGGGCGGAAAGCTAGTATTTGATATTTGAAGATATTTATAAAGGAAACGAGGCGATTGGTCGTTTAGAAATGGTATTTTGGCTGCTATTTTTTAATTTTCGCAAATTGAGCAGATTGGTAAATATTCAGTCAGTAAGCACTGACTTTGAGTGCGGTGACGGTTGGATTAAGGTTTTTCTGTGCTATTGCTTTGTTCACTTTACGCCTAAACATTTGATTTTTATTCATGTTCGCAATCGTTTCGCCACACCCCCAAGTTGCGACTTTGATTGAATCGAAATCAAAGAATCTATTTGAGATTGCCATCTACCTATTCTGTTTTTAGTTGCTAGTAAACATGATTGAAATATCCTAAAAGGATATTAGTTCAAAACCTTCACATCGTATCAAGTATCATTCAAACAACAAACATCAAGGCCAACATAAGTTATCTAACGGTAAATATTTTTATATTACAATAAAAGCACAAATATTAGCACCTCTATATTTGAATGTGCTAAAATAACCTTAACAATAAATAAGGAGTTTGTAAAGCAATAAACGAAAACAAATAGTAATAAAAAGCATTATCTTGACACATCCTTATCAAAGGTTAACGATTGGCCAATTCGCAATGAATCATCTTTTATTTGGCAAAAAACATTAGAAGGCAGTTCAGAGTTCGTTGGTTCGTTCGTTTCAGAAAAATGACGTCTACTGCTCCAGCGAGAAAGGCCTTCCCCAAATAGCAGTCCTGCACTGTCCGCATCCAGGCAGTTCCCGCGACCTTTACCAGATCATCGGTCCACCTAGTAGGCTACCTAGGCATGGTACTCCCTGTTCAGAGTTCAATGCAAGGTATTCTGAAACTGTGCAGCCTCTTGCAATAATAGGTATAGGTTCTCAGAAAATACCTTTATATCTTCATAACATTTTCATCTGAAAATATGATCCTACTTAGTAACTATTTTCAGCACTACAATATCTTCTACTTTTAATCACGAAGTAAGTAACATTCTAATCTTTTTCAAATCCAAGTTCGGAGAATTTAGGATATCATTCATAAAGGGTTGGTACTTGAGCGTTTAACTTATCATTATAATAAATTGCAATCGAAATATCTCGTATAATATAATATAATTGTGAAACTCCAAGGCCTACTAGGTGTCGAAATTATAGGTGCGAACAATTATCATAGCAATTTTACTTGTTGAAAGGTACATAAAGTGTTAACTCATTTAAATTGGTTCCAGTATCTTTTAAGCAAATTCTTGAAAATATTAATAATGCCTACGTTACGATGAAAAACCACAATATTTTTAGCATTACTTTTATTATATCAAAAATTACAACACAAATTTTCATACTTTCAGGGTTTTATTTCGATAAAAGTACATAAGTAATATTAGCTAACTTTTTTCATTCTCCATCTACTTCTTCCCTTCTAACTTATAGTAACTGACGAAAATAAATGACAAACAATGAAGACACTATTGATGTAATTGGATTAATTTTGTTATTACAACTTGTCAAAAGGCTCAATAGAGCGTTTGTAACTTGATACTTACAAGACAAATAAAGCTGTAGGAGGTGTTTGTCATTGTTTGTGTTGTCACCAAATACCGGATCATGAATACTGTCATAGAGCAACAACAGCGACTCACTTTGAAGAGGCGTTAATTTCAATACTTACGTCTTATACATAAATGTTGATTGATCTCTGAGAAGATTTAATCTTTGTTGCAATACCTAATACCTATAGTCATATAATAACGACGTTGCATTATTATACAAATAAACCTTTCTCTTGAATCACTCTACTATTACCAACCGTGCGATGTGGAAGTCATTGGAGGGGGCCTATGGTGGACGTCCTGTGGCTGAAATGATGATGATGACTCTACTATTGCTGAAAACTGACCTAAAATCTGTTGCGTAAGTACGCGTTTAAAAAATCTAAGGCTGAGTTACACCATCTTACTTTAACTTTGATAAACGTCAAAAATCTGTGAAACTCCATACAAAAAGCACCGGTTATCGTTATAGTTACCGTTCAAGTTATGTGGTGCAAATCAGCCTAAGCGAACAAACAGCGAAAGCTACTTTGTTTTCTACTATAAAGATTTGTGGAATTTTCACGGTTTTAAATTATAAGTAAATTAAATAATTTAAAATAATAAAGTCGAAACTTTTTGTTTAAGTCATTGCTAGATGAATAAAGAATTGGCATTCGATCATAATATCAAATAAATAATCTTCCAATTATTTTCCAAGCCCAAAGACAACTTAGACATATTGTGGGTGATTTGACTAGTCTACTATTTTTCTTATGCCCTAATTCAGTCGCAAATTTTGCTCAACTCTCGTTTCCACGAATCGCTGCCGATCCAAACTCCCCCTGGAACTCCCGGAATTCCTTGAATACTTGATGACCAGCGCTCTGCACTTTCCCAATAAGGTGGCGTCAAATTTCATATTGCACGCCCTGGCTGGATTCAACTGAAATTGTTTTTGGAATCACATGGAACTGGCTTTTACGTACATTTTTGATGGTCTAACACTTAGGCTGAGTTGCACCACCTAACTTTGACCGTAACTATAACGATAACCGGTGTTTTTGTACGGAGTTTGACAGATTTTTTACGTTTATTTGTCAAACAGTAACTAATAAGATGGTGCAACCCAGCCTTAAAGTCCGATCAGACTATTTGTCTGCCGATAGTTTAATCGACTGTTAACTGGTATGAACAAGTATGAAAGTTAACATTACAAAGATTTGGTATACGCCGATTCTTTATAAATAAGTCTTTGGGGATTCTTATACTTTATAAAATTTTAGGAACTATGCACATTATTGAGGTTGCAAGATCGTCTACCATGTGAGTTGTAACAACTAGCGTATTAAACATAAAAAAATTATAAAAAAAATCATTTTTATTATTATCACTGTGTCAGACCTTATTAGCCATTAAAGGTGTCTGACGTCTTTTTCGTAGCAGGGCGTATAAATAAATTATAGGACAATCGCTGTGATTCTGGTCTACAACCGCTATGAATGTCAATGAATTCAGTAAGAACTAGAATGGCATCTCACAACTTTGTAAGAATAATAGGGTCCAATTTAAGCCCTTAGGCCCATAGCCCTTGTAAGTGCCTTATTAAGATAATAACCGAACGACCAAGTTACAAAACGAAGATAAGACGTCAGATATCGTAGATTTATGGGCAAAATCGTGAGGACGCCTGTTCGCGATCGCGAGTGATATAAAACCTATTTGGATATTGTGACAGTGAAAAATCATACGGCATTCTTTTGTTTTACTCTCTGTCTGTTGGATTCGATCAGTACACAAGTCTGTTGAAATTATTTCGCATTTTTACTTTAAAATATACCTGATTCCCTTCATGAGCAGTCTGCGTAGCTCGAGTTTTACAATTTGTTCGCGATCGCGAGTGATATAAAACCTATTTGGATATTGTGACAGTGAAAAATCAAATGGCATTCTTTTGTTTTACTCTCTGTCTGTTGGATTCGATCAGTACACAAGTCTGTTGAAATTATTTCGCATTTTTACTTTAAAATATACCTGATTCCCTTCATGGTCCTGGATCGAGCCGGATAATTATTGCAATCGAGGAAGTTACGGAAAGCGCAGTTATTGGCACTGGGGATTGCGCGTCGTCAAAGAGTGGTCGAGGTTCAAAGTTCAAGTTCAACGGTTTGAACGTGTGAGCGAAATGGTATAAAAAGTGATTAATTTTAGGACCCAGCACTCTACTAAGGTATATTTTATGTGTAATTGTAAGGATATATAAGGTTAGTAAGCATTAATGTTTATTTTATGCAAAATTTGTGAAATAATGACTGTGTAACTGTTTTACCTACCCGTTGCAATTTAGCAGTGTAGATACATTTGGCATTCTGTTAAACTAGTTAAACTGTGTTAATAAGTTCGCAATTAAGTGCCGAATAATTTATCTAGTATTTGTTTAAGCCAAATTATCATTATTTTCACACTCAGTGTAACGGTTGTGATTTTTGTAGGTAATTAATCCACCTTATTATTCAGTGTAACAATAGTCTCATTTAGGCATAATTATTAAGAGTACTAAGTACATTCTTCATCATCCCAAGACAGTTTCTGTAGCCATAGTCTCTGTAATAGAATTTTCATGAGGATGACACAAGGTGAAAGAAGACCTAATGGATCAAATATTTTGCCAATTACAGAAATTATATCACGCTTTGTGTCTCCTTTGGCTATTGGACTGAACGGAAAGTAAAATTCGTCTAAAACTGAGTGCCACCCGAGGCCCAGTGTTTTACCGGCGCCAGACTCACAAATGTTTACATCAGGAGATGACTCATCAGTCTTAGGTAATAATTGAGGCTCATTAGACTTCCATTTTCTGAGAGGCATGCAAGCAGAGGCTAACTCAGCTGTTACCTGATCACGTATGTACAAAACTTGTTCAATTTCATCACCACCACTCAAGAGATCATCAACGTAAAAATCGTGGATAATAACTTCACCTATTTGAGTGTCTCTACATTCTAGACCAATTTGTTTTAGGCAACGAGTAGCGAGAAATGGAGCACTAGCGGTGCCGTAGCTTACCCGGTTCAAAGCATAACATTTCAGTTGCGAGTTGGGTTGATTTTGATCACGCCAAATAATTTGTTGCAACGGTCTGTCTACGGCATCGACTTCTATGCATCTATACATTTTCTCTACGTCTGCTACAACCACATACTTATGCTGCCTAAATCGTAAAAGGATTGAAAGTAGGTCATCTTGAACTGTAGGCCCAATCATTTGAAGCTGATTAAATGAAACACCTGTAGTGGTTGGACTACTTGCATTGAATACGACGCGAAGTTTGGTCGTAGTGCTACTCTCACGAAGAACTCCATGATGAGGGATAAAGTAATGAGGGACCGATGTGATCGGTTCGCACTCACTAGTCATCCTGGAATTTATACATTTAAAACGTTTAGAATGTACTTAGTACTCTTAATAATTATGCCTAAATGAGACTATTGTTACACTGAATAATAAGGTGGATTAATTACCTACAAAAATCACAACCGTTACACTGAGTGTGAAAATAATGATAATTTGGCTTAAACAAATACTAGATAAATTATTCGGCACTTAATTGCGAACTTATTAACACAGTTTAACTAGTTTAACAGAATGCCAAATGTATCTACACTGCTAAATTGCAACGGGTAGGTAAAACAGTTACACAGTCATTATTTCACAAATTTTGCATAAAATAAACATTAATGCTTACTAACCTTATATATCCTTACAATTACACATAAAATATACCTTAGTAGAGTGCTGGGTCCTAAAATTAATCACTTTTTATACCATTTCGCTCACACGTTCAAACCGTTGAACTTGAACTTTGAACCTCGACCACTCTTTGACGACGCGCAATCCCCAGTGCCAATAACTGCGCTTTCCGTAACTTCCTCGATTGCAATAGTTATCCGGCTCGATCCAGGACCATGAAGGGAATCAGGTATATTTTAAAGTAAAAATGCGAAATAATTTCAACAGACTTGTGTACTGATCGAATCCAACAGACAGAGAGTAAAACAAAAGAATGCCGTATGATTTTTCACTGTCACAATATCCAAATAGGTTTTATATCACTCGCGATCGCGAACAAACGTTAACAAAGATGGAACGTGGAGACAGTTTAAAAATTCCTCACATAGAAACAAAAAGCAAATGAAATAATTATCGATAATTTTATTGACCAACAGCCCATCGAATAATAATTAGGTGGGACTCAAAGCAAACAGTTGTCTAGACTACTAATTTGATTTACTCGTGGTTTACATAATTACCTACGTTTCGATGGAAATCAATAAAGTCCTGCTTTCTGCACAGACATAAAAACATTTGTGGTGGCAAGAGATATGATGATGTAGATTATGAAAGTTATAAAAATATAAGTATTTTTGGAGATTTGAAGCGAGGTTATTTTTTTTAAAAAGAGAAAACAACGATTTCACCTGATTTTATTAACAAACCGGAAAATTACAAAAAAANACTACGACGCGAAGTTTGGTCGAAATTCAATTACACAAAACTTGTCCTTCCCCGCACCTTCTTCAACTACTTGACCTAAAAACCCTGAACCAGCAGTCGAAGTGGGGGTTTTCCCTGAGTGAAGCAAAGAATGATGCCGTTTTTTACAAACTCTACAATTGGTGGGTGATCGGCAAAACTTTACACCATGGTTGCTTCCTAGACAGTTATAACACATTTTATTTTTAATAACAAAGTCACGTTTGTTCTCATAACCCAAATTTGAAAACCCTTTACAAAAACATAACTTATGTTCCTCACCACAAAACTCGCAAGATAATTTTTGAACATTAGTCGCATGTAAAGCCCTAGTATGACTAACATTCTGCCCGGTATGCACATTGGCAGCTGACTGTCTAGTAAAATGTTTAGGTTCGATACATTCCAAAGCCCGAAACCTATCGTACAAGAAATCTTTCATTTGACTATAAGTTGGTAAACAATCAGACGCTACAGTTCTAGCAATGTGCAGTTCCCATTCCTTGCGTGTCTCGGGATCTAGTTTTGAACTCAACAGATGTATTATGATTATGTCCCACGTAGAGACATCTATCCCTAAATTGATCAAAGCATTTAAACAATCTGAGGTTGTGTCAATAAAATCCTTTAGAATGCTTGCAGATACAATATTGGCATTACGTTGACTTAAAAACCGATTCAAAATGTTGTGTGCCAAATATTTTTTATTACTGTATCTTTGCTCTAGAAGTATCCAACATTGATCATAATTAACCTCAGCTACAGGTATGTATCGAATAAGTTGTTCTGCCTCTCCCGTCAAATATCCCTTCAAATACTGTAAACGCTGAACATTGTCGAGAGACTGGTTCTTGTGTATCANTTTTTTAAATAATTTAATATAAATATTTTATTACAAATTATCTTTCAAAATTATTTTTAATATAAATTTTAAGGGATTTTTTAAATAAAGACATTGATTTGGCTTCTTTAATATTTTTAGGTAGTTTATTATACAATTTTGCACCCTCATAATACATAATGTTTTTCTTTCCATAATTTGTTCTTGGAGGTCGTAAGCACAAGTCATTCATGCGTCGCAGACTTTTAGTGTGCATATTTTTCTTTAGTAGAAATGTTAATTGACTATGGATTTCTTTAGTAAATATTTTCCGAACCAATACACAGGTAAAGTATGATGTATATGTCTGTTTAACGGTCATAATTTTGGTTTCTTTGTATATTTTCTCTGTGGGTGTCAGAAAATCGTAATGGAACAAAGCTTTCACTAGTTTATTTTGCGCTATCTGTAAGGGCTCAATATTACTTTTAGCCGCGGTTTTTTTTAATTTTTTATATTTATGTTTTTATTAATTTTTTTCCGAAATTTAACCTAAAAACTGCTTCATTTTTTTTCTCACGCGTTTTCAACCGATTTTTTTATTTGTTATAATATCTAATATATCTTTAGTTAAATAAAATAAATTTCAAATCCAGATAATGTTTGGATAGCTAGTTACGAGACTTACGAGCCGCCAAACTTGAACAAAATACAAACTACGATTAAAAAATTCACCTTAGAATTCGGTTTAAAAAAAATGGTGATAATCATAGCTGGGCACCGTTAATCAAATAGTTAACTTCGTTAATCGTTAAACCGTTAATAAAAAAATTAACTTCGTTAAACGTTAAAACGTTATATTTCGCAAGATTTAACGCAAGTTAACGTTAATCGTTAATCCGTTAACACATGATAATAAAACGAAAAAAATAATTGTATGCATACATGGTTCAAATAGTTTCGAAAGCTTGTATCGCGCATGGAATTTATTCCTCTTATAAGTTTGCGCTACAAGCTTTCGAAATTATTTGAACCTTACATAAGTACAATTATTTTTTTCGTTTTAGTACAGTGGTTCTTAACGTTTAAGTCATAAGGGACCATTTTACCTTTCTGTCTTGTCAGGGACCACTTTTTTTTTCAAAATCCTATGAAGGGGAGTTCGATTTCTCGCCCACACTGTGCGCCGTTTGCGATATGTTGACTCAACTCATCACGTCACGTCACTTTATTACGATGTCTTCGTGGACCACTTGGAATGCCTCCAGGGACCACCAGTGGTCCGCGGACCACCGGTTAAGAACCACTGTTTTAGTACAACTGCATTTCAGAATAAAAAAGCTTGTTTTTAAAAAAGGTTTTTAATGTTATAATTTTATTTTACTCTTTTTATTATTAGTAGGTATCGCAATCTCAGAGCCTTGGTTCAATTACAATTTAGCACCAAAGTGCTCGAAAAGACAAATCCAACAAACCCAAACTCGATAAGTTTCGTTTAGGTATTCGTATGGCCACCTCCTGACTCCATCATCAGGACCCTGGACATCATCTAGTACTAAAGTGCTCGAAAAGACAAATCCAACGAACCCAAATTCGATGCGATTCCGTCGTTTCATTTAGGAGTTCCTATGGCCACCTCCTGACTCCACCATCAGACCAGCTCAATGGTACCATAACATTGCATTGTCATCGTACTTACGTATACCTACCCAGCTCAATCGGTTGAGGAAAACTGGTCATAAATTCAGTTGCAAGATTTGTCCCACACACAAGTGAAGTCATTATAAAGCTTGTAAATAAATAAATAAAAAATAGCATTTTTTATATCGTTTCGTTAGTGATCTGGTTACAAAAACTGTTGTTTTGGGTTCTGGCAGTTCTGGAAGCCCGAACGTACNTCCTGCCTCGATGGCCTCTTGGGACGAAATGGCCGAGTGTAACGGTGCAGTGCATTACATTCTAAGTTCTTTCGTTTCGTTACTAAAATGGTCGAAAAGAAGACCCAGGGAAATTATACTTTTGACTCGGACAAGAACTTAACTTCACTTTACTTCCATCCTTTAAGTATTTGACATTTGAAGTTTTTATTTTCCGATAGCCAAACATTTCTCAAATGTAAAGAGAGTGCTATTAGAATGAAATTACGCTTCAATTTGTTATAATGTGCCTTCATTTTGGCAAACAACAGTAATGGACATAACAAGGAAATTAGAAAAACGACTTTTGATTAAGTTTTTCTACGGTATTATTTGTAGTTTCTGCTATTGTAATAGCAAAAACAAATAAAACTTTGGATGAACTTTCCCATAAAAATAGTTTTATACATATAGATATAAAAAAACATGTGTTCGCCTGCCTGGACACAGAAAATTTACTGTTTTGGCGAAATACCCGAATATGGTTTGACTACGTTTGTGTGCGTTTGCTTCGTCGCGCTCAAATTTGTTTGGTCAGACAGAGACGGAGTGAATATCTACGTTCGCACATAAGCTTAGCGAGAAATACTAGGTGCGCGTAATACACGACTACGGATTACGCAATAATAACCTCTATTACTTTCAGGGTAGGGTCGGAAATCGTGTAATTTATAAAATACTAGGTGGATCAAGTATTTTATAAAATGGAATAGGTGCCGCCTAGTACTGTAAAATACCTAGTGTGTGGATCTGTTCTAGTAAATACGTCTCATCTCTACTAGATACCATTTAGAGAAATGACATAAACACAGTCATGTTTCAATGGGATTTCTACCAGTTAAGTTGTAGTGTTGTCGCATAATCGATCACGGATCGATTATTAATCGATATTGCCAAATAACGATTTATCAATTAACATTTCGATTAATCGATTTTATTGATTACCATCATTACTATCATTTGATTGTTAATTCAATTCCTTATTTTCAGTAATAAAATCGATTATTGCAATCGAATAATCGATTATGATTTATTCGGTATACATAATTACTAAATCGATAGAATCGATATTATGATACAATACTCTCAATATGATCGATAAAAGCAATCTAATTGACCTAATACTATTTTTATTACCCTAATGTGATGTGAAATACTATGGAAACTTTGCATATTCAACGACCTCTATCTCCGTATCCCCGCGTATTTCAGGATTGTTGTACTATGAAATGAAGTACTAGTATTAAGCTTTAATTTAGTATACTTTTTGTTTCTGTTGGTTTAACGCCCAATATGCCCATCATCCTTTAATTACATGCATGGATTTCTTATTAAAAATATGGCCATGAATATTAAGGCCAGCGCTGTAACTAAATAATTCAAAAAGTTAATGTCATTTTGACAGTCTTACATATGTTTTTGACAGAGGCTTGTCAAAATAGGAAAACAAATGTGCGGTCGCGATTCGCAATAAAAAAAAACAGTTATTTTAATGCTATTAAAGAACTTTAAATAATGTGCCATCCTAAATGCTGATGTAATTCATCTACATTTATCTTATACGTCGTCTTTGGGAATGAGATTACCTAACCACTAACTTTAACCTATAAAGTTGGCACCCTCGTATTATCTTACTTTCTAAATATTCATTTATTATTACAGACATTAGAACCGATTTCTTAAGAAGAAGATGTCATCCCAAACATCTAAACTGGTCTTAGGATTATCATGTGCTGTGACTGTTGGAATAGTGTCCTACGTACACATAAAGCAACAAGCAGACAGGTAGGTCAATGAAATTCAGTGAATCCTCCATCTCTCTTTCTCATTAATACTATATTATGGAGGAAGAGCTGTATAGATTATGTAGGTAAAATACAACAACAGAGTTGAATCATATTGGTATGATTGTTCTTCCCACTTCCATTCTGATAACTGAAAACGGCAGATATTGTAGCGCATACAGATTTATGTTTATTGACTATATTATAATAGAGACCCATTTATTTTTCAGAGAAAAAATGCATGAAGGTGTTGTCAGAGATATAGAACGTCAGCAAAGAAGAAAAATAGAAAATCTTTACATATTAGAAAAACAAAAAGAATTAACAAACAAATTAAAAAAAGAAATAGAAAACCAATAAATGTAAATAAATTGACTCTTTTGTAACTACATTATTTATTATTTTAGGTACTATAGTGAACAATTACAAAATTAGATAAATAACTACTTCTTTTCTTTTAGCCACACTTCTAACATTACGTCTTTCAGGTTCAAATTAACTCCTGTAGGATGTTTCTTGTCTGTTCCGTCTATAAAGCCATCATATTCAATTTTTTGTTTTGCGACTGCTGCTAAAGATTCAAATGTACGCGGTTCCCAAGAAGCCAAGTCTGATAATGATTTTCTGTCCAGCATTATATTGGCCCGGTCTAATCCTTCTTTCAAAGTATAATATGTGATATTGTGTTGCTCGCATGCTGCGGTGATTCTGGTATTCCACAGGTCTATCATATCTTGTTTCTTCAATTGTCTAGCCTTGGTAGCATAAGCTAAGGCACGATGAACATTACGAACAGCAATTGAGTAACAGTTTCTTCGCCTGCCGATATAATGAGCTGCCAATTTGAATATCCTCCGTTTTCTCCAATACTCATCAGGTCCACGAGCTCTCACCCAATTTGCAACAGTTAAAAACACCATCTCGTACTAAAATCTGAAACGTTTAGAGGTTATGTTCAGTAGCAGCATAAAATTATGAACACAAATTTCAATCAACAGAAAATAGAGTTTGGTAGCACAGTTAACAGTAATAGATTTATTACCTATTTATGTTTTTGTGGTAAAGTCTAACCCAAAACGCGATATTGCCAAATTCGTGACGAGTTTTTTTTGACAGCCTTAGTTGACAGCATAGATAGAGCATACCTCTATCCATGAAGCTATAGATAAAAATGGAGGTCACACTCCGAATACCTACTTGAAGCACAACCTTGGTATCACTATCTCGCTCTCTGTGGGCAGACTCTCTCTTTCTAAATAAACAAAAAATATAAATTTGCTCAAAGTCAATGAAACTCAATGTAAAATCTTTATTTCTTGACATAGGTATCATTAAATGTTAAGTGTAAATGTTACGGTCAAAGTGATAAATGTGAAAATTATGAATAATCGCCGGTTATTATGAATAATTACCGCATGATTTGGTAAATGTGATTAATATAAGGTCAATTATGTGTGTATAAAACTAAATAGGCGGCTTAGGGGTGGCCCAAGGGCCACCCCCGCCGCACCTTAACCTATTTTTCACTTTAAATCAAAACATTATGTTATAGGCATCATGGAAAAGTTATATTATGCAAGAAACATTCCAAACTCATTATGCCAAATTATATTAATATATGATATCAAAACGTTCAAAAGTTTGGCTGTACACGAGCACGTACACAAGATATTGTTCTTTTTTATGAAATTTGTTAGTACTAAGGTTGAATTACTAAATATAATCACTGTTAAATGTGATTAATTTATCACTTTTACCGCGACTGTCGGTAATTATTCATAATAACCGGTTATTATTAATAATTTTCAATTTATCACATTAACCGTAACATAAATACTGGTAAAACGTTTAAGGAAACAACCTTTCTTGTGATAAAACAATGATTTTGTCCTGTAAAAAATCTCAAACGAAATTAACTGCCTAATAAACAAAATAGCAAACAACCGCCATGATGGCACGGATTGGGCCGATGTTGCCACATGGTACCGATTCCCCCGGAATTGGGATTGTAATTCCCTGATTCGCCAACACATTAAGCCTAAACGGTCGACAATTTTGTGATTTTTAATTTAACTAGGTAATCGTAGTTCAAATATTTAATTATTTATTTGTTTAACTTCTGATTTGGTTAGTGAATTGGCTATTTCGAAGAATTTACTAGGAGATTTCAATAAGGAGATAGCAATACTACAGTCCACACTAAAAAGAGAGGTCGGCCCACAGAGAGCAAGATAGAGATAAGTAGGTATTTGACTCAAGTTGTTGTTCCAAGTTTGGCCTCCATTTTTATCTTTAGCTTCATGCCCATAAACGTGGCAACATCGGCCCAATCCGGCGGTTGTTTCCTTTTTGTTTATTATGCAGTTAATTTCGTTTGAGATTGTTTACAGGAAATAATCATTGTTTTATCACAAGAAATGGTGCAAAATTTTGTAGTGCGTGGTTGCGGTAGTACGTGGTGTCCTAGAAGTGACATAAGATTCCACGCGTAAGTGTTTATTTCGTGATTTCCGACATTGGATCATTGTAAACATTTTTCTCATTTTTTACAGTAATTTCTTCCTAAAACGTTTTACCAGTATTTACACTTATCATTTAATGATACCTATGTCAAGAAATAAAGATTTTACATTGAGTTTCATTGAATTTGAGCAAATTTATATTTTTTGTTTATTTAGAAAGAGAGAGTCTGCCCACAGAGAGCGAGATAGTGATACATAGTTTGTGCTTCAAGTAGGTATTGACAGCCTGTGACAGCCGGATATTTTTAAGAACTAACATGCAAAATGTCACCGAATCGATTTCTATTGGTTAATCTTTACAGTCTGTTCCAGTTACTAGCATTCCTATTGGTCAATCAACAGACCCAAAAAATATTTCGGTTATTGTCACAGGTTATTGTAGTAAAGGCGTTCATTATTATACAGATAGTCTCATGAAGGTGGTATTAATCGTAAAACTGCACATTAATGAATGATGTAAACAAAATAACCCACTCCACTAATCTACACTCCGCGTCAAATAAATCTCACCTCTCGTGACAAAAGATTTTCTTCTGACTTAATCATGGTACCCCACCATTATACATAGATCCAATACACTGNATCTCTTCTTGACTATTTGTTATTTTTGTGAAAAATTCGAAAAAACTCAAGCAAGTCACATTGTTTTCAATGTGAATTGGAAAATAAGGCATAATTCAAAGTCAATCGTTGATTTTAAAGCACGTCATCGAGTTGACAGTAAGTTGGACTGAAATGTTTTGATACATTTAGTTTACTACCCAACTGCGTCAGAAGGAGGGTTGTGTTTTATTATATTATTCTTACTTAATAGCTGCTTTATCGGGATTTTCAGGTGTATCTCACAAATTGGTGCAGAGGAATGGTGAAAATGTTAAGAGTTATGACCATGTAAAGAAAATTGAAAAAGATTTCATCAAGCAAGATTGAATAATGGAGAAAATTCAAATTTTATTATTTTAATAAAACTTGAAAATTTAAGTAAAACTAATAATAATTGTGAAAATATCTCTACAAATAAAGAAGTTACAGGGCCCTACAGTTGCGCATAACAAATATTCGCGCCATTTTGATCGGTGTAGTCACGACAGTCATTCGGAGTACAAACCGTAAATCACCCCTGAGCCCCGATTACGGTAACTTTTAACGTTTCCAATCCAGACACGCTTCTCGATTCTGCGATACGATTGGTCGTTCAACAGCGTACGTCAGCTGTTTTGACCAATCGTATCGCAGAATCAGAAGTGCGTCTGGATTGGAAACGTTAAAAGTTACCGTAATCGGGGCTCTGGTCCGTTCCCTCTGTTGGCAGATCCATGTTTTTTTTTAATCTAGTAGTTCTTAATTTTTCAGCTAGGGTCACTCAAGATTCTTTCTTAGTAAAATTTTGTAACCTCTTTTTAAAATGTCCCAGACCTGGCCAGGCCATATACAAAAAGAATGACACAGCCTATGTTTGAGTTCCACACGAAAATATGTAAGTAATTCAAATAATTAATTTCTCAGCCTTTTCTTGATAGATTTTAAAAAAAACTTCACCGTCTTTTTAGTTTTGGTCTATATTTTATTCCTATTGAGAGAAATATAATATTTTCAACATCAGGAAACTTCTCCATTGAAATGCTGGAAGAGCAATTTATTTATAATACCTTTATATATCTTGATCATCTATTGAAGAACAAGAAATGCAAATGGAGTTTTTAGAATCGTTTTCTAGTTCTTAATGAAGTGATAAGTATGATACATAATAAAAATAGTTACATAAAGACTCATAAAGTAATATACGAAATACTTATTTTTCAACACCTTTTCTTATGTTAAAAACCCGATGTATAATATTCTTCATACACATACTTAAAATGTATATTCGTACTTCATGTTCATTAATATTAAAGTCATAAAAGTAAAAAAATTAACAGTATCAAGATCGTTTAATCCAATTTCCCCAGTATTGCTCTCAACAAAGTTTATTTTCCCTATTTGCCATGAGTTTCTGGTACACCTATACTCTATGGTTGACAGCCAGCATAGAGCATAGGAGCATACCCATGAAGCTAAAGATAAAAATGGAGGGCAAACTTGGAACAAAAACTTGAGTCAAATACCTACTTATATCTATCTCGCTCTCTGTGGCCCTACCTCTCTTTTTGGTGTGAACTGTAGTATTGCTATCTCCTTATTGAAATCTCCTAGTAAATTCTTCGAAATAGCCAATTCACTAACTAAATCAGAAGTTAAACAAATAAATAATTAAATATTTGAACTACGATTACCTAGATAAATTAAAAATCACAAAATTGTCGGCCGTTTAGGCTTAATGTGTTGGCGAATCAGGGAATTACAATCCCAATTCCTGGGAAATCGGTACCATGTGGCAACATCGGCCCAATCCGGCCTATCATGGCGGTTGTTTACTATTTTGTTTATTAGGCAGTTAATTTCGTTTGAGATTTTTTACAGGACAAAATCATTGTTTTATCACAAGAAATGGTGCAAAATTTTGTAGTGCGTGGTTGCGGTAGTACGTGGTGTCCTGGAAATGACTTAAGATTCCACGCGTAAGTGTTTATTTCGTGATTTCCGACATTGGATCATTTGTAAACATTTTTCACAGTAATTTCTTCCTAAAACGTTTTACCAGTATTTACACTTAACATTTAATTATACCTATGTCAAGAAATAAAGATTTTAAATTGAGTTTCATTGACTGAGCAAATGACATTGGGAACTTTTTGCCCCACTTTTCGAAAAGTAGCGGACACAAACGAAACCTATCACAGATGATACATACTAATATCCAATGAATTTCCGTGCATTTTTTTTCTCTCTCATAAATGGGAATATTGAGAAAATGAAGTTTTAATATTTTATTTTATTTTACATTTAGGTAACATTTTTGACGACCTCGGTGGCGGAGAGGCGCACACACCGGTTTTCAAGGTGTGCCGGGCCAATCCTGAGGCCCCGGGTTCGATTCCCGGCCGGGACAATATAGAAAACGATCTTTTCACATTGTCTCTGGTTTGGGTGTGTTGTGGTTCGTCGTTCCCGATTTCCATAACACAATTAATGCCTTAGCTACTTATTTTGGGTTGGAGTAATATATGAGATGTTGTCTAATATTAATTTAAGTATTTATAATATTTTATTTATTTATATTATTTTATTTATATTCTTTATTTATTTGTATTATTTTATTTACTTTTATTGGTTACTCTGCAATGCCAAACAACATAACATATAAAAATATCAAATCATTTTAGACAAATATATTTTCAACTTAGACTCGTCATATCTCAGAATTCCCATATATCACAACATAGCGCTTTAAGTGAATATACCTACAAGTATAAAGCTTTGAAATAAAATACGTTTCATCTTTGTCCGCCGTGGGGCATTTTCTCATATTAAAGTTCCCAATGTCCTTTATATTTTTTGTTTATTTAGAAAGAGTCTGCCCACAGAGAGCGAGATAGTGATACAAAGGTTGTGCTTCAAGTAGGTATTCGGAGTGTGGCCTCCACTTTTATCTATAGCTTCATGGAGCATACCTCTATCTAATCTGTGATTATCTGTGGTTGACAGTACAGATTATTTATAGAGTGTTGACATCCATATCTGTGGTGTTGACAGCCTGTGACAGCCGGATATTTTCAAGAACTAACATGCAAAATGTCACAGAATCGATTTCTATTGGTTATTCTTTACAGTCTGTTCCAGTTACGAGCATTCCTATTGGTCAATCAACAGACACAAAAAATATTTCGGTTATTACATCACAGGTTATTGTAGCAAAGGCGTTCATTATTATACAGATAGTCTCATCAAGGTGGTATTAATCGTAAAACTTCACATTAAAGAATGATGTAAACAAAATAACCTACTCCACTAATCTACACCTCGCGTCAAATAAATCGCACCTCTCGTGACAAAAGATTTTCTTCTGACATAATCATGGTGCCCCACCATTATACACTCAGCGGCACGGAATTTGGCCCAAGCCTAAACAACCAGATATTAGGCCAAATAGGTGTTGTATACCTAAGTTTCGTGTGACATGTTAACAGAACATTTGTTTTTGATAATTTAAGAGGCTAGATTAATAAAAAAATGCGTCAGTTTAACTTTTTTGACTCAAGAAACGCATTTCGTTGTTGGAGCGTAAAGAGTACGGGTAAGTTTAAATTCGATATTAAATATTGTAAGGGTTTGTCGTTTTGTTTTTTGTGTTTAAATTAACCCTTATTCAAATGCGAGCTGGTATGCTTTTTTTTACAAAGTTGAAGTGGATTTTGGGTAATTGTGGGTCACTTATTTCATATTTTTGATCAAAATTTATAAAAAAATAGGGGAAGGGGTAGTTTTTTGGGTGGTAAATAATTTACCATTATCCATTCATGACTACAAATTATTCAATGTTGGTGGTAAAATAGTTACCATTGTCCGTTTTGGTTTATTTTTGGTTCTTGACTAGTGACTTCCTCTAGGTTCTACCTATATTTTATTAAATATTTTGGGAATGAAATAAATTTATTATTTTTATAAAACAATATATTTATTAATATTTGTTATTATGCTTACAATTATTATGCTTACCTTGAGTCTGACACTAACAATTCACTAATTACGTAAAGTCAAAACGTTACGTAAACAGTTATCAAAATAACTTAAAATTTCTCCAAATATTTATTTAGTTTTATTTGTTCACATACAAAAAACAACAGTTTTTTTATATATCAACAAACTTTTGTCAAGACGGGATCGGACAATGGTAAACTATTTACCACTTCTTTAAAATGTCTAAATTATATGAATAAATCAATTGCAGACACTGCCTATAAGTGAGATTATACAATAAATCTTATAGTTTAGGAATTTGAATCGACAAAACACTTATCAGAATTTTCGTTGAACAAAGTTTCAAAAATACCAAAAATGCGCGCTAAAAACATGAAATTTTTCACACCAAAACCGTTTGGTTGACTTGGACATTACCTGACAGTGACAAATGACGTTGAAAAGTAGTAATATGGCATAGATAAGTTAAAAAATATATTCAGAAATATAAATAAGTGACCACGATATCTTTAACCCTATACTTGGCAACGACGGTTTTGGTTAATATTTGTGATTTACACTATAAATATTGGATTTATGATGAGTAAAAATCATGTAAAAAATACGAAAAAAAATCTTAGGTATGTAGTTTTGGAAATATAGTATGTATCTTTAAGTGCACATTGCCAGCTTTGTAGTAAATTAAAATATGGTTTATTTGTTAGATTAAATTAGTTATTTAAATGAAAATTACTACAAAACCTTAAGATATTCCTTATTTGAAAAACAAAAAATAAATATCTTTTACAAAAAACTGTAAACAAAGTAAAAAAAAACACTTCAAAGTATGTAACACCTTGAAAGTATAGCTGCATTTGGATGTATGAGAACCACTCCATCAGCGTCGTTGGAGTACCTCCTGAACCTCAGACCCCTCTTACCATCCAGGAGAAGCAAATGCAGATAGAACACATGGGAATCTTGCAAGACCATCAAAGAAATACCAGGCGTATTGATGCCAACTGGTACCGAACTGTGTTCACGTCTTTGATTGAAGATAATTAGATATCCAACTTATAGTGGAAACACAAGATAGCGGAAATGGATCTCTGGAACTCTCAGGGAAACTATGCAGCAGTCGAATTGGCTAAAATTCTTCAATCAACAGCTTTATAACCAAATGCATGCAGCAGCCTGGGCAGGCTGCTCGCTTTTTAGGGTGATTTGGGTTGGTTGGAGTAGGAAAATAACCACCCAAGAGAATCAGGAGGCTAAGTGCAGCTTCTAATTCATCAGCTGAAGTGTCACCGCTACTGACTTTTGTCCTGGTTCGAGATTTTGGAACCATAACCAGCATTTTGCGCGCCTGATTTTGTTGCTGCAGCACTAAGTTGTTCAAAAAACAACCATTCTTTAGTAAATGAATTAAATCTCACATCAGTATATTATAATTTATAGCTTTAAATATTACTAACTAATAACATATCCCTTTTTTACACGATAAAATCTATGAAAAAATCACAAAATAGAGTCAACGAGAACCTGGCAATGTGTCTTTAGAGATACATTCAAAATTGAAAGTAAATTATTACGTATCTGACAATGTGCATTTAGAGATACATTCGGACAATCCGTATCGTACAAGAATAATTATACAAGTTTTGGGATGAAAAAACAGCACTATCATCAAGAAACATTTATTTACTATCCATATTACTACAAATAATCACCAATATTCTTTTAAAAAAACACCGAAAATAATAAAAATTATCACCCGGTGCGTAGGCGCCTGTCAACGGTCTGACATTTTGCATATTACTGTTAAATCTGTACAGCCTGTAGCGATTCTATACTGTGCAAAACAATCTGTAGTATTTGGACTAACGTTATATTAAAAAAACATTTGAAAATAGTTTTTGGTTTCTCCCCCATATTTTTGTTTTGGTCAACGTATCTATAAATGCACAATGCCAAGAAAAGGGTTAAGTATTACCATATCGAAAATTAGGATCCTTTTTTAAAAGTAAACAAAGTGGTAATATATCTACCTTTATTTGAATAAGGGTTAATCTTAGGGTTATTCTCGATTTCATAATTTGAGAATAATGCCCATTACTCCAGCTCAAGTTGCTCAATTAGTGTTGCTTAGAAGTCAATGGCGTATGCAGCGGGAGATGGCTGAAACTTTCAATTTATGACGTACAAACTTTAGATACACGTTAAAAAGGCAATGACCAGACCGCCTTTTACACAAGAAGACCAAGAAGTGGGGAATTAAGGTGTATGTCAGCACGCGATGACCCGATTATCGTGCTTGCAATATCAAGAAATCGGGTTCTCACTACGTTTGAGATACGCCAGCGTTTACAAACAGCAAGCCCAGTGAATGTCAGTGAGCACACAATAAGAAGAAGGATGGAAGAACGTAACCTGCATATTCGAAGACCAGCTCGAGGACCAGAGCTTCTCCGATACCTTCGCGAAGTGCGACTTACGTTTCCTAGAGAACATGCAAATTAGACGCAAGGCTAATGGAGTAAAGTTCTATGGATCGATGATTGCAGAGTCACCTTAAGAGCTCCAGACGGCCGTGGATGTGTATAGAGAAGGTGCGAAGAAGAGTTACTACGCAAACAGACAGTTTTCATAAAGAGTTTAACTCCATTAGTCTAATGTCCAATTTGCATGTTCTCTAGAAAACGTAAGGCGCACTTCGCGAAGGTATCGGAGAAGTTCTGGTCCTCGAGCTGGTCTTCGAGTATGCAGGTTACATTCTTAAGTCCTTCTTCTTATTATGTGCTCACTGACATTCACTGGGCTTGCTGTTTTTAAATGCTGGCGTATCTCAAACGTAGTGAGAACCCGATTTCTTGATATTGCAAGCACGATAATCGGGTCATCGCGTGCTGACATACACCTTAATTCCCCACTTCTTGGTCTTCTTGTGTAAAAGGCGGTCTGGTCATTGCCTTTTTAACGTGTATCTAAAGTTTGTACGTCATAAATTGAAAGTTTCAGCCATCTCCCGCTGCATACGCCCTTGACTTCTAAAACAACACTATTTAAGCAACTTGAACTGGAGTAATGGGCATTAGCCTCAAATTATGGAATCGAGAATAACCCTAAGATTAATTTAAAAATAAAAAACAAATCGCCAAACCCTTACAACATTTAATATCGAATTTAAACTTACCCGTAATCTTTACGCTCCAACAACGAAATGTGTTTCTTGAGTCAAAAAAGTTAAACAGACGCATTTTTTTATTAATCTAGGCTCTTAAATTAACAAAAACAAATGTTCTGTTAACATGTCACACGAAACTTAGGTATACAACACCTATTTGGCCTCATATCTGGGTGTTTAGGCTTGGGCCAAATTCCGTGCCGCTGAGTGTACATAGATCCAATACACTGAACTATCCGACCCATGACATTGACAGGGGGGCGCCACCGCCAATACAGTATCGCTGGTTCCAATTTTTGCCATTTTGGAAACTGTAGTTGAACGATGGTGGCGCCCCCTTGTCAATGAGTTTGGTAGGACCGTAGGACAGTTCAGTGTAGGCATGGAGGTATCTCCATGAGTGTAGGTCATAAAATACAGTGTGAGTCTTGATAAAGTGCATATGGAAATAGGTGAAACTAGACCTATTGTTATCGACAAAAAAGAGGTAAAAAAATTGTGAAATTTTGTTTTTATTTTTTATACAATTTCTTTTCTTTCAATTACTTTCAATTTATTATTGTTAAAAATAAGTCGGGTTTTCCTCCCTGACGCTATAACTCCAGAACGCACGAACCGATTTCCACGGTTTTGCATTCGTTGGAAAGGTCTCGGGCTCCGTGAGGTTTATAGCAAAGAAAATTCGGGAAAAGGGGGTAAAACGGGATCCACGCGTACGAAGTCGCGGGCGGCCGCTAGTAACTTATAAACTAAGAGGTAGGATATCGTGATAAAATAAAAACAGTAATAATGCTAAATAACAGGCGATACTAAAAAAATACATAATATAGGTAGGTACTAAGAAAATGGCAACAAATAATAAAAAAAAATATATTTTATTCATTTTGAGAAAAATCTGCATTTTAATTCGTGTTTTTTTGGTTATTTGATAAAGAAGAACGGTCACGCCCCATACAAAAAAAACCCAGACCCGACAGAAACGAGACATACCTCAGTTTTTTTGTCATGTCTTAATTAGTTAAATTATATATTTTTTATATTCGAAATCTATGTATAACACCAAAATATTACCCTTTGTTTTTGTTCAGGCGTCATACAAAAACTAATACAAAATGCCTATTTATCACCAAAATTGGTAAATGTATGTACCTAAATGTCTATTACAGCTGCTATGGAATGTATCTAGGTGACCTGGAGATGCAGCCGGATTATACAGGGTGGTTATACATATGGAACGATAAGTGATCTCACTCGATTATTTCTAAACTATACAAGATATCGAAAAACTAGTTACTGATTCTGAAAGTGCTTCATGAGCTCTTTCAAACGGCACAAATAATAGGTTACAGATTATGGAAGCTGGTAACATTGAATTTTTGGATTTTGTAACTTCTCGTTTCCACCCTGTATAATCCGGCTGTATCTCCCAAGTCACCTAGATACATTCCATATCAGCTATTCAGGTACATACATTTACCAATTTTGGTGATAAATAGGCATTTTGTATTAGTTTTTGTATGACGCCTGAACAAAAACAAAGGGCAATAATTTGGTGTTATACATAGATTTCAAATATAAAAAATATATAATTTAACTAATTAAGACATGACAAAAAAACTGAGGTATGTCTCGTTTCTGTCGGGTCTGGGTCACAGATGACCGTTCTTCTTTCTCCAAATAATGCCCCCATCAGGTGGTTTTTTTTTTTTTTTTTTTTATGTGATAGGAGGCAAACGAGCAGACGGATCACCTGAGCCCCGATTACGGTAACATAAAAAACGTCTACAATCCAGACGCGTTTCTGATTCTGCGATACGATTGGTCAAAACAGCTGACGTACGCTGTTGAACGACCAATCGTATCGCAGAATCGAGAAGCGTGTCTGGATTGTTGACGTTAAAAATTACCGTAATCGGGGCTCTGATGGTAAGTGATTACCGTCGCCCATAGACATATTACTTTGTGTTATTCTCTAATATCGTATTACTTTTGTAAAACCAAAAATTTCATGTCTTTATCCCTATCACAACATTTGCTATGATCGTTTGAACTATGTATTTTTAGTATCGCCTGTTATTTAGCTTTATTACTGTTTTTATTTTTTTTCAGGTTATACCTCTTAGTTTAAAAGTTATTACGTTTTTTTTACAATAAGTAATTGGAAGAAAAAAAATCTATAAAAAATAAATCTCAAAAATTTTTTGACCTCTTTTTTGTGATATAAGTAAATATAGATGACCCACGCTGAACTGTCCCGCCAAACTCAATGACAGGGGGGCGCTACCATCGTTCAACTATATGGTTTCCAACATGGCAAAAATCTGAACCAGCGATCCGGTATTGACGGTGGCGCCCCACTGTCAATGTCATCGACAGGACAGTCCAGTATTTTGGAACTATAATAATAATGGTGTTAAAGACCCAAACTGTCCCACCCGTGACATTGATAGAGCGGCGCCACCGTCAATACCGGATCGCTGGTTCCGATTGTTGCCCTGTTGGAAACTCTCCAGTGTGTCCGGGCATGTAGTGATCAAACTTTAAGGGCGTAATTTATGGAAGGGAAATTTTTTATAGATGATTTTCATCGATAAAATTGTGTAGTTAAACGATGGTGGCGCCTCCCTGTCAATGAGTTTGGTGGGACAGATCAGTCACGTTTCAGTGTAGGTCATCTATATTTGAAAGCATGTAACACCCTGTAAGCTCTAAGCTGTTTTACAAAGACACCAGCGCGCGGCAGAACGCGTTAAATAAAATTAAACCAATTAGTTCAACTAAAAAATTACTTTATTATTTATTTATTTATTAATCTGGCAGAATTGGTTGTTCAACTTCATCACTATCTTCAGGGTTCAGCTGGCAAGAACCACTAGAAGCATCGAAGTTATCCTTCACAGACATGATATGCCTGACATCCGTTTTCCTCTTACATTTAACTTTTCCAAGCTCCTTTTCTTTCTTCGTTATTAATTTCAGAATAATAATCTAAAAAAAAGAAACAAAAAAATACAGTTGTATGACGCGTCACGTTAAGTATTGTTTTGTATCTACCCTCTAAGATATCCTAAATAAAGGTGATGATTGTTTTTAGGTGAGGCGATCCGCAGGAAAACCATAGTAAGCGACATGGCAATTGCCAAAATCAAGTAGCAGTGGGCAAAGCACATAGCTTGTAGAGCTGATGGCCGATGGGGCAGAAAAATTCTCGACCACGAGCTGGAAGACATAGGCAGGCCAACAGGACCGATGATCTGGTGAAGGTCGCAGCCCGCTAGAAGTATCTGGATGCAGGCAGCGCAGGACCAGTCGTTATGGAAATCCTTGAAGGTGGACTTTGTCCAGCAGTGTACGTCATTACGTCATTGGGCTGAAACGAACGAACCAACGATAAGTATTATTATGAAGTTGTGTTATCTAAAATGCTGGTTAGCTTACTTCAATAATGACTATCAACAGGAACATTACGAGGTGACCATTCATGGAGATCATCACAATACGATACAATAAAGGGCCGCAACCAGTTGTGTTTATTGAGTACGTCCCCAATTCTGTCAGATAATTCGATATGCAGGATCCACTCTTACAGCAACTGTTAATTTGTTATAAGGCACAATCAGCGACAAAAAGTTCGCGACTCCAAAAGTGGCCAAAAATATTGACAACACAACCTAAGAACTTTTTGGCTACTTAGGGTGTCACGAACTATTTGATGTTGACTGCCTACCAATAAATTGAGCCAAAAAATAAATAAATTAAAAACAAACAGTTCGGTATTTAATAAAAACCTCAAGGGCACACTATCTGCCACTAAGGGGCTTCTCTTTATGATGGAATTGCGTCTCTCCAAAGAAGGATCCCATTCATAATCACGAATTTTGTCATACCAGTCATGCGAAAACCAATCGCTGTAAGAATTAAGCTGAAAAATAATAAAAATAATAAACAGTCATTGGGAATTTCATAATCAAAAGCAAGTCACGACTGTTTTGCTTCCCTTACCCCGCAACATTTCAGCGACCACTGCAAATTATCCATGAAGTGTTTGTACTTCGGAACACTTCTGTATTGTTTCATGCCATTAGTTAGATATTTGGTAGTTAATTCACGACATGAATATATTTTTATCATGCAGATAATTGCAGCGGTTAAATTAATTATTATGACCCAGACTATACTCAGCCATAGTGGACAACATACTACCTTTGCTTTGTGGCTGTAATAATTATACATGAATTAAAACTAACTAGCTTAGCCCCTAACAAAATAACAGGATTGATAAAATGTCTAACTCAATTTTCCTGCTATTTGCAACGGAGCATAACATGCTGACATTCGTCGGAAGCATGATAATTCCAGACAGCAGTACAAATGCATTGACCAAGTCTGTGCCAGTCATCAATAGTATGTCACCAACGCCTGAAAAAGAATCTCAAATACCGTAGGTGTACCTACATACAAAACTTGAATAACGATGTGGGAGCACCCTGCCACGCACAAGCAGTAGTAGCGGGAGATCAAATTACTAGAGTAAGTAACTTACAAAAAAATAAGAGCAATGACCAAGCTATAGCAAACATTGAAGTGAGCCACAACAAGCAAGCTGCCCACACTACAAATGGATGATTTGGTCCTGCGAGTTTCATTGTATACTTGATTTAATAATTATTCAGTAAAATTAAATAGAAATAACAAACTTTCTCAATGTCAGTTTTGGTTGTCACTGTGTCAGCACAGTTGTCAGTCATCATCATAGATTAGAATTGTTTTTACTGGATCTCTGGGCTGCTTTATAAATGGGGATTGGAGAAGTTTCAAAGTTGAAAATACTGAATGAAATTATAGTCTTTTTCACGTAAGATGATCCGTATGACACTTCAAGGTTATCCATATTACGCATACTACATATGCAGAAAATTTTTTAAAAAATATTTGTATTTTATTAGCAATATAATAAAAAAAAATTAACTACTTGTCTTGAAATATATAGTAAAATCTGAGTCTATTGATTATATTTTAATTAAATACGATGTAAAAATATTTTTTATTTAATGTACGCAATGTGTGAAACGGAATAGATTTAGTGCTGGGGTATTTCTTGTATAATATAATCGATTATTTTCGCGGTTCATTAATCGATTGCAGTGAATACTTAGTTATTAAAAACATCACAAAAATCAACTATATTTTTCGATTATTGACTGTAATAAACGTATTGAAAATAAATTAATAGTTTTTAATTTAAAGAAACAGAACCAGTACTTTTTAGGAATCGTTTTTTTGAACACGAACCATGAAATTTGAATATTATCAATAAAAAATTGTTACAATAATATTTGTAATTAAAAAAAACATGTTTTTTGTTAAATAACACCTAAACAAAATAATTATCTAAAAGTAGGTTTTACTAACTCTTCGAAAAAAATCGATAGATAAATCGCTATGGTTTAGTTATGTGACATCTCTAAATCTTTCAAACTCCAAACGTCATAGGGATCATCTTAGGTGAAAAAGACATAAAATGACACACAACACAAATCTAAAAACCACTGAGCTCTACAGGGTGTTAGGTAAATGGGGTTATTTTAATTATTTTAAGTAATTTAAATACAAATCTGATTTTATAAATTTTATTTTGTATCAAAATTAAATTAAAATGATGATAATTATCAAACACTTCGGATTTACACATCTCTAGTGTCCCACCTATTCACTGACGTATAATACACCTCCATGCACCTAGGTATTCACTGGTCCCACCAAATTCATTGACAGGAAAGCGCCACCATCGTTCAACTTTAAAGTTTCCAACATGCAAAAATCGGAACTGCGATCCGGTATTGACGGTGGCGTCCCCCTGTCAATATCACTGATGGGACGGTTCGTTCTCGTTGTAGTAAGACAATACAACTTCTTAAATTAGGTATCTATACTTATAATAAATCTGTAGAGAGGTCAATTCTGTACATGAAATATATTTTCAAAATAACTATCAGGGGGTGATTAGTGATCGATACTGATACCAAAAATGCAACCAGTAAAATGTTTGTCTGTCTGTCTGTCTGTCCGTCTGTATGTTCCTTATAGAAACAAAAACTACTGGACGGATTTTAACGAAACTTGGTACAATTATTCTTCATACTCCTGGGCAGGTTATAGTATACTTAAGAATTCCCACGGGAACAGGAATTAGCGGGAAAGTCCTTTTGTATGAAAAATCTAAACCGCTTAAGTTAGACGCTTGAAATTTGGTATGCAGGTACCTTAGTAAACTTAAAGCTTAGTTACAACAGGATATTGCAAAATAAATTCATAAAACATTAAATACGAGTAGAAGGAATATTAAATTAAATGACTGTAACTTAACTTTTGAATATATCAGATTAAATGTAGACTGGCATGCAGCGTTATTGCTATGCGCTTTTTCTAGTATAGAATAGAATAATAATTAATTTATTTGATTTCAAAAAGTAAGTATAAAAGATAATAAGAGGGTTTACCTTAATTTAAGGTCACTTTCTTATCATCATCAGGTCATTCAGTTTCCACTGTAGAAGCATAATATGACTCTGTCTAATTTACCAGATCCATACCTACCAATGGAACCGTGGTTTTGGCCTTTACGGCACGCAGGCCAGACAGGTCACATACCTATTAAAAACTCATGGAGTAATTTAAATATTTATGAAAACAAAGCATGAAAAGAGTAGGTAGGTAATAGGTATATAAAATCACAAAGTTACATGTTATATTTATGCACTAAACCGTGATAAATCATAAATTCGAATAAATGAACGGTTATATTTTCAGAAATAAAATGTATTTTTGTCACAAGTGTCCCAGAAAGTAGTGCAGTGAAACTAAATTTCATACCTTATTAGAAAGACGAGATGATCCAATGAAATCTCTAACTTATTGACATTCTAAAGAAACATAACTATTTTGTAAAAATATTTTACAAATAAAATTGTTCAATAATTTTGATTATTGTGTGCTTCCAATATACAACATTTTGATCTTAAGGTGCATTGGAACTTTTAATAACTTAATTAATGCATTGTAAATAAATAAGGTGAAGGTCTTAATTTTAAATACAGACCGATAATGCACAACATTCACAATAATTTTCCATCATGTGAGCATGGACCTATAAAAAAAGTCGGACGGATTCTCATCAACAAAATACTGTGACATTAGGATACACCAGCTTGCCTGTACGTACAGGCCGGCACGCACACATTCACACCCTGATACACCACTTCGAGTGCAAACTTCACACAGTTGACACATTTAAGCAGCGAAAAAACAACACGAATACGACATGTCTTGTGTGATGAAATTGTGTAAAAACCGTTCTGTTCGAACAAACAAAAATTAAGGAATCACATTTCACAGGCAAAATAATAATCCAATCACTTATTTCCCGACATTAAAATATTGAAATTAATTGAAATCAAACGTCATTCACTCGAAAAAATAATACGTCAAAGACCAGTGTTCTCAGTTATTTACGTGGGAAAATTACCCGAAATATGGGAAATTAATAATAATTTTAGGACTTTTTAGTTATTTATTACGCATACTATGGAAATAAAATAATTTATCATAATAATTGTGTTTTAATGGGATATATTTTCATAGGCAAATTTGATCCTTCCCAAAAATGTGGAACTGCGAAATTCAAATTTTCTTACATTGATTGCAAGTCAGTGTCAGGTTGTATGTTAAAAAAAATCTATCAGAGATAATAATAATATATTGATGATGCATAAGATTATGATTATAATGTACACAAGATTCGTAATTTGTAACTGCGTGAATCATTTTTGATCAACATTATGTACATACCCTGACACACTGACTTGCAAACAATGTAAGAAAATTTGAACATTGAAAATTTCGCGCCTACCTCAACGCATTCACCTTTCATCCTTTTAAAATGGCACGGAATAATTCTGTCTACATTTCCAAGTAACATCTGCCGATCTATGTTTTTCTTAAAATAAATGGGTAAAATGTTTTAGCTAACATGGCATCCCTAAATTCACTCACACAATAGACAAACGCCAAAATTTTGCGTCACAGTTTTGTTGTAGCGCGAGTTCCGTCCGCCTTTTTTTATAGGTCCATGCATGTGAGATGCTCGGCTTATCTCGGCTCCTTAATATAAATAATGGTAAAAATAATAATAATTACCATTATGTTATTTTACCACAAAAGAAGCTCCTCCTCCTCCTCCTTGACCTCACATGATGGAAATGATGAGTTGGGTTGGGCATTGTCAGTCTGTAGGCATTTAAAATTAAAACCTTCACCTTCATCTTTATGAATATTTAGCAAGATTCGAACTATTACTAAATACACTGCTATATATATTTGCTGTGTTCATAGAATCTTCATATTACTAAGAGACGCGTCAAAATAATATTCAAAATGAAACTGGTTAGTAATTTTTGTGTGCTTACTATGGGCCTCATAAGAAGGCTCAAGGTCACCCAAAGGGCGATGGAGCGGGCTATGCTCGGAGTTTCCCTGATCGAAACAGAAATAAGGAGATCCGCAGGAGAACCAAAGTGACCGACATAGCTCGCAGAATTGCTAAAATCAAGTGGCAGTGGGCGGGGCACATAGCTCGTAGAGAAAGTGTACAAATAATAAAATTAAAATTCTGTGTAAAAATAACAATAATGATACCTACTACTTGTCGTGATTATTTGCGAAAATTGTGGAGTTTTGATGACGTTTTCATTTGATTTCAGATTATTTTACTCAGTGTTGTCGCTCTGGCCGCGGCAGCCCCTGCTGACGTCCAGCTCCTACGGTCTGAGTTCAATAACGATGGCTTGGGGAACTATTACACCTCGTAAGTTATTTAATCATTCTGCTACTTAANAGGTGTTATGAACAACTAAATTTACCATGGAGCCTGCTTGACTTGGAAAAATTATATGATATCTTTCTTTAACTTCGCAATTGTCTAGTGACTCGATAGGTACTTTTTATTGAACTATGGCGTACATTGATAAATCTATAGTATTTCACAACTAACATTTTATTTTTATAAACTTTTCATCATAAACAGTTTTGAAAATTATAAACGATTTTACATTTATTCTACCCAATATTGATTAAATATAGTGAGCAGCTAATAAACTCGCGGGACTGACATATTCTTCAGCATACTGCTGCTGAATATGTCAGTCCCGCGAGCTTAAAAGGTGTGCAATAACCACTGTGCTCGTGCTAGTTAGTACTGGCGACGGGGTTCGAACTACCGACCCTCGATTAGTTCGGAATCTGGGCCCCGATTGCGCTAATTTGTAATGTCTCCAATTCATCTCCAGTCTACACTCCAGTCACACTCCAATTACATTCCAGCTGACATGCAATTTGGTAACGCGGTAATGTTTACGCGCAAACAACGGATTTACATTAAAAGTCTTCCATTAAAAGTCCAAACACCTTATTTTTGAAACTAAAATTAATGACTAAAACAGCAAATTGACGTGAGCATTTGATTGCGTTTGAGAAAAAGTAGCTTTCTGTCATCTTTTACGTAAAGGTGCAGTTGCGCCCCTTTTAAGTTACAGTTTCGTTTGAACTGGCTCTCAATACGACACCGCGATACGAATTTGTCAAAACAGCTGATGTTCGTTCGTCGTCGTCCAGTCGCGTTGCGATTGAAAATTTTTAGCGCAATCGGGGCGCTGACACCCTTGAGCTATTGTCGCTTTATTGGACTATTATATGCATTATTTTTAAACATAGCATCTGTTTACAGCTTCGAGCAGTCTGACGGTACCAAACAGGAAAGCCGAGGCGTGCTGAAGAACGAGGGTCGCGAAGACGCATTCGTGGCGGTGGCTGGATCGTACGAGTGGGTGGGGCCCGACGCCGTGCGCTACGCCGTGCGCTACACCGCCGACGAGAACGGGTACCAGCCGGAGATCGAGCAGGGCCCCGGAGGAGGCGTCCCCGCAGGCCTCCTCGCCAGCCTTGCAGGCTAATAAACATACGACTGAATAATTCTCAAACTGTAAATAAATTATCTATTAAGTAAAATTATTTTGTAATTTCGTTTGCATCCTTTTCTTTACACAAAAATACCAACTATGCAATAGGTATGTTGTATTTACCACCATTCGAAAGAATACCTAATTCTTAATCCATTGTGGGTAAACCTGACCTGTATCTCACGTCTGAAGTGACGTGATATTAACAGATTTAAAAGAAAGACCTTCACCTTTATCCTTAAGGCTATTAGGTATTTAGCATGATTCGAACAATTACCTAATCGTGGCTATAAATATTATGGTTATTCGTAAAATCTTCATATTTCTACAAAAGATCTGTCAAAATAATAAAATATCAAAAATGAAGCTCGTAAGTTTTTTTTTTCATCATAATACAACTATTTTTACTACGGATGTTATGGATATTTGTAGTTTCGGTTATGGATACGGTTTACGGATATTGGAATAATATTATACCGGTTTCGGTTACGGATATTCATAATATCCCTGATTTTTACATTATTTAATTTATATTGTGTCAGACAAGAGGGAATTGCTTTATTTCTGACAATCATAATTTGACGGTAGTAACGGTATTTCATTAATTTCAGCATTCCGGAAAAAAACTATTTTACTTTCAACACCATTTATTAGTCTTGACAACTCACCACCTTTCTCATCTATACCAGTGGCAGTGGTTCAATTCCGGCCCCGGTCGCCAAGCCCCCTTAAGTATAAAAATGCTTTTTTGCACTAGTAGTTACTGAGATAAGCGCGTCAACCAAACAAACAAAAAAACTCTTCAGCATTGTAAAATTAATACAACATTAGTAAAAATATTATAAATGTTAATTATTAATGTCATTCTTTTCTTTCGATGGTGTTGTTTTCGTTTGATTTCAGATTATTTTACTCAGTATAGTCGCTCTGGCCGCGACAGCCCCAACCGAAGTCCAGCTCCTATGGTCTGAGTACGTGAACGATGGCTCTGGGAGTTTTTACTTCGCGTAAGTAAAAAAATCAGATAATAAACATCTAAATTCAGATTTGAGACTGCGTAGCTTGGGAAAAATATAAATCAAAACCGCAACTGTCTAGTGACCTTCGACAAGTCCGGCAGCCGACATGGGCTATTGCTTCATTTGGGTTAAGTATCTATATTTTAATTTAAGCATTCTTTTCAAATGTTGAATATGTTTACAGTTTCGAGCAGTCTGACGGTACCAAACAGGAAAGGCGAGGCTTGCTGAAGGACGAGGGTCGCGAAGGCAAATTCCTGGCGGTGGCTGGCTCATACGAGTGGGTGGGGCCCGACGGCGTGCGCTACGTCGTACGCTACACCGCCGACGACAACGGGTACCGAACGGTGGTCGAGCAAATACAACCTAGACCACCAGGACAGCCAAGAGGCTCTGAACAACCCGTACAGCCAAGATACCCAGGAATAGGCCTGACACCCATTCGAGGTTATGACTATAGTAAGCCCGCACTCGTCTTCGCTAGCCTAGTGGCGGGGTAATAGATACATATCACATTTTATATCGTTACAAAATAAAAGCTGGTATTATTTAACTTTCTAATGGTGAATTTACACCCAGGGTGATAAGTATCAAGCGGGCAATGATCGTAATATGAGAACTGTGTGCATGTCTGCTCATTTAGATAGGTAATATTAGTGTAGTGTAGAGTCGCACTTCCAGATTTAAGTATGACGTCGCGTTGGTAATAAACATCAAAGTGTTCTTCAACTTGGAAAATCATAATAAAAATTTGCATCATTAGGTATAGCTGGATTGCACCATCATCTTTCTTGAACTTTAACAAACGTCAAAATTCTGTCAAACTAGATACAAGAAACACTAGTTAAGGTTATAGTTACGGTTAAAGTAAGATGGTGCAACTCAGTACAAGATTACATTTTTAAAAATACACTATCCACTGTGTCTTCTGCTGATTGAGAAATAATAAAGCAATCCTTTGTTATTAACAACAGACATTAACGAGTTATTTGACCTTGTAAATTATTGACAGCTATTTTCCCCGTTTAAATCTACTGGATAAGAACTTGTTAGATATAATTTGCATTAACAAAATATTGGGCATCTTGAGTAGTCTCTGATAAGGACATATTATGAGTATTATGACACCATAGCAACTCAATGACCATTGTAATAGAAACTGATTGACAAACTTAATTTAATGAAAATATTAAAAATAAGTTGTGAACTAATAATAGTTCTACATAATTATAAAGATGTTTATAAAAGTATANCAAATTTAGCGTGGGCAGGCCTCCTACTAGGTGGACCGACGATCTGGTAAAGGTCGCGGGAAGAGCCTGGATACGGGCAGCGCAGGACCGTTCATTGTGGAAAACCTTGGGGGAGGCCTTTGTCCAGCAGTGGACGTCATTTGGCTGAAACGAACGAACGAACAACAAATTTATCACATAATGAGCTTATTATAATGTATCTTGCTTTTGCATCTTTTCTATTAAAATCCTTTTTGCTCTCAGCATTATCTTCCAAAACACAATCTATATCTTTCGCTGTCAATAACAATATCAATTTCTTCTTCCAGTTTGTATAGTCTTCTCCTTTTGATAACGTTGATAATTTAAAATTTTCTTCCGACATATTGTTGTTTTAAAATTTTCCAATCATAATAACGCCACTTCAATACTCACACACACTTTATTATTAAAATATTATCAAAATCTATTACATATTAAATATTAAAACATTTACAACTGAATCTATCGAAATTCAATAATACAATGATACAATGTCACATTTTCTTGCTTTTCTACACCTGTCATTATTTTCAAACTTTATTCTAATGCTGTTTACTTTTAAAATAAAACCTGCCAGCAACATGTCATCTCATGATAAAATTCTATATCCTAACATTAACGTTCCACCAAACTCAACACGCTTTTCAAAGATAACCTCGCAGCCGCCTGCTCACACTTGACATGACACAACTTGACACAACTCATTGACAGTTATCTTTTTCTGCGCATCAGTCGGGTGTTACGTTTAGGAATCACAAACCTTCTGCTCTACAGATTTCTACAGATAACATAATATTAAGATTGGTACTATTAATCATCAATAATAATTTGCAGCATCTGTGTCCGGCGCCGACAAGTATATAAAATAAATATCCGTAGAGCGGGTACATGATTGATTGTTTGTTACCTAAACTTTCACAATAAACTTTTATGAGCTTGTCATTACTTTTTAATGTAACTACTTAACAAAAATAAAAAATGGCAGGATCATGTATGGGTGTGTCGAATCTCGCTTGACTGCAACGAACTAAACTTGTTTTGTTGCGGAAGTTATTGAATCTATTGATTGTAGGTCGTCTGTTGACCTATACTTTAGTAAGGCGTTTGACAGGGTGGATCACAAAATTTTAACTTCGAAACTTTACCACGGTGGAATTAGTGGTTTGTATTAAAGTACCGTCAGAAAATGGAAGCACACCGCCAGGAGAGCTACCTTCGGAGAGAACATCATCCCACCATGTACCTCGTCAGCGCAACCACGACCACTCTGACAAGAGTGCCCGACTAAGAAGAAGAAGAGATCAAAGTAGCTTGCTCAATAAAATTTGTCTGCATCTTACCTGTTTTTTTTTTCAAGTTGAGCGATCCTCGGTTTTAAAGGGTTTTACATCTGATACGCGTTTGTGACGTCATCGGGCGTCTCACAAGGCTTGCGTTCGGGTCCATTTCTTTTCAAATAATTTCGTAATCGATGTCGAAGCCTGATGTTATTCTCTTTACTGATGATCTTAAAAAATAGTCGACCGGATATTATTTAATTCCGTTTACAACTTCATGTTAATCCAATTAAATGAAACTAAATGTAGATAAAAATGTTATTTAATGCATTTTTCTGGAAAAAAGCCCCCTTGCTATAGGTGACTTGTTCATTATCAATAGCAAAGCACTGGGAGTTGAAGTAATTCGAAGATTGAAGTAATCGTTTATCTATTTTACGGTGAACCACCAGCTTTATCATAAACATGAAAACAAGTAGGTACTCATAAACTACAGTAAAAGCTCTACCTTACGTTGATTACATTCGAAAGAAACATTTATAAAACTACTAGCGGCCACCCGCGATTTCGTACGCATGGATCCCGTTTTACCCCTTCATCTATCTTACGCGGTTTAGATTTTTTCATACAAACGTTTTTTCCCGCTAACTCCCGTTCCCGTGGGAATTTTGANCTGATACGCGTTTGTGACGTCATCGGGCGTCTCACAAGGCTTGCATTCGGGTCCATTTCTTTTCAAATAATTTCGTAATCGATGTCGAAGCCTGATGTCATTCTCTTTACTGATGATCTGAAAATAGTCGACCGGATATTATTTAATTCCGTTTACAACTTCATGTTAATCCAATTAAATGAAACTAAATGTAGATAAAAATGTTATTGAATGCATTTTTCTGGAAAAAACCCCCTTGCTATAGGTGAGTTGTTCATTATCAATAGCAAAGCACTGGGAGTCTATCTATTTTACGGTGAAGCACCAGCTTTATCATAAACATGAAAACAAGTAGGTACTCATAAACTACAGTAAAAGCTCTACCTTACGTTGATTACATTCGAAAGAAACATTTATAAAAATACTAACGGCCACCCGCGATTTCGTACGCATGGATCCCGTTTTACCCCTTCATCTATCATACGCGGTTTAGATTTATTCATACAAACGTTTTTTCCCGCTAACTCCCGTTCCCGTAGGAATTTTGGAATATCCTGTTGTAACTAAGCTTTAAGTTTACTAAGGTACCTGCATGCCAAATTTCAAGCGTCTAACTTAAGCGGTTTAGATTTTTCATACAAAAGGATTTTCCCGCTAATTCCCGTTCCCGTGGGAATTTCGGGAATTCCTTTCTTAGTGCACCTCTACGGTACCTAAGCTACGTCTCCTCCAAATTTCAAGTGCCTACGTTTAGCCGTTTAGGCTGTGCGTTGGTCTGTCAGTCAGTCAGTTTCTCCTTTTATAGTATTAATAATTTAATACAAGATTTATCCTCCTGCCTGATTAGACTCCTGCCTGCTTCCAATTTCAACATTGTGATCTTAAGGTGCACTAGAGCCTTTATTACATAGTGCATTATCTCACTATTATTTTGCAATGAACTGAGAAGTTGCAGGATTGTACCTACCTAGAACTACCTTCCTTATAGTTCCGCTTTATGGGTAGGTATGTTATGTTACCCTCAATAGACAAGCTTTTGTCCTGCACCTCACGAGAAAGTGATGTGATGTGCATTACCATTACATTACCAAATCAGTTTAATATTTATACAATGAAGACCTTCACCTTCATCCTTATGAATATTTAGCATGATTTTAACAATATGACCATGAGGATATAAATATTAGCCTTGTCAGTAAAATGATCATATTGTTATTTCTACAACAGACGTACCTACCTATCAAAATCATATTTAAAATGAAGCTGGTTAGTCATTTTATCTATACCTAATATTTAATTTCATTACCTACCACTCGAAGTTACTGATTAGGTATCTGTTATTTTAATGGTTTACAAAAATAAAAGTGTTTAATTAAGTATATTTAAAATAAATACTCTGTCTAAAAAATAATAACAAAAAAAATTACAACTTTGTCATGACTAACCTATTTGATAAGATGTCTTTAAAATTATGTTTTAGTGCTAAGATAGTATAGGAAAGTAGGTAATCCGATTTTCTTTTGATGACGTTTTCTCGTTTCTCGGTTTTCGTCGGTTGATTTCAGATTATTTTATGCAGTATTGTCGCCCTGGCCGCGGCAGCCCCAGCCGAAGTGCAGCTCCGACGGTTTGAGTTTTTTTTTAAAGATTATTAGCAATTTGTATTGCCCAAATTACTAATAGTCCCCTTAGCCCCTCGTGTTAAGCTAAATAAGCTTGTGTTACGAGTGGGCTCACCACAATAGTCGAGCGGCGGTGGGATTCGAACCCGCGTTCTTTGTTTCTTTTTAATGAAAGCTCTTATATCCTGATATCAAAGGATTTTTTTTCCCAACGAGTAACAGGTTACTTGTTTGGGTGTGACTCTTTAAGAACAAGCGAAAAAATCAGTTAATAAACATCTACATTCTACATTCTACATTCAGCTGAGCCTGCATAGCTTGGAAAAAAAATATAAATCTTTCTAAATTCGTTCAATATTGTGTCACAACTACTGAATAGTAGGTACTTTTAATATGTTTTATTGTTATTATTTTAAAATAATCTCACATTACAAAATATTGTTTGTTGCTAATTGCTAATTATAGCATACTACTAGATACTACTGCGAACAATGTGACTGACATTGTCAGTCCCGCGAGCTTGAGATCTGTAATATCCACTGCGCGAGTACTGGCACGGGGTTCAAACCACCGACCCTCGGCAAGTCCGGTAGTAATTAAGTACCATAGGGCTAGTGTCGCTTCATTAGGTCCTTTTTGAAGCATTCTTTTCAAATGGTGAATATGTTTACAGCTTCGAGCAGTCTGACGGAACCAGACGGGAGAGCCGAGGCGTGCTTAAGAACGAAGGTCGTGAGGACGCATTCGTGGCGCTGGCTGGCTCGTACGAGTGGGTGGGGCCCGATGGCATGTGCTACGTCGTGCGCACCGCCGACGACGACGAGTACCAGCCGCAGGTCGAGCAGGAACAACCTGCACAACCAGAACAGCCAAGAGAACCAGGCTCACCCCCATTTCTCCACTCTAGCCTTGTGGGGAAATAGATATATCACATTTTGATTTTCTAATGTACTAACTGCATGCAGTGTGAATATACCTATACAGCGTGGAATTTTGTAATGCCACCTGGAGGGAAAGTACTCCTAATAATCTAGATAGACAATTTTACTCAAAGAAAACTTTCCTTTATTATTGAAAAGAAATAGAACTGCATTGAAAGATTTCCAAAAATTTGCTTGCCACACCCGGGAATCGAACCAACTAAAATCTGTTAAAAGTTACATTATTTTTATTGCATCGATCGTTATTATTAAGTATAAGGATCAAGTAATTTAATTTGTTTGTAACTTTCACAATAAACTTTTATGAGCTTGTCATTACTTTTTATTTTAACTGCTTAACAAAAATAAACATTAGTGAAAGCTCCACCTTATGTTGATCACATTTGAAAAAAGCATTTAAAAAACTATAAATCTTTTGTAATAATTTAATAATTTTGACTCATGCCTGCTTCCAAACCCAACATTGTGATCCTAAGGTACACTAGAGCCTTTATAACATAGTGCATTATCTCACTATCATTTTGCAAAGAGATCAGCAGTTGCAGGATGTAGAACTACACTTAACATCAAATAAACCGCACCTTCCGCGACGCGAACTTTAAAAATTTTCTTCTGACACAATCATGGTGCCCCAACAATATTGGTGTTATTTGAAAGCCTAATAAATATCCTTAAAGAAAAACACATTTAATTTCTTAATAAATGATTAACATATAACATAAATGTGACTTGAAATAAGACCTCACTTTGGGCTCACCTCTGGGATCAATTAGACAATTTTTTATGGTTATCGTCGTCGTCGTCGCCAAATGACGTCCACTGCTGGACAAAGGCCTCCCCCAAGGTTTTCCACAATGAACGGTCCTGCGCTGCCCGCATCCAGGCTCTTCCCGCGACCTTTACCAGATCGTCGGTCCACCTAGTAGGAGGCCTGCCCACGCTACGTCTTCCAGCCCGTGGTCGCCACTCGAGAACTTTCCTGCCCCAACGGCCATCGTCCACTGCCACTTGATTTTAGCAATTCTGCGAGCTATGTCGGTTACTTTGGTTCTCCTGCGGATCTCCTCATTTCTGATTCGATCACGCAGGGAAACTCCGTTTTATGGTTATAAAACCAAATAATGATCTCACGTGTCCTCTTTAACAGATGGATAGCGATTAATTGCAACTTAACAGTTTTATAGCCATAAAATTTGGCTCAAGCGTAACTAGTTACCTATTTTTTGATTAAGTGACTCTGGTTCCTTCTAAAGACACATTTTTGGGGTAAAAACCTTTCCTGTAATAAAATTAAGTTTAGAACTAGGCTTTTAAATGGTGCCAATATTGGTGGGATGTGGGGATGCATACGTTTGAAAGTGCTTGTCGCGGGAGGTGCGGTTTATTTGATGTCGAGTGTATTTGGTGTTATGTTTCCTTATCGTTCCGCTTTATCGGTATGTTGTGTTACCCTCAATAGAGAAGCGTTTGTCCTGCATCTCACAAGAAAGTGATGTGATGTGCATTACCAATCATTAATATATTTATACAATGAAGACCTTCACCTTCATCCTTATGAATATTTAGCATGACTCTAACAATAAAATTATTACTACGAGGCTATAAATACTAGCAGCGTTCGTAAAATGATCATATTTCTTTATCAGATGGGTCAAAGTATTGTTTATTAAAAATGAAGCTGGTAAGTAAGTATTTTTTGTTAATAATATTGTATTTAGCTTTACCTTACCTAATTGTTGTCTAAGTTATTGTTTTTGTGTTATTTTAATTCAGTTAAATTTCAAATAAAGGCTGGGTTGCACCATCTTACTTTAACTTTGACAAACGTCAAAATTCTCAAACTCCATACAAAAAGCACCGATTATAGTCATAGTTATGGTCAAAGTTCGGTGGTACAACTCAGCCTTATTATTTATTTACTCTGTGTTAAAATTGATTTTAAAATTGTGTTTTAGTGCTACGACAGTGATCCATAACTTATAAAAATAATTGACATTGTTGTTTTGTTTTACTATTAAATTTCAGATTATTTTACTCAGTGTTGTCGCTCTGTCTGCGGCAGCCCCAGCCGACGTCCAGCTCCTATGGTCTGAATACGTGAACGATGGCTCTGGGTTCTATTACTTCGAGTTAGTAAAAAATTCAATAATAAACCTCTACTCGTAAATTCAGATCCGAGCCTGTGTAGCTTGGAAAAAATATTAATCTTTCTAAAATCGCACTTAGTTAGCTAGTGACTCGACCATGGCGTAGATCGATAAATATTTTAACATTATTTTCACAATAGATGTCTATTATAAGATTTTTATTTATACAATAATTAATTATTGTTTGTGTCGTAGTTCACCCTCGGCAAGTCCGGAAGCAGACCATTAGGCTATTGTCACTTAATTTAATTATTTTTGAAGCATTATTTTCAAATTATGAATATGTTTACAGCTTCGCGCAGTCTGACGGTACCAAATATGGAAGCCAAGGCGTGCTGAAGAACAAGGGTCGTGAGAACGAATTCCTGGCGGTGGAGGGATCGTACGAGTGGGTGGGGCCCGACGGCGTGCGCTACGTCGTGACCTACACCGCCGACGAGAACGGGTACCGACCGGAGATCGAGCAGATCCAACCAGGACAGCCAAGTGGCCCTGAACAACCCATACAGCCAGGATACCCAGCACCACCAACAACATATCCCCCGCTGCTCATCGCTAGTCTTCTGGGCAATAATGGCTAATGGATTTAAAGGGTAGAAACAATAAACTATACAAGATATCGACAAACTGGTTACTGGATCCTGAAAGTGCTTCACGAGCTCTTTCAAACGGTACCAATAATGATGTTACAGAATAAACTGGAACTATCTGAAAATTCAACCATTCCAGCTTCCTTTTATAAAAGACATTGACACAACTAACTATATGGGACAATTAGGATCCCTTGAAAAACACTGAGATGAGCATTCATTAATGAATTAGGTACTTACTCAATAAAGAATCTCCTTTTTCTCGTAACATCATGTTTGTTGAGTAAAACATACGTACGGTAAGTACCTACTTTATATTTATTTACTTACTGAAGAGGACATCACAGCACGTTAGCCTTATATTAAAGCAAAGCTGTTGAGTAGTGTAGTAGTAGATCCTGAGATTAGCGCGTTTAAGCAACAAACAAACTCTTCAGCTTTATAATAAGTCTCTTAGCACTCTACGTTTGATTGTGCCAGCCTACCGATGCCTACGTGTTTTGAAGGCCTTGGGTTATACTCGTAATAAATGCAAAGAAACTAGTTTTTAAGCGTAAAAATTTTTGATGTACCCATGATGGCACTCAATCTGTTATAATATATTCATGTGAAATTAAATCCTACACCTAATATCTGTTACTAGCGGCCGCCCGCGACTTTGTACGCGTGAATCCCGTTTAATCCCCTTAGGGATTGAATTTTGCAAAATCCCGTCTTAGTGAGCACCTACGAATTTGAGACTCCTAGCACTTGTACTTTCTGAGATTTCGTTATGAGTGAGTCAGTCAATGAGTGACCTTTCGCTTTCATCTTAATCTTCAATCAAGCTTAATCGTAGTTAAGTAACCCTCCTTCTGGCGCAGTCGGGTAAAAAGAGTCTCATCAGGAGCCTTTACATGTAGGATCATAATCTTTTTGCGCTGACAGAGCTTTATCGTTATTTGTATCTCTCGTTGTTTTAATTTGTGTACAATGTACATGCATATAGCAATATCTATACATAGGTAGGTATATCTTATCTTTATAAAAGTACCTATTTAGAATAAAAACTGTAAATAAAATACTCAGTGCCTAAATAAATCTATTAAAATTTCCTCGCTGACACGAAATCGACAGCCTTACTATAGAAGGTGTTGTGAAATGCACACCGCGACCAACGATGACCCCACCGAAGCCAGTTCTACGTGTGGCATTTGACGGAAGTAATGAAATAACCACCAATAACGCACTAAATTTATTTTAAGCATCTGCTTCTTTGAGGTTTCCATGCGTAATGTAAGAAATTTCTCATACAATTTAATAAATTAAGGCGATACCCCATTAAATTTGTTTCAGGGCGTTTGTCGTGTCCAGCCAGGGCTAATGTCTGAAATTAATTTTATGCAAATAACTGGTGAGCTTTACACATTTACATTTTAGTTGTAACTTGTTATCTACATAGATAATATACTTCTACCTCATATTATAAAAACGAAAGAACTAATTGTTCAAATTGAATAGGCTCTGAAAAGACTAGACCGATTTGAAAAAATGTTTCACCATTAGAATCTGATGAACACAGTCTATATTTTTATTGGCAAAAATTGGCACTTTAAACTAGAATAATTTGGAAACAGATCCCTAAATGGAAAAATAGTCTTAGAAACCCCTAAGCCATTTTAAAAGACCTATTCAACGATACCCCACACGATAGGGCAGAAGATGAAAAAAGATTATCCCCCTTTTACATGTAGGGGTGTTACCCTAAAAAATTTTTTTTATCAAAATTTTATTTTACCGTTTTGTCGGCGTGATTAATATACATACCTCCACAAAATTACAGCTCCCTTGTGCCAATAGTTTCCAAGCAAAACCTCGGACAGACAGACAGACAGACATATCCAAACTATAAGGGTTCCTTTCCTTGTCAGGACTACGGAACCCTAAAAACTATAAATCTTGTAATAATTTAATAATTTTGACTCATGCCTGTTTCCAATACCCAACATTGTGATCCTAAGGTGCACTAGAGCCTTTATAACATAGTGCATTATCTCACTATCATTTTGCAAAGAGCTCAGCAGTTGCAGGATGTAGAGCTATTTGGTGTTATGTTTCCTTATCGTTCCGCTTAATCGGTATGTTGTGTTACCCTCAATCGAGAAGCGTTTGTCCTGCATCTCACAAGAAAGTGATATGATGTGCATTACCAATCATCAATATATTTATACAATGAAGACCTTCACCTTCATCCTTATGAATATTTAGCATGCCTCTAACAATAAAATTATTACTACGAGGCTATAAATACTAGCAGCGTTCGTAAAATGATCATATTTCTTTATCAGATGGGTCAAAGTATTGCTTATTTAAAATGATGCTGGTAAGTATTTTTTATTTATAATATTGTATTTAGCTTTACCTTACCTATTTGTTGTCTAAGTTATTGTTTTTTTGTTATTTTAATTGTGCACTAAAATAAGTGTTCAGTTAAATTTCAAATAAAGGCTGGGTTGCACCATCTTACTTTAACTTTGACAAACGTCAAAAATCTCAAACTCCATACAAAAAGCACCGATTATAGTCATAGTTATGGTCAAAGTTAGGTGGTACAACTCAGTCTTATTATTTATTTACTCTGTGTTAAAATTGATTTTAAAATTGTGTTTTAGTGCTACGACAGTGATCCATAACTTATAAAAAGTAATTTTCTTTTGANCTATACATAGGTATATCTTATCTTTAAAAAAGTACCTATTTAGAATAAAAACTGTAAATAAAATACTCAGTGCCTATATAAATCTATTAAAATTTCCTCGCTGACACGAAATCGACAGCCTTACTATAGAAGGTGTTGTGAAATGCACACCGCGACCAACGATGACCCCACCGAAGCCAGTTCTACGTGTGGCATTTGACGGAAATAATGAAATAACCACCAATAACGCACTTATTTCCATGCGTAACAAAGGTCTTAACTAACAAAATGAGTTATGAGTGTTTGAAAATGTTAATTTGCTCATACCACATTTGAATCCTGAAATGTATGAATGCTTGTCAGATAACACCTTTGTTAAGGTTTGACACGTAACAAAATTGCGTGTTTTGAGCTCATTAGTCGATTTTATCATCACTTGAAACCTATGTTCATGCAAAAAAGTCGATTCTTCAGTTTTGTCAGATAACACCTTTGTCCACTCTCCCCTTCAATTTGCTCATGCAGTTTGATGAATTAAGGCGATACCCCATCAAATTTGTTTCAGGGCGTTTGTTGTGTCCAGGGCTAATTAATTTTATGCAAATAACTGATCAGCTTTACACATTAACACATAAACTAATTGTTCAAATTGAATAGGCTCTGAAAAGACTGGACCGATTTGAAAAAATCTTTCACCATTAGAATTCGATATTGCCTGTGATGAACACAGTCTATATTTTTATTGGCAGTACCTACGAAATTCTACGAGTCAGTTACTTTTGTATATTCTCAAGAATACTATTGTTATTAATATTAATGTTATTAGTATTATTATTAATGTGCTCTATAATTCTAGAGCAATAACTACCTAATAAGCACATTACAAACCATCATCATAGCATCGGCTTCATGTCCATCTCTTAGTCTCTGCTGTACGGCTCTGGAACGACATCTTCCAAAATTTTCAAAAAGGCTGCGCAACCATTTTGAAGAATCATGACTTTTTTCTTATTTCTCGTTATCTCAGACATAAGTGATGTGTACACCTATAATATTATTATATTTATGTATCTATATAGATACCACAGCCAAATGGTATCTATGTGTATTATATTTATATGTTATTTATTTTATGTAACCTTTTGTATTATCCAAACTGTAATTTTTTTGCACCGCCTAAATTTCTTTGCATAACCCGTGGTTGACTGGCAGAGAATGCCATCCGGCATTAATTCCGCCACATTGCATTAATTACTTGTAGTTATGTATGTGCAAAAAGTTTTAATAAAATAAATAAACCATGAACCAACTTACAAGTTATGTATTAGAAAATATATTATAACCTAATAAAAATCCTTAGAAGAAAACATACTAGATATGTAATTGTTTAATGTACCTAATTGCTTGTTTAAGCGTCAAGATGTTGGGATCACTTCTTGTTTTAAACAGACGTTACTATCTTTTTTGTACTCATTTAGCACCTATTTGTACCTACAAATACTCGTATAATTTTGCCATTTTCTTATTGGTCCAGACGGTATTAAAGATCAATAGGTACTGATCCCGTTATTTTGACGCATCAAGATGACGGGATCAAGCTGTTTCTACAAAACTATTAATCATTTTTGTATAACAAAGTACTCCATGATTTTGTTCTTATTTAATACTTACCCCTCAAAAGTTATGAACTATGCGTTACGTATTCTATGGTTTCTTTGTTATGTTTATTTTTTTTATTTTTATACCTTGCCATTAAAGAACAGTAATGTATTTCAGTGAAGTGAATTTTGTCTTCGAGATGACGCCAGGCGTTTTTACTCATTATAAATAGGTGTAGTTCTAACATCAGCTAATATTGCTATTTTTATAAAGATGGCAGCGTTACAGAGCATACAAAGAAGCATTTATGTGAAGTCTCGCTTACGTTTGACGTATCAAAAGACCCTCCCGTGCCGCTCCCATACCTCTGCCACTGACTGAGGTAGGTAAGTGCTAGACCATATGTTGCGGTCTAATGTCACACGACTGACATCCTGCACAAAACGTCTAACATGAATAACGCAGATAAATTCAATAGGCGTAGCCTACATTAAATAAAAGCTTTTCAGTAATCGTTGTCATTTTATTCAACTACGCCAACCATAATTCGTTCAACTATTTTTTATTAAAAGCATGAAACTAAATTAAGTCGTCTATTCTTACTTAAAAAAAAACTTTTACTTAGTTATTTTTAAAGATAAAATGTTATGCTGTTCTTCTTGTCGTGTCGACTACAAACCTACAGTGTCAGCCCAAAACTCCACTACAAGAGTGGCGTTGTCAGAATCTTCATTAAATCTTCCCGCGTGCAGTTGTTTGGGCACGCAGGGCACGATGTCATGATGTGCTTCGTCGACTGGGGGGAACAAAACCACACTTTTGGGGAACAACAAAATTTCTGTTGACAGCACTTTCGTCAGTCGCCTTAAATGTATGTAGGTATTTGTACTAATAATTTTACAACTTACCTATGATTTGCTTAACCTATTTATTAGCATAAGTGTTATCTTTAGGAAAATGTGGTACATATATTTTATTAGTGTATAAAATTAGTTATCATTAAAAATAGGAAAACCTGAGGCTTTGATTCAAGAAAATAACAAAACAAATTATAACATTTTTATTATTTTTATGTAAACAGTTACATAAGTTAATAAGGTATGTACAAAAGTATAGAAATAAGTATAAGACCTCCTCGTAATTTTATCACAATTCTATATGACATGCAGCTGGTTGATGATGCATGACTAAAGCGGATAACAAAGACGTAGGCGCGTCATCAGTCAGGTGAGTGATCTCTTTAATAACAAAATTGTTGTTATCAGCTCTTAATAGTACTTACACTAGGCAGTTTAAACTAATAGGCATCCCAGGATGGACTTGGGCTTAATCGATTAATCTCGAACACAACTAAAATAGTGAAACCCCTTGAGTATTAAGTTCAACACATTCAGCAATAAGTCCCAGCCTAATCTTGTTTACAGTCATATTATTATTGCAAAAAAAAAGGTGTCATGTTATCCATTGACAGAACACAACTGTTAAAACAATATTTAAAGCACCCATTTGTACCTATTCACAACATCTTAACTAATACTGTAATGACAATCGTGATAACTGTTTTACTCACAGAGTATTACGAATTACGATTGCCCCTAGTTCGACCTAAGTAATCAGTTATGCCACATACATATTTTTGAATTCCATTCGTCATATGAATTAAGATCATGGTCGCAATACTTCAGAGATTACATTGGAAAAGCAAACACATGGTTGCACGAGTAATGGCGTTAGCGTGTTTTGTTCTTGCATGTGTTAACAATACTTTAAATAATCTTAATTCTTGTCCGACTCTGCAGTTTCATGCCGTGTGTTTATTGCTGGTAGTATTGTCCCTTGTAGTCAAGAGCTGCCCTTTCTTCTTGGTTTCTTGCGGCTTCAGGGTTGTTTTTAGCTTCCAGAGCGTTACGTTCCTGAAAATATTTAAAACATGAATGTAAATGTTAAATTATTCTATTCGTTACAGCAATAAATAAAAATGGTTTGAATTTGGTTTAACTAACGACCTGATCTGAGTGGGTCGAATTTAATATATGGTTATTACACTCAATCTTTATTAGATTCGAGTCAAGGTCTTTTGAATAATAAAAAACTATGGATCTATACGAAACCTACGATGATCTTCCGCATTTTTTCCCAATACAATGATGCACGCAATATGTTGCACAATGCCAACGTTGTGCAAAAAGGATACATTACATAACCACATTTCTGGTGAAAATATTGTGTCATTGCTTAAGTTGATTCAGCGAGTCTTTCAATCTTACCTGATTAGCCTTGATTCCGGCGTAGATGAGGTCAAGACCTTTCTGGATTTCGGGTGAAACTGGGGGAGGGGTGGGGATGTGGTCGCCCTTGACCCTGAATCCGAACTCGTCGGCGGTGTACTCGACGGTGATGACCTGGCCGTCAGGGGCGGTGTAGGAGTAGGAGCCGTGTTGCACCAGAGCGTCGTGATCCGCGCCGACATCCTTCAAGTAGCCCTGCTCCTCGGCGTGGATGTTATTACCGGTCTCGTACCTGAAATCACAGATGTTATGCCATCAATTCATTTGCATAATAACGCATATTACGCCCATTCTTATTCATGATTTATGCAAAATATTACAGTGAATAATAATAGCTGCGTGCCAGCATAATGAAGAATGTTCACTAATTTTGTTTTTTAGCTTTCTGTATTCTCTGTTAAAAATAAAAAATATACGTGAAAGAATTATTTCGATACGTTAATTAGTTTCCAAGATATTGAATTTTAAAAGTGCGGGCGGCGGCCGGCCCGCCATTTTATGCGCGTGACGTCATATTACAACGANTTATCCTCAATTCTTATAATGACTGCTAAGTACTAACAAATTTTACATTTCACTAATATTTTGACATTACATTAAATTCTTTTGAGATTTTAATAGAATTATAGTGCCTGGTCGTAGTTTGTATATAACAAGACAGCATTGTATTACTTATTAAAAAATAGCACTAACAACATGAGATTCCTCAGCCTTTATTTTGACATGTTATTAGGACAGTTATAGAAAGAACATTTAACACTTACGAAGTCTTGTAGCTGCCATCAGTGCCTTGTTCCTTGTCAAAGCTGATGATGGGGATGAAGGTGGTGGTGTCCAGCTGTACTTTAGGCCTGAAGTCTTCCACTGGCTTGGTTCTGTACTCCTGCTGTGGCTGCTGCTGCTGCTGCCTGTATTCCTGCTGGGGCTGGTAGTTGTTGTAGTTCTGCTCAGCTGGTTCCTGGTCATCTATCTGCTGTTGCTCCGGTTTTAGCGACACTCTCCTTTGGGGAAGAGCTGTCGTAAGAGACAAGACAGCACAAACGACCTATAACCAAAAAATAAATCTAATTAATCTCACAAAAGAGTGGATCTAATACAAGATGGCTCTAATGCTGATCACGACTTTTTGAACTGGATAGTTTTGTATATTAAGCATGCTTTCTGAAAACAAGCGCACGAGACCGGCTGATAGTTTTCGATATTAACATTGAGGATAATGTCAGCGAGGAGCTTAATCATATTCGTTATGTCGCAAGACAAGATGAGGCGGGTACAATAGGCCGCGTCTTGTGAAACCGGCTCATTCGACACGCAGGTTGGGCGAAAGTGAGCTCCAGCATAACATGTATTGGCGCTCACATGTCTACAAATAAGCTATTGTTTCCATTGAGCTCCACTTGACTTTTGGCCACGGCTTGTTACTACAGTCAACCGTGGCTTATGTAAGAACTCGTTCATATCCGTAGGAAATAGTGTAATAAGCCATCCAGCAAGTAGGTAAAAGTGGAACGTTCGCAGAATCTGGGTAATTAAACCAGTAAAAGCCTAAGCAAATGGATAACAAATTGATTGCTGTGATAAAGTTGACACCATAATAGCGACTTTATGTAAGTGTATATCGTGATAGCGTTACGATGTCTGGAGCGTGGCAGCCGGCTACCAGAATTAGCATCAGACCAAACGATTTACCGCGCAATCCGACACAATCAATTGGTTTATGCAATTGCTTTTTATCTTTCTTTCCACTAATTAACTTGTCTATTGATTGTACTGTACACGATATCGGCGTGTGTAATTACAAAAATCTAATCAAATTTTTCAATGTAATTATAAAAAAAATCACGAAAACTCGTTCTTTTGTTATAATACTTTTATTGACCGCATTTCGAACTTGCGACCTTTTGCGGTCGAAACGTTTTCTACACAGTAACAACCGCCGGTTACATCAGTTATAGTACAATTAGACAATATGTTAGTAGTTATAAGTATTTTGTAGTCAAATTGAACCCACGTATTGCCTTACTGATGAATCATCGTGACCTAAAACATTATGTAATGTCTAAACAAATAAATAAACCGGCATGTCAAAATGTGGAACGTAATGATAACATAAGTGCTTGTAAATTATACAAGCTCCAATGATGGTAACTCAGTCGCGGTAATACAATTGTCTGTAATCGCAAGTTTTTTTCTGGTACCAATATGTTATGGAAACCAGTATTAGCAGTACGAGTATTATGCTAAATGCAGTAACGATGTAATCATGATTAGTAGTGAAAGAAAGTTATTGAGATATATTAAATTACACCAGTCTAATGTAGATCACTTCCTTGGCTACATTTTCTTTTATTTACAAAAAAAAACATACGGGTCGAATTGAGAACCTTCTCCTTTTTTGAAGTCGGTTGAAAATTAGATAAAAGTTACCACGATAAAGATATTATAGGCACAAAACCATTTTGAACTAAAATAAATATTATTTATCATTTATGTCCTGGAACCTTACAATTTATTTCAACTTTTGGCACAAACAGAAAGTAAAAAAACCTTATAGTAGTAATGTATCAATTAAAGGAGGCAGATAAACTATGTAATAATAATAATAACTGGTCAAACAGGATCAATTTGGAATGCCTATTAAATTACAGGAATTTTAAACACATGAATATCGAGTAAAACGTCATCAATATCGTAGCTGAGCCGATTCAATATCTACTTTGAAACCTATATACTTCCTAAAACTGGTTATAAAGTAAATATGTAAATAAACGATCTTAAGATAGTTCGTCATCAAAATCTATAAAGCTAAACTAAAATACCTTCTGTTACAGATTTATGTTATACTAAAATTTTATATTAATTTAAATTAAGATAAATAATAATAATTATTAAGAAATTACTGATGCAGCTTTTAGGTTAAGGTACATACCTCTCTATGAACCAAGCTTAGAATAAAGCATTTAAAATTTAAGCTTTCAACTCTAAAATACTGTACTAGAAATGAGGTCAATATAGATCTTGAAATGTCGAAGTTCAGTAACCGAAACCTCGCTGACCTGATTTCGGCTAATTGTCATTTAAAGATAACTAAATGGTTAAGAAGAAAGTGCATGCTCGGAGAAATGGCATTGAACTCTATGTGATGAACTTTCAGGACTTACCAGCAGCTTCATTGTTATTTGTGTGGGGCGGCGTGCGACGTGAGCACAGAGGTTCGTGAACTATGTCAGAGTGGTAGTCTCGCACACTTATATACGACACCCCTGCCACCAGCGCGATACTCTGCCTTCATACTTTCATACTCGATCCATCGCAACGTTGGATGCGCCCGCGCCCGGCTCTCGATCGATCTCAATTTCGATATCTCAAAATCATGACGTAGGCTGGCGGGCATTGTTCGAAAATCTATTAAATTGCATTAAAGTATTGTCACGTTGATATCTGATGACTTACCATTAGACCGGAACTAATGGACAAGATTGATATCAAAGGAATCGTTTCAGCTTTCAATATTGTGTATGTAAAGTTCTAGAGTTATCGCGTAATCACCCACATACGAGTATCACTGCTAAGCATGTTAAAAATAGGTCCTAAATGAAATATAAGTGTGATGGAAAAAATAGGATACGTACGTATTTTGATAAGTAAATTAGGTACTGTTCTTAAATTAAGGACAGCTATGTAACTTGTTTAAATTCAACTAAATACATGTAATTTTCTTAAAAACAACCTATTTTTGTAATGCTGTACAGGTTTTGTGTTTAATAAACACATAATTAGGTACCTACTTAACCTACGAATTGTGTCGGACAAAGATGGAATTTAATTATGTGCCTCTCAAGGCTCTTAATGGACAGCATTTTGAAACATCATCAATTATGGCCATGGTGCGGATTTAACACCAATTATGGAGTATTTTATTTTATATTGAAAAAATAATTGGATTTCTGTTCTTCTGGACTCAATTTAGAACTTACTAACTAAAAATATTTCTAAATAGGTACTTACTATTTAGTAAAAAGGTTACTTTGTCCGATTCAGAGACAAGTCTAATGTTGATATGCATTATACTTACTATTCCTAGCGAGAAGATGTCATAATAGAAAGCGAGGTTATAATAAATAAAAGGAGGCTAGAATTTTCGTGATGCTAACTAAAACTGTTACATAAAATAAATTTTATTTGAATTTGATAGATTAGAATTTCGTCAACCAAACGCGTTAAAACTAAGAGTGGGTTGCACCATCTTACTTTAATAAAGTTATGTTACAAACGTCAAAAATGTGTCAATCAAACCCCATACAAAAAGTCACGGTTAAAGTTGGTGCAACTTAGCCTTAATCCCACAATCGCAGTAGTAATTCACCAGCTCGGACCACAAGCCTACGGGCCATTTTGTACGAGTTGCAGAAAATGAAAATTAATTAAAACATTCGTTTATTACTCCTCCCATTTACTTTATGCGTGAAACTTTAAACCTTATCAACTGGTACTGGTGGTGGGCTGGTAGAGTTGCCGAAACAAATATATAAAAACATTAACGCGGGACGAGTTGACGAATGAAAATTTTATAAATTTTGATTTTCTGCAACGCAGAATTGTGGTCCGTTTTGTTGAGTTACCCAATCGCAGCTGTCATCCAATAAATTATTATCAAACTACTCGTATCACTATGATTAGTTGCTAGAAAAAGTTTTGTGATTACTTATGTGTCGGTTCAATAGAGCGTTGGACATTTCGATTAGTACTCATGACTTTCATAGGTTGTTGCCGGCTTCGTTCCTCCAAGGTATTTAATAGCTGACACTCAACTCTAGTTGTAACTGTTCAGTATTAATTGTATTTCTTTTTACATGCCTTATTAAAGTTATGTTTTCACGTGCTCAAAGTTCCAAAAATGGGGTATGACTGTACACGTTGACTGACAATCGTAGTTTACGTTTACTTTTGACTCATCCATATACATGTATTGTGTCCAGATTTGTATAGGACCAGTCCTAGTCCCAGCCTATAAACTGAAAATACCACAAAAATAAAAGTTCGTTCGTTTCAGCCAAATGACGTCACTGGACAAAGGCCCCCAAGGATTTCAATAACGACCGGTCCTGCGCTGCCCGCATACTTCCCGCGACCCTCACCAGATCGTCGGTCCACGTGGGGGGCATGCCCACACTACATCTTTGCCTAAAAACGGAAGATATAAGAGACAATAATGGAATCCTAATTATAATCAGTTGAGACTACAAAGCAATAACAAGTTAATTTGTGTCATTTAAATATTTAAAATTCGATTTTTAAATATCGTAACAAGAAGTGAACTTCATTCATTTTTCTATAACCAAGTATTCGACCACACACTGGGCATAATACAAGTAGGCTTGTATTATGTTTTCTTTTACCGCATAAACAGCAGGTTCTCTCCACTTAATCTACACACGTCGTGACACTCTGCGCTATAGGGATTGGGAGGCCTGATGTTTTCATATATTCTGTTCCTAGTCTCCTCTCACAACATTCATGGGAAGATTGGGAGTAGTCCAACTCTACCAAAAATTCACGGTGATTTTTCCTAAATATAAAAGATAAGAATTAGAATTATCTAGGTATTTATTAATATGCGTAGCAAGTAGCAACTAGCAACAGCATCGACGCATCTTATTTGTGTTTGAAATCTCAAATGAATATTAATTGAATATACACGTATTGTAAGGCTTTTCAATTATGCTAATGCATCGATTAAAGCTAAACATTTAGGTACATTGTTATATCACTATGGAATATATAATATCATTTTGAGAATAAACATTAACTATTATTTGTTTTGATCGACTAATAACATGTTATGGCATTACAAATTGGCAGCTGTAAAAACGGTAATATAATAACAATTAATTGAACAACTTACTGACAGTAGACCAGCATTTGGTAGTTACATAAATGGTAGGCGTAGTGCCCGTCAGTGTAGCAACACGTTAGTATCAGTTATCAAGACTTGTGCAATGAGTTCAAAAGGGTGCGCAGACGCTTCTCTCGCACATATTAATAGCAGTAAAAGTATGTATTTTAGATTTTTGAGGCTGCTAGAATCACGATACGAGATAGAATATTGCAATCACACATTAGCACTTGCACATCAAGAAGCTCAATAACCTTCACCGTGGAGTAATTAAGTATGTCGAAGTTATTAGCCGATAATACTATTCTGTGATTGAGGATTCCAGGTGACACTCGCTTCCACCCTCAGCCTGTTCATCATTTTCTCATCAAAATCTTCTTCTTCTTATAAATAAAAATGAATTGCTGTTCTTTAGTCTGGCTAAAACCATAGAATACATAATAGTAGCAAAAAAACTCGAGAACGGCCGTACTGATTTCCCTAATCTTTATCTTGAAATTTTTGTAAAAGTTCAGGGAAGGTTTAATTAAACGGTGAAAAAACACACAGTTTAAAAAAAATAAAAATATGGTGGTACGAAGTTCGTCGGGACAGCTGGTTGGTAATAAAATATTTTTAAATAAGTATTGTCATACTAGCTTTTGCCCGTGGCTGTGAAGCCACAAGCCACGCGGGTGACCGCGTGAAATTTCGTTTGTCACAGATCGTCATAAATTATAGCCAAATTATGTTATTCTGGGTTATAAAGAATAATACTGTAATGTTTCATCAAAATCCGTTCNGTTCAGTAAGTAGTTTTTGCGTGAAAGAGTAACAAACATCCATCCAGGCATCCAGACATTCAGACATCCAAACTTTCGCATTTATAATATTAGTAGGATGATAATCAATTAGAGCTTCCACACAAAGCTTATAGGTTGACTCTATTATATTATTGTTGACATTGTATCTCCGAAGTAATCACAACGACACAATTTCGATAAATTGGAGTTGATCGTATAACATAATATAACACTACACGCATGGGTTCATTGCATAATGAATAACAAACGCCACCAAATTACAATAGTACGGAATTCGCAGAGGGAGTAGCACCATGCGGCACGCGCTGGTGTCACTCACCTCTACTCAGCTTACGTAAGTGCTCATCATTCGCCATACAGCTTCTATGCATTCTCGTGCTGTTGCAAATTCGACCGTGAACGTTCTGTCCGACTAGTGATGTAGATAAACCAAATGCAAAGGGGCACGTATGCGTAACATATTATATTGCACAAAATGTAGTCTCTTAAGATACTGAAGTACGATATTTATTCATTTATACTCTATAATAAAGAGGTACACTAGTCTCTACATTTTTCATAACAATAATTATTTTATATAAATGTTGACGAATTTCCAAAATAACATGAAAGTGTTGGGACTCCATGAACAAGACGTTCAGTATGGCGGCGCATGATTGGGGAAGCCGACCCCGCCGCGTAATGGGATAAGGCGAGGCAGAAGAAGAAGAAATGGCTAAGTTACAACAGTATAATATTTTCGACGAGACTAAGCTTTAAAAATACTGTTAGTTTTATTTAATTTATACATGTTTATTGTTTATGCAGACGCAATTTTTTGCTAAATTATTATTTTTATTTTTTACTGTTTAAATATTGGGTGCTTTTTATAAACCCGTAAAGCAAAACATTTTACAATATGATAAACAAAAAAAAAAATTAAAAAAAGATGTAAATTAAATATGAACACAGATCATCACTAGACGCTGCAACCTATAAAATCTCTTACGATGCTAATTTAAGACTCTTTTACTTTAGACACCTCAAAGTTCAAGACAGCATTACAAAGTAGCTATCATTAGTAATTTGAACATTTGATTTGAATGTTACCTTCTCCTTTTTACTTTATAGTATTAAAATAAGGCTGAAGCGATTTATTACGGAAAATTCAAGATTCTGTACGGAAAGTGAATTGCACTTGAGTTCAACTACTCTGTCTCATGGTCTAAAAAAATAACGATCACATTTGCTAGTAACTTAAAAACCTATCTTGTTTATCTAAAATATTATCTATAATTAATTATATAATTTGTTTAAAATATATCTATTCTGTCTACCTACATTTAGATCGTGTTTAATTATTGAAGTTGAAATACATAGGATCTTTTAATGTAAACGAACCAATTAACATCTATTAGTATGTAAAATTACTTCTTTAATGCTAGCATTAAATGCAGTGCATGTCATTTGTTACTCAATAAAAGTGAGAGGAGGAACGATCGCTTCTTCACGACTATGCGTTGGGGACGCGAACTGATCTTGACATTTGACTAGAAACGATATTTCAATTTGTATTATCCTCTCTGGCACGCGAAGGGTGTCTCTAGGAATGCTTTCGTTTACACTGGTTTCTAAATGTATAAAGCCACCATTTTATTTGACTAGTACCTACATAATTTAAACTATCGATTAGATATTTTGGTCTAACGATTAATAATGTTCATCGCAAGATTTTATAACGTTAATCTTCAAACTTATTTCGAATATGCGTAGATAGGTAATTCGTGTAATAAAATAAAACATAAAGTTCTAAGTAAAATTAAAAGTAGTTGGTAAATGCACTTGATTTGTTTAGAAGTTCAATTTACTACAGCCGTGGACGTATGACTGATTTAAAGCAGATGAATATATGAATAGCCGAGCTCGTTAAAACCTGTGGTACCTACAGTCTGATCTAGATATGAAGTGCACCAGACCTTCGCAGGAAACTGCATGCTTTAAGACAATGCACATACCATCGTTATTTATGGGCAGAGTGCACGACTCAAAGGTCACGTCAACCGTACTACATTCGGAATGGAGATATGTCACTATTAAATTTTTTCATTTTGTCTCCGTTTGGTTTTCTTTAAAAATGAACTTCTGTTGACAACACTGGTGTTAAACTTGTAGAAACTCAGTCACCGCTGTCTCCACTGTCTGCTAACTGACACGCAGAGTAAATTGTTCGACCAGTGACGCTTCTTTTTTTTAAGTGGTAACACAAAAAGTAAATAAAACACGTTAGTATATGTAAACTTGTTACATATAATTATAAAAACGTCAAAATAAATAACAAATAAATTGACTCGACAAATTGATTGTATCACGATCAACTTGAAATCCAGTTCACCCGTAACAAACTTAATTTATAATAGGATATTGTAGTAGGATTAGAACGCATAAAAATAGTGATGGCACCAAATCAATGGAATCAGTATTTAAAATTAGGCCGCGGTGGTTGTTGAACTAGCTGCTTCAGTTGTAGTTGCTTCTGAGGTTGAGGCAGCTTCGCTCGATGCTGCCTCTGTAGTGGTCTGGGCTGGAGTTGACGATGATTCCTCAGAGGCAGTAGTTGAACTAACTTCTGATGCAGCAGTTGTTGAAGATGATTCAGAGGAGCTAGCGGTAGTTGTTGATGAAGATTCTTCTGAGGCAGCTGTTGTAGCGGCTTCAGTGGTAGATGATTCTGGGGCCTGCGTTGAAACTGGAGACGATTCAGCTGCGGGTGCTTCTGGTTTGATTCTTGACTCAACTTCTTTAGGGGTGGGTTCGGCTGCGCCTGGGGCGGCTTGAGCTTTTTCTACTGGGGCTGAGGGAGCTGCGGCGCTGTCAGCATTTAGAGCACGACCGGACTTTTCCTTGGCACTGGCATCGATCTGTTGCTGCACGAAAGCGGGCGCTTTGGGAAGATGATCACCAATTGGCCTGAAGCCATTTTCATCAGCGATGTACCTGGGAAACAAATTTTATATGAGCCACCATCAAATCGATTTAAACTAAAATTCATAATTGAGTGTTGAGTCGACCATCATTTGGCTGAAACGAACAATTCTGGCGTACGTCCCTACATGGAACTCACTAAAATTGTAATATGACTGCTATTCACCACAACAAATTATAAACTTACCTAAATAAGTATAAAGAAAATAAATCGTAAATCTTTTCTGTTAAATTGTAAATTAAAGCATTTATATTATGTTCCAAAAACGTTATAAAGATTGTTTTAGTGTATGTCTTGTTGGTTGTCCTATTAAATAAACACTTGATTTTCATCTCCTGATGAAATCAAGTAAACCATAAAACTATTGAAAACTACGTTATTGCTGCTCAAATTACACACGCAATATGTCTTAATTTAGTTACTTTAATTACTCTAGCTAGATCACCTCGTAATAGTAGGTAAACTAGTATCTCAAAGATAAACACTGCCTTGATCTCGGAGTAACCCACTAGCTCCGATAGTAAAAGCAAACTGATAGCACTTCGACGAAAAAAAAACTCAACTCTAAGGGAATGTTCGCTTTTTATTACCTGACTGTGATTACAGTGCCATCTGGGGCAGTGTACGAGTATGATCCTTGCTGAACGTGGATTTCATCACTCTCGTCGCTGNCGTCGCTACCGTTTTCTTCGCTGCCACCAGCAGAGCGGCCCTTCGCTTTGGGCACCACTTTATCGTATGAAACCTCTTCACGTTTGATACCATTGCCGGTTTCGTAACTGAAACAATTACGATAAAATCATTAGCACTTAAGGCGATAGTCGTCTTTGTATAAAATAACACCGACTAAACCATATAGCAGTGTTTTTAGCATCACGTGCTTTACATAAAGTTTAAGAGCCAATTTAAAGAGGCCTTCAATTATTAAAGTTTATTGTCATTCATCTTAAGAAAGGCTGACAAATTAATCATATTATATTTGATCAATAAAATTATGCAAAAGACTGTACTCATTAGCTTAATTTAAGCATAGTAACTAAGTAAGTAAATAATGCTTAGTTATTAGAATATTTAACGACGAATTATTTTTATTGTAGGCATGAATTTTAACGTAGCCATTTCCACGGAATTTAGACAAAGCTCTTTTTGTTAACGTACATTAATAGTCGGTCCAAGTCCCGACACTCTTTTTTAAACTTAAATAATTTTATTATTTGTAGCTACCCACCTGAACTTATATGTTCCATTCTGTTCCAACTCCTCAGACTGGGAAATAATCGGGATCACAGTCGGCTGCCGGTTCTCCAACGGGACGACGTCGGTCGAGGCCGGCTTCGCTAGGGCGCAAGCCGCCACTGAGCACAAGCAAACCAATTTAAAAAACATCGTTACTGTTTTCACTCCAGAAAAACACTGATAAATGATACTCCAGACTTCATGACTACTTATATGAAGCCTCATCTATTTACACTACCCTCCCCCCGCCTTCCGGTGGAGCCTTAGTGTACGCTAAATACTTCAACCTTAGCGCTTGGTTGATGTGTTCTTCGGAAAATTGCACAATCGTTGAGGTGTCAACGATGAGACATTATCAGTGACGATAGCCGTGATTAAACCTAGCCACTCGATGCAAGGTCCACGAGCCTAGACTGAAATCTTGATGCTTACCTTTTCAGCCATGCGTTACTGTACACACGTATGATGACATTATACATGCGAGTATAGTTATGCAAGTGTTTGTATCCAAAGCTTGACATCGTTATCAAAATAAAAATTTTGTTTATTAAAAGTGGGATATGTGCACATCACTATAAGGGCCATAATAAGTACACCTGTAATAATTTTAGTACCCGTATTGTTTTAGTAACTGTGGATAAAATTAAGAAAGTGAACATTAGAAAATATTAAATATTTGATTAATATATTTTCAAATTCATTAAGTATGTTAAGTACCTAAATGGTTATTTTATTCAATTTAAAATAATAATATTAAACCTTACATAAATTATATTTCATCAATTAAGAATAAATATAAAGATGCTAAAGAATAAAATACATTCGGTTCTAAATTATAGGCTGCTTTTCCTGCATATTTACGCAGATCGACTATTTATCAACAGACTTTAGTTATTTAAAGCTTTTCTTAATTAAAGTTTTACTAGACATAATTATAACGTTTTATGGTTCTCCGAAATCAATGTGGGCTTTGTGTCATCTCCTTATTTGCTTCCTGGTTTGTATGCAAACGTTGATGTCATTACTAATAAGAAAATCCATTCAACTACGAAATAATTAATTTATCTTGTCAGACTAGTGTTTTGATTATTAATACAAAACAGACTTAGCCTGAGTAAAGCGATTGAGTCATCTTCATTTCCATTTTGATCGTGCCTTTGTAATGTTGTTGTAATATTTGTATATGATTATAATGTTATTTTTAAAGTCTATGCCTATTTTACTTGCATTGGTGAATATTAACAGTGCTATACAACGTGATAACTTCCACCATAATGTGAAGCGAGTAGTGAGAGACATTTATGAGTATAACCATCCACCTGCTTTCTCAGTTCCAGTATCGATAGTGTACGAAGAAGACCACCGGCAAGAAAAATCTATAGAACCAGATGTGCATGTACCAAAATCTGATGATCAAGATGTGAGTGATGCGACCACCACTGAAACAAGTACTGCGTTGAGTGAGACAACTACAAGCAAAGTTTTAAAAGCTCATTTTAGTGTAACTGAAGAACCTAATTCAGGAGACGAGGTGACCATACCTGTAGCTGTGATATACGATGAGCCTCAACATTTACCAAAGCCTATGGCCTCTACTGAAAGCCATTCACGTAATAGACGACAAAGAAAACGAAAGTTAAATAAATCAAATACAAAGAACAACGATGATAAAAGTCGGAACGTTCAGCAGGAAAATAAGACTAGTGAACCAACTCAACCTGAAACTAGTACTTTATTCCCTAAAAGAACAAAGGAACGGGATCCTATAGTTCCTATAGTTCAATCTGAAAATTACGTGTTTGCGTACTCAGGAAATTATCATTACAGGTATTGTTATTCACGATGTTTTTAAATCAATAGTTTAAGCATCAGACTAAACTAATGAGAGCTTGTACTGTAAAGACTCTTGTTCTTTCATCGATGTTTTTCTTCTTCCTAGGAAATCTATCTTTGAATAAATAATATGAGTTAATTTACTATAGGTACCTACTATGTGTATAATAGTTTGACTCTGGGGATATACGTAATTATGATCTCATTATACAATGTTTGTCCCCGGCGGGATTCGAATCCCCAACCACCCCTGGCTAGTCTGTTACGAGAATCACGAGTCCATGTGGCCGTTAAACCGATATCTCATTAATTACGTCATTCCTATTCTTACAGTTATGAAGGTGGTGATGGCACGAGGGCTTCCATGAAAGGACAGTTAAAATCGTTTGATGATGACAAGACTGGCGAAGCAGTACAAGGCAGCTTTTCGTATATTGTAAGTATCGATTCGTTTATTTTACTTCATTGACGTAATCGATGAACGATGTCCATTATCCTGCTCTGCCCATATCCGATTATTATTAAGACTCGAGTACAAAGTAGAAAAACGAATATCAAAAGAAGAAAAACATTTGACTATATTTAGATATGACATGCACTTTAATAGAATCACGAAAACCTTTATGTGGCTAAGTGACGTCAAACATTCGAATACCGTAATTTTACAAATTTTATTATCACTCGTAATACATATTTACACTTCAATTTACGGTAATGCAAATGGAGATAGGATAATGTAATATTCTGAAAACATGTGCGACTCACTACTTCACAGGTTATAACAGCAACGGTTTTACCCAAGTGACTAATTTTGCACCATTCTCTGCAGTAGCTATCCCACTGGTATAAGGAACACATCATTAATTGCCTAAAATTCAATTTATTCGACCTAAAACATTCACATTCTTAAAGTCGTTGGTCCATCGAAGGATCAAGGTCTTATTGTACTACATTTGCCAAGACGTAGTTTGAAGAGAACCCTTTTTCTCCACCTGGGTTTATAATATGACAGATTTATGTAGAACTTACGAGTAAAACGAAATGAACTCGTGCCTGGGAAATATTTAGAAGATTTGATAGAAATAATAATAGTAGAAGATTTTTAAGCTACTTAAAATGCATTAAAAATACTGTTTGATTTCAGGGAAAAGACGGCAATGACTACAGCCTGACGTACACAGCAGATGAGAATGGTTACAGACCAGTCGGCGCGCACCTGCCCACGCCCCCGCCCATACCTCCGGCCATCGCCCGCGCCCTCAAGTATCTCGCTACCAAGACCACCCCTGCTGAACCTGTGACTGAATCTTTATAGGGACGTGAGAAAGTGTAACGAACCCCGAATACCTGAAATCTATGTTTTCAGAAAATATTTCGGTTTTGTTTTTGGATTTGTTTGGTTGAACGTATTAAAATACCAATCACAAAATAATTTTAAGGTAATAGATAAATATGCCTTGACACCTTTTACCTAAATTACATTAATCGGTAATTAATATAAAACCCAGTTTCAACCATCCAAATCTATAATTTCATCATCATCATCATCATCTCAGCCATAGGACGTCCACTGCTGAACATAGGCCTCCCCCAATGCTTTCCATGTTACCCGGTTGGTAGCGACCTGCGTAATCTATAATTTGCCACTATAATTTGCCAAATCAGAAACAATCTGGCATTCATTCATTAAGCTTCAGTTCTTGATATGAGTAAATGAAAAAGTTTTGAAAGGAGTGTGTATTCATGTAAATTAGCATAAGACGTTAAATACAAAACGCTTGTACACATAATGTCGTGACAAGTTCTTAGTTTGGCACTTTGTTCAATTACAAATTGCACAAACTACTTAAACATCCATTGTCGGTAAACTGTTACAATGTACCTATGTATTTAATAATATGCTGATAGCAAATGCAATGTTTGGTATGCGTACTTCATACCCAACTGTGTATATGTGATAACTTGGACGAAGGACTATAGTTTGTAACTTTCATTACTAATTACGTATCTATTTGCTATGTTATCGTTAAGAATTTTCCAGGTTGTTTCCAGAGCAGAGCTTTTATAAACACATTATATTGATATTTCATTCAATAAAAATGGAATAATATTAGAAGAACTACGTATGCATACTACTCATTTATGGTAATCTCATATATCGTCGTTGAAATGACAATATCTCCTAACTTAATTAATTTATGTTTTTGGTTTACAGGAGGTAGAAAAAAAACACGTAAATATTACTTTCGAATAAGTAAAGCAGTGACCTTTACCAGATCGTCGGTCCACCTAGTAGGAGGCCTGCCCACGCTACGTCTTCCAGCCCGTGGTCGCCACTCGAGAACTTTTCTGCCCCAACGGCCATCGTCTCTACGATCTATGTGCCCCGCCCACTGCCACTTGTCTTGATTTTAGCAATTCTAAATTAATTAATTATAAATTAATTAGGATGCGGGCAGCGCAGGCCGTGCATTGTGGAAAACCTTGGAGGAGGCCTTTGTCTAGCAGTGGACGTCATTTGGCTAAAACGAACGAACGAAGTATAGCAGCCATTTCCACAGTTTTATTGGTATCTAAAAATAAATATCAGTTAGCAGAAAAATTTCAAGGTGGTAAAAGTCCACGAGAATGAAATTTTAAGCCTATTGTATTAAGAAAATCGATTTCTTAAAAAATGTTAGGAGGTATTGTCACTTCAACGACGATATTAGAAACAAATGCACGGGGAAGCTATAAGATGAATCAATTAAAATCAAGTGAAGTTATGCATCTCCAGTGCCATCTCTCTGTCTATTGTTAGCTAATGTGGGCTTCCTACTTCAAGTGGGTGAATCGCAAGTATTCTCATCGGCGACCTTGACGCACACTTCGAACAGGTTTGTAGAGGAATGTCAGTGTTGGGATCACTTTTGCTTTCCTGCTAAGACGCGTTCTCGGAAAAAAACTCTGATGATCTATTCTGTGTAAAGTTATGAAATACGATTTAGTCAGCTCTATTCCGAAATAATTTACAACATTGCAGCAGTCCTTAGAACGCTCTTAATAAGTTCGCACCTGGCAATAATTATCTTCTGGTATAACAACGTAAAGGATCATTGATCAATGACCAATATTTGGACTGTCAACTATTATAAACAATCAAAATTGAAGAAGACTCCTTAATTTGGTTTTTCATGCATAAACTTTTAGGAAATGGAAAGCAAAGAAAAGAAGACACATTTTGAATTTTATAGAAATAGCGACGATCCCAGAATCAGACATACATACAGACAGTCCTTGACTTATAAATAGAGTGAGCCGGAAAAACCAATGGTAAAATCATGGTAGGTATTATACCTTCACTTTGCTATCAACAAGCCACAATTTATGTTTATCGGTATTTATGGTATTTGATAGAATTTAATATTTTCAACCGACTTCAAAAAAGGAGGAGGTTCTCAATTCGACCCGTATGTTTTTTTTTTTTTTTCTATGTTTGTTACGCGATAACTCCGCCAATTATGAACCGATTTGAACAAATCTTTTTTCGGCGTATAGGTAATACCTCAAGGGTGGTCCCATTTAAATTTAATAATAGAAAAAACAACCCCCAAGGGTGGAAAATTGGGGATGAACTTTTTTATACGCAATATCTCCGCCGATTATAAATCAATTTGAACGATTATTTTTTTGTTGAATAGGTATTATCAAAAGGGTGGTTTCATGTGAATTTGAAGAAAATATTTCATCCCCAAGGGTGGAAAATTGGAGATGAACTTTTTTATACGCAATATTTTTAATTTTTAGTTTTTTTTTGTGTTCACGCATTTGAAGTCGGTTTTATTTTTTTAAAAAGTTAATTGAATAAATTTCCACATAGTTTAGGTTAATAAAGCTGGTGAATTTGATGATAATGTCATGATTCATGAACACAATCGGCTGTTCTCTCGTTGTTTTACTCGTATGTTGAAGGAAATGACATCAACATTTAACACGTGTATGACATTTGATGGGCAATTGGGATGCTAATCAACAAACAATGTCAGCTCCTACAAAACATTGTCATCCGAATCACTTATACTTAACTATCAAAATCAAACTTCATATTATTCGCAATGCTTCTTTGGCACTGAATATGCGTTTATTAATAAATAATAAATAGTACAAACATTTTCTTTCCGCTCTATCATCGGTAACTATCACAGTTCAGTCATTGTATGCGTTCATTTTTATTTGATTTTTTATTGCTTTATACATTGTTAAGATTATTGAGTTGTACCGCTTTGATAACAACGTGTTAAAATCTAATTTATCTTTATTGTTAGACTTAAAATAATTTGGAATAACAAGTACTTTAAATTGTTTCTAAAGCGGTATGAGCATTCGGTGGCCGGTTCGGTAGGGCAATGCGGTCATCGTAGACAAGGTCAGGGTCACTGTGGGTCCGGCTTAGTTCCTCGAGGGAGGCGGTGGCGGCAGAGTGGCTAAGTAGTCCAGGGCCTTTTGGATTGCCGGCGGTATTGGCGGTGGAGTCGGTAAATGGGCACCCTGGAAAAATTAAAAAAAGTTAAATTGAATTTTCTTTTCCCCATGATAAAACTTTAAAGCTCAGCTTCAATGCACTATAAGTATATCTACACTAATAATTTGCTTCAAGAATAGGTATACAAATATTAAAATAATAAAAAGGGGAGTGTAGGCCAAATCTTCCAATGGCCTCTGGTGCATTAATATAAAGAGGGTCGTGCTCCTGCAGTGGAGACTAAATGACCTGATGATAGATTAAAATCTATTTGTGAATTTTTTACAGATTTCTACGAAAATTACTTTTAGTTCACTAGAAATAAAAGTACTTGAGATAAATGTGAAAGTTTTTCAATTATTCAGCAGTAATATGCAGGTATTTTGACAGCAATGCCTCAATGCCTCATCGCGTGGTATTCACATGTAAGAAGCGGTGACGCATAGGCTCAGTGGGACATTGTACAGCCTTGAATGCTTATTTTATTACTAAGCAAATGTCTGCGTGACAAAAATAACACTGTGTGCCCGTTAAATATGTAGCTTTTGTGTCTGCAATTTTATTTTTAAAGTGGAAATTGTTAAATAAACGCAACTTCTTTGAGTGCTTATTTAAAAAAGACATAAGTTATATCTTACGCGTAATTGATTGTTTTTTGACATTTAAATAGAAAGGTGATTAGAGTATTTTATCAATATACATATAAAATATATGCGTTTTGTGTCCGGATCACGAATCCAAACTTCATCCAGTTTTAACATTTAAACTCTCTTAAAAACCATAACAAACTTGAACTTTTATTGTTTTTGTATGTAAAAATAGCATTACATTTGAATGTCAATAGTTCGGTATTTTTTGCTTTGCCCAAACTAAGTATGGCCTTTACAAGCAGCTTAAAAGGCAATAAGAAGATCTACTTGTCATTTGATTTGATACGGCCAAATGATATGCACAAAATCATGTTCTTGAAGTAATTAATCTTTATAAGACTGCCAACATAATTGATGGAGAACAAAAATAAATTAGACGACGTGACGGTTGTATTTATATTTTGTTGATTTTATTTGCGTTCTAATACGGTCCCTTAAAATCTGGATGGTGACAGCCGCCGCCTACACCTTGTGGTTTGCGGTTGCAGCTTCGAATCTCGTTTTGTATTAGCCGGCTTTGCTTAGGTAGGTAATTGATTTGGTACAGTTGGCACAATCTATTTGTTACTTCATTATTTAAATCTCAGAGATGTTCAAGAAGATTCCCAGAGATATGTAGAGTCGATAGCGCATTTTTGTTGAAAAACAGTACCTATCAAAACTGCCTGCGATGCAGTGTCCATAATACTATCATAATATACTAACATAAGTATTTTGTTAAAGCGACTGCGGAAGACCAGCTTCTTGACATGCCCTTACAAGCATGTCAAGATAAATGCTGAACGGCCTATTGGCACCGTAGTGGCTTAGTAATTGTTTTTGGTTTTGTTGCATTGTTGTTGTTTTAAATGTACTTACTGTGTCAATAAACTTTTTCTATTCTTTCTTATGTTTTCTTATATCTTCACTATAATTACCTCTGGCTTAAAACCGTTCTCGTCGTCGGCGATGTAGTTCAAGTTGATGACGGTGCCGTCGGGCGCCGTGTAGCTGAAGCCGCCTTGCGCTATGATGACGTCGGCGGTGTCGGGACCACTGGCCTTCTTCACAGACCCGGTCTCTTCAGCTTTGATACCGTTCTCAGTCTCGTAACTGAAAATTGATGTTACAAAAGAACTTTAAGCAAGTATGTAGTGATACGATACGAGTTCACTTGTACGAGTAAAAGACAAAAGAACAGAAATGTATTGGATAAAAAAGTTTGGATAGGATTATTGTCCCGAAGCAGTGGTAGGGTTAATACTGGGACGTGTAAAAGTGTTTTTAAAAGCCTATTTGCAAAAATTTATGAGTATTATGTTTTTTTTTACTTTCAGGATCAGTGATCAGTTTTTCGATATCTTGTATAGTTTCGAAATAATCGAGTGAGATCACTTATCATTTCCACCCTGTAGGTATAGTGCTGAACAGTTTTCAACGACACTGTAAGTACTGTAATGTAAGGCCCTAACATCAAGTTTTACATTATTTCGAAGTTTTCAATACTGTTTATTAGGATAAACTGGTGACCTGTATCTATATGATCCATCGGGCTGCTGGTCGAAGTCCTGATTGATGATCGCGATGACCTGGTCGGCTGGCTTCTGCTGCGGCGCCGAGCTCACTAGCGCCACCACTCCAAATAAAAATACAACTTTCTGAAAACCGAAAAAAACTTCACTTACTTAACTTCCTAATACAATTTAATGATAAGCTTACTCGTATGTTAGGATAGAGCTTCCTAAACTTTTTTGACTGTAACGCCATGGGAACTTGCCATGTTTTTGCGACTCAACGCGCACATTTAGGAACCCCCGTGTTAGGTGATAACTAGGTATCAACTTGAAAGTGTTATGAATATTATATGAAATATTGCCTATTTCTATCTATCTAATCTAATGTGAAATGTTATTTAAAACGCCTACTTAAATGGCAAGATCATTTTTTCCGTTGCTGTAGCATGCAGTGTTGAATTAGGTAAATGTGAAATTATAACACTGCTACTAAATGCCTCAAAAATGATAAGATTTAAACAAAATTAGTATTTAAGTACTTTACACAGAACTTGTTTGCTGTTTTATTTTTAGATGACACTACAAACTTTAGTCAGATTTATTAAAATTTAAAAAACAGACGCCTGTTGTTATAATTACGCAAAGATTGAACTAGCTACGAACAAGCAGTTGTATCTTGCGCAGGAGTTTGCATGACTCAGTGGTGACATATTACAAAAATCACGCGCAAAACTTGATAGTACTTAGATATGTAAATTAATCGTAAAAAACAAATAATAATACTTAATTGATAAAATGAGGTCTAATAGGTATAAAAAGTGTTTTAACCAAAATCTTGGTGTTCTAGCAAACTATTTTGCCAAAAGAGATCCTTGCTCATAATTATTTAACATTTTTTATTAGATAAAGACTGAACCTACTGTAAAAACGACTATGCTTTTTTAAGTTATCTATTTATACATATTTGGTTGAAGAGATTTGAATAAGTACTTTATACTTTAAGTAGTTTAGGAGTCATCCTCTCCCAACCTTGAATCTGCTAGATACCTCAGCGCAGGTCAGATTAATAAGATATTTTACTAAATGCCATGCCATTTGCGCGTCCCACTTGTGGTGATTTAAGTCAGGCATGCGCGTAAACAAACACTATGTCCACCCGCTAATTGTCTGCAGAACAAATAAAAACAATTAGCAACTCGGTCAACTCTGTGTCCATTTGCGGCCTTCGGGTGATCACGCGAGTCGCACGCGCCACCTTATTCTAGATGTGTCCAAATATTTTGTTAAAACAAAAGATTCTTAGACCTTGTTAACAATTATATATTTTAAAATAACTCTCGATATTAAGTAAATGTGACCGATGTTCTGGAGACAATATAGGAAGTACAAACTCACTATACCTTCTAAAATTTGGTGTCTTTTATCTTTTGTCCCTGTTCTAACTTATAATAATGTTTTCTAGTTCGGTGTTACTGGTAGATCACACGAAAATTACATTTTACGTCACTTTTATAATTAATACTAGTATTTTTTTAAAATCTCTTAACATGAACCTATAAGCACCGCTCGCAATAATTGAACGCCATTTTTACTCTCGCCTTTTGTACCCTGTTCTACATGGAATAAAGTTAGAAGTATTCATCACATCTTTACTTTTTTATTGTCTTCAAATTAAATAGTCTTCATATATCTTGACATTAGTAACATAATATCAACAGCCGTGACATGGCCTTAGCTCTAATAGTACTTAGAGTAGGTTAACGTTACACGACACGCGCACGATAGAGTTACAAAGGTTGTTACGCATCACTGTTCATTATCATTAAGTAATCGATTACCGGAATAACTAACATTGTAAAGTTTCCGTACCGAGTGTTATGTGAATGGAATTTCTCGAAACAAAAGAAATTAAATTACCATACAATATTATTTTTGTTCCAAAGAGATAAGCTTTTACTTTATTGGATAATTCAACGCCAACGCTCTGCTGATATTGTTATGGGGTACAGTCAGCGTCAAATAGTTCGTGACACCCAAAGTGACCAGAAAGTTGACAACACAAACTTATAAAGTGAGTGGTGAACTTTGTGACTACTTTGGGTGTCAGGAACTATTTGACGCTGACTGTACCAATAAAAACGAATCAAATATTACCATTATCCTGACAATATTACATGTATTATGAAATCACCAATTCTGCTTTCTTGTTACATCAATCCGATCCCATTGATAAATCTAAATCAATACCATGTTACGTTCTCATAATCGAATTCTTGAGATTCCTCTAAATCTTGTGTTAGTAAACTCTTTTATTTTAAATAAGGCGTGCATAATTTTCCCATTACCAACACAGTCATAAAATTGGTAACACTGACGACACAATACACTTAAACCTTTGAATAATTTATTTAGAGCTTGTAATCTTGATGTTTTTGAAATTTGTGACATAAAAATTCAAAAGATCACTCTTAATTTGCAATTTCATCTATCCCTTTGGAAATGTCTAATGAGGATATTATATTTATAAAACATCATTAGGTACCTATGTATATGTATTTATACAATTCACAAGACATCAGACTATTTTAACATTTTTGTCTGCTAAAATCTTAAAATCTAGCGAAACGCGTGCGGATCTAATCCGCGTGTTGGCTGTCCGCATTTCATTATTTCATACATGTTTTTCCTATCCGTGCGTGTAGCCTGCGTAATTTTGCAATAACTAAGTTCTTTTTTTAATAAATGTGCAGAAAATTACTGTCATTGAACTGAATTGCGTATACGAGAATTAGCTCACACATATTTGTGTCTTTCATGGGAACCATTTGACGAGTGTCAATATTTTAATTACTAGTGGAACTGTCTCATGCGTGGTATTTTGAAAAGCCACACGATAATATGCAGATGTGGTACAGTGTCGCGGTATTTCTCAATAGAGGCTGAGATGTGGGAAAAGGCTGAATCCACAAAAAGACAATGTACTTGACGCAAAAACAAAAGATATGCGACTAATTTTCGCTCGCACGCTCAAAAAACGAACAGGGGCGGATTCGGTTGCTCCGAAAAGTTTAAACAATATTATTTTGATATGGATATTATTATTCAGGACTTTATACAGAATAATATTATGTATTGTATAATTTTTAATTGTTATCTATTCTTTTATATTTGTTTTAACTGTAATATTGTCCAATTAAAATCCCACGTAAACATTGGTAGCATTACGTACAACAACATAAATAACAAAATGATAAAATTTTGTAATAAATCCCAAAAGCCAAACAAACGTTATAAACATAAGCTAATAAAACTAATAGCCCTACATTGCCGCAATAAATCACAAAACTTTTAATTTTACGATACCTACCTACAGTACAGACAAAAGAATACTAAGTTATTTATATGGCTATTTTAAATATCAATAGATTTAATTTATGTGTAATAAAGCTAATATTTCCAAATGTGAATGTTTTGATACTTGAATACCTAAGTTTATAATACGTATTATTAAATTAATAATTGCTATTCAATAAGATTTTTTTCTTTTTTCGTCAAATAAACTCCTAAGTAATATTGTATTAAATCTAGCATCTAAATATCCATTTTTTTTAAATTACAATAATTCAATTATGTTATTCAAGTTACCCGAGAGACGATAGGTACTCGCTTATCACTAAGGTAATCCTTTAGTATTGTGCATGCAATAAATGCACGAAAGGTTGCATAAGATGGACCGGCGACGAACCTATGCCCTATGCACCTACTATATTGGTGTCCTTAAAAACTGGCTGCGTCTAGTGATGTACACTTGAAAATTATTAATAATATTGATTATTTTTAAAACATATTAAAATATTTTTAATTATCTTCAGGTTATGTTTTTACGTGTAAGATTTTAAAATATAGATAAACAAGTACCTACCAACTTATTTAACTTAGTGGGTTAGTAGTAGTTTCGCACGATTTTCCTTCGCACGAATGTGCGAAACGTCGCCTTTCAATAATATTTTTTTTTAGTAGGCGTTTCGCCCGCATGTATCAAAAATATTAAAAACGGGTGCGAATTGACCCCTTTGAGAACTAGTAATCGCATTCGTGCGAAGGAAAATCGTGCGAAACTAAACTGCTAACCCAGCTTAGTGAGTCGTAATCAGAAGATAACAGAAAATATTATATCAATATAGCCTCAAAGATGGAAAGACAAATTTTTCACGAAAAAACTACATCAGGGATATCAATTTAACTGTTATATAGTTTACATTATCAGATTAGCCTAGGTATACCTATGCTGTAACTCTTAAAGATCGATGGATAATGGATGGAAATAAGGTTTAAACTTATCACAAAAATGATAACACGTGCTTATCCTAAATGTTTATTTATTTAAAATTTATGGCATTAAATTTTAAATTAATAAACCCGTGAGGAACAATACAGGTAGGTACACTTGTAAACGACTCCCATCCCTACCGAAGTCTACCGTATATTGATTTAAGTTTATTTGAGACGCAACCTCAGCTCTAACATCTTTAATTTCAATGGCATTTGGATGAAAAAGGCATGCCGATTGCGAGATTTAGTCATTTTCTCGACCATTCTCAGCAGGATACGACCTTATGGTAATTTTATTGCAGCTCCTAAAACCAGTAGTTGGTCAGTTTTCAATTACAACCGAATATTTTCAAAATCGGAAAAGTTTTATTACTTTATTTAACCAAATGCGTAACTCGTGTCAGTGGCCAAATAGGTCAACGTCTGTTGGTGATTTTCAAACCGATGTTAGCGCTATTATTAACCCTAATTTATAGTAATTTAATAAAACCATTCTATAAGTAGCTGTGCTATCGTCCACCCCAAGAAATTATTTATTATCGATACTAATATTATAAAGAAGTCGTTTGTGAGTTTGTAAGGGGAAATCTACTGAACTCATTGTAAAATTTCTTTTAGCAATAGATATTTAACCGGAAAAATAAACTTTCCGTGACAGAACGAAATTTATGCGGGCGAAGCCTCGGGCATAAGCTAGTTAGTTAATATATTTCTAGCAATGGCTTTGTGGCTAACACCAATTTTCAAGAATGACTAAGTTTTTTTTCCGCATCTCATTTTATATTTCTTTCGATGTTCACATCCTTGCTGTATAATTTATTACCTGGTTGCTTATTTATATCAAGGTCGAAAACTACTTCCATGTTAAGACATTAATTAATTCTAGATAAATGCGTGACCCGATGCACATTCTTACATATATTTCAATTCAATAGTTTAATTAATGCATTTCGATCTCATAAATATTCTTAAAATGTCTTCAAACTGAATCATCAACATTAGTAAATGCTTTAGTATATTATTACTTTATACAGAGTATTTATTGCAGTTAGTAGCAAAATTAGCACCATTTGCCTATGATCTACGACCTTATATTATTCCATGCAATAAAATTTGTATCCAAATAATATTTCGCTAACGTGACTTTTAAGACGGATAAATTATTAGGTGACCTTTGAAATCGCGTTAAGTTATTAGAAGTCTATAAATTATGAAATTCTTGAAATCTACTTTGGGCAGCTGACCGTCTTTTTAACAATAATTATGTAGGCAATTGTGAAACGGATGTTGCTTGAATGAATGATTTGTGATGATGTTTGACAACTCTGACATCCAATTGATTTGAATTGAAAAGTTCAACAGTCGACACGCTCCGATATTGAAAAAAAAACCGGTCGAAATCTTTTCCTATTTGAATTTTTATTTTCTAAAAAAAACAGCTGAAAAACTCACCATCATCGTGAGACGTCACAAGTGCAGGGGTTGCGAACTGTCAATATCCCATGTGGCGCTTCGGTGTCGTGTGCGCCGGATTGTACCTAGAGCTGTAATCACCTGTCCCTTTTATAGAGACGCGGGTTTGTCTAGCCATTGCATGCAGCTGGGGGAGCCTGCATTGCACAGGGGCGGACTTAGGACACATATCGAACTGCATATTTAAAAAAAATATAGTGTTACTGAGACTAAAATAATATAAATTCTGAATTCGGTGAAAAACACTAAAAATAAAATATTCAGAAAATTGTAAGTGCACTTTCTTTTTCCTGAAACCTTTATGTAAGCTTTGTTCTTAAGCAGTGTTAAATTAAACGTATTTACTTTTGATACTACCTGATACTATTCTACGTGCTTTATCATATTCGGATCTTAAACAATGCTAGTAATATGTGTAATTGTTCCGTACCTGACTTATTCACTTATTATTATATGTATAATATTGTGTATATTGTGGTTAGGTTGACTGCAAGTAAAATAAAACTAATCATAAAACTTTTCTAGATTTTGTTCTAAGGTTTGAATTGCGGTCTAGGAATGAAGCAAAATTCACAAGATTTCAATGCGGCCCTATATGCAACATTATATCTTGGGTACAATAGAATAGCTCTCAAGATTCTCGTAAAACAACGAGCTAACAGTTATAGTACACAGTTTATGTCAAATGCATTTCGAGTGCGAAGACGCCACTGGGTCATTTGAATTGATTTGATGTTTATCATGCATCTTTACCATTTGATTACATTAGCAGCTAAATTTTCATATCAAAACTATCACTGGATAATAAGCATTCATTTTACATTAATTCTAACTTCATAACTATCAATTTGAAACCGAAAACCCTATATTATGGGTATAAGTAGGTAATCGTTTTAACTTTTTTTTGGTCAATTCCTACTATATTGCAGCTTGCAATGATCAAATATTTGTGATATATGGCTCATGAGTCGCTGTCCAGTGTCAGCTTGCCAATGACAGATAGCAATTGAGGAAAAAACGCCAGGATAGCGTCGCTTCCGCGCCTTGCTCATTCTTGCATATCATATTACTCGTATGTGATTTATTATGAAATAACTATAAAATCGTAAAGTATCATATTGTATTATTTACCAAATAACCACACTTATATCGCTTTTAAAAAAGTAATTCACAATAAATCAAAGAAACTAGTCTACTCCCTAGTCGTGAAGGTTTAAGTCTCTTACCACATAATTACGTGGGCATTATACAGGGTGGAAACGATAAGTGATCTCATTCGATTATTTCTAAACCATACAAGATATCGAAAAACTGGTTACTGATCCTGAAAGTGCTTCACGAGCTCTATCCAACGGTACCAATAATAGGTTACAGAATTAACTGGATCTATCCGAAAATTTAATGTTTTCAGCCTCCATACTAAATGTATGCCAGCCAAACAATATTAGAAGTATTAATTCTTTTATTAAATAATAATACACTTCAAATGCACTCGTAAATTGCATTCTCATTTAAAATTATTCTTGGAAAACATTGGTTTTAGCCTTTACTTGCTGTAATATTATCAAGACATGAGTGCCATGACTGTGGCTGTACTAAATGTATGGAAGCTGGAAACATTGAATTTTCGGATGGATGCTGTTTATTTTATAACATATTATCGATGTCGTTGGATAGAGCATGTGAAGCACTTTCAAGATCAGTAACCAGTTTTTGAATATCTTGAATAGTTTTTAATATTAAATGGTTTTACTAAATGTATGGAAGCTGGAAACATTGAATTTTCGGATGGATCCAGTTTATTCTGTAACCTATTATTGGTACCGTTTGAAAGAGCTTGTGAGGCAATTTCAGAATCAGTAATTAGTTTTTCGATATCTTGTATAGTTTAGAAATAATCGAGTGAGATCACTTAACGTTTCCACCCTGTATAAACAGCGTTCTTCCCTAACCTAGAATTTTCGACATAATGACTACGTAATTACACAAAATAATATTTTATTCTATGGTGATCTTCGCGGCAGAAAACCAACCTAATTACTTGTATTGTTGATAGAATATTTGTTGAAGTAACTTGGCATACAGCTTATTAAATATAAATGCTTCTATTATGAGAAAATTCACTATATGAATAGGTTAATTACAATAGTACGTATAAAGATCTATACATTTAAGATGACAATCATATAACAATGAAACCTAATTGTGCAACCCAACACGATAAAAGCATAAATAGTCATGTGTCTGCAGCGAACTTACATAAGTGAACCAATATACGTAGAGTCTAATCCCAAAAAAAAAAATGATCAGATTGTTCACATATTATATTCCGGTTCTTGCATCACAAATGCATAGCAATGCACAAACGCAATGTTTCGGCAGCCATTGCTGTCAATCTCATAGGTTAGTTTTTCCTTACGAGCCTGTGAACGTTTTTCTTTACAAGTGTAACATTAATCATACAAGTTATGGGTTTATAGCCCTAGAAAACGATCAGTAATAGTTAGTGATTATAAAAGTTTACTATGCATTAATTCGTAATGAGTAGATTAAAAACCGTGCGACGTCGTCAAAGAATGATAATTATTATCATACTAGGGGTGATGATGTATGTAAGCAATTGGCTGTAGCTACCTGACAAACGATGTTTCATATAATAGGTACATAAGTGGTTTACTAACTTAGGTACTGCCGTTTATTGATAAAATGATGTGCGCAAGAGAGGTTTATATGAGAAAGATAGTTTTGTGCTTCATGAACTCGTAGAGAGCGTTACGAATAAATTATAGCACTTATTTACCAAGTTTCTAGTGACATTGATCTAATGAAAATTTTGTAAAATATGGTTGGATCAGATACCTAAGGAACGATATGACTGAAAAAGGAGAGGATGAATTGATGAGGACCCACAAATCCGCATAGAGCAGGAAAATATACTGCGCTGACCCCACGTGACCTGAGAAAAGGGCAGTTAAATGCTATCGATCGTACGCGCATGACTGATATAATTTCTTATCTAACAAAATTCCAAATTCTATGCAAAGCCTTTTCTTATTTCTCAAGAAAAATTAAGATAAGTTACGACGAAGGTTTTTTAAGCATACACCCATACGTAACCATCAATTTGGAGCAAGTGTAGTGCTCATAACTATGGACAGAANAGCCTGTGAAAGTTTTTCTTTACAAGTGTAACATTAATCATACAATTTATGGGTTAATAGCCATAAAACGATCAATAATAGTCAGTGATTAAAAGTTTACTATGCATTAATTCGTAATGACTAGATTAAAAATCGTGCGACGTCGTCAAAGAATGATAATTATCATACTAGGGGTGATGTATGTAAGCAATTGGCTGTAGCTACCTGACAAACGATGTTTCATTTAATAGGTACATAAGTGGTTTACTAACTTTAGGCGTAAGGTACTGTACTTACCTACTTAGGTACTACCATTTATTGATACGTAAAATGATGTGCGCAAGAGAGGTATTAAATGAGAAATATAGTTTTGTGCTTCATGAACTCATAGAGCGTTACGAATAATGTAAGTAACGCTGATTGGCACAGAGTGACATTGATCTCCATAATGAAATTTTTACAAAATATGTATGGATTGGGTAAAGAACGATTTAACTGAAAAAGGAGAGGATGAATTGATGAGGACCCACAAATCCGCATAGAGCAGGAAAATATACTGCGCTGACCCCACGTGACCTGAGAAAAGGGCAGTTAAATGCTATCGATCGTACGCTCATGACTGATATAATTTCTTATCTAACAATTACAAATTCTATGCAAAGCCTTTTCTTAATTCTCAAGAAAAATTAAGATATTTTATAGTTACGACGAAGTTTATACGTAACCATCAATTTGGAGCAAGTGTAGTGCTCATCATAACTATGGACAGAATTAACTATAAGATTATAAGATCCCCCAATATAAAATAGAAACAACATGATATTTCAGAATATTTATCGATTGTATTCTTCACAGATGATAATGGGCGAGCAAAGTTCAAAATAATCACCGATTGATTGGAACGCTCTTGGAAATCACTTTGATATGATTATCGTGTTAAAATTGGATAATAGCGTGAATCATTACATCTGAGATGATTAGCGTGAACAATTTTACGGTGATGTTAAATATTATGTACATACCTATTGTTATATGCCATACAGGATCTAAAAGGTTAGAAGAATATTTTAAAACAAGATTGATTTAATTTTAATATTATGACGACTTATGTAGGTGCGCCCTATCTCCGTTTCAAATGTCACACAGATTCATGATTCATCTTATTAGAAAGAGATATTATGTTGCTTACAAGAGTCTTTAAAGGTGATATAATAAATAATAATAATAAATATCCTTGGACATTTTACACTGCGCTTCTAGTCCCAAACTAAGCAAAGCTTGTACTATGGGTACTAGACAACGGATATAAACATACTTAAATACTTTTTTTTTGTAAATACATACTTATTATACATAGAAAATACCCAGTCCAATACAAACAAATATGTTCATGCACACAAATGTTTGTACTGTGTGGGAATCGAACCCGCTACCTCCGGAATAGTAGTCCGTTTCGAACCACTACACCAAACGGCCGACAAAATAATATTGATATAATATTGGCTATTACCCAGTGCTTATACGAGTAATGCCAGAGACAAGTAGTGTCAAAATTAACAGAAGTGCAGATGGCGTGCATAAATGACTTGGATCAGCCCCTTCGTTCGTTCGTTCGTTTCAGTTGAAAGACTTCCACTGCTGGACAAAGGTCTCCCCGAAGGATTTCCACAAAGACCGGTCCTGCGCCGCCCGCGACCTTTAGCCCCTTAAGAGTTCGGATTCCGCGGGCAGAGGAGGCGCGGGAGCGGCAGGATTTCCATTTGTCATCCGCTCCCAGCCCGCTGCACTGTCCGTCCGCTGCGTCGCTGTTTTCGAACTCCGGCTATACCTATTTTATTTAACGCAAAAAAAACCTGCTGCTCCCGCGCCGCTACCGCTGAAATGATAGTGTAAACTACGGCTCTTTGACTTTAATTTTGATAATGATATTAGCATTAGAGACAAGCACAGTAACTTCAAAGGTCTGTAGCATGTTTGATTTGTGACTCTACAATAAAAATAAACATCTACATAGATATCTTGCATCAAAGGGCTCTAGCCTGCCTAAATATTTTGTAATTTATCCTAGCTTTCGATTAGTTTAACAGGTCATCGGTCCATATCTTAGACAATAAAACTATTACAGTATTGTTTTCGTACACAAAAGGCAATTATAGTAAGCGCCTATGCGAAATTCCACTGCAGAGGTTAATCTCATTAGTAGATGGGCGATTATAAGGATCTTTTGTGTGAAACCGTTTTGGTGCAACAAGTACCTACTTGTGTAGTTTAGAGGCGTCCAGTGCGATAATAACTTGACGCTAAATAAGTTGAATCCTTTAAAACATAGAAAATACTTTCGCATTCTTTGTAACTGATGTAAATTATGTATTGATAAAACTTCTGGTCAAATCAAAGTTCAAATTCAGCTTGTTCATTTTGTTATTATTATTCTTTAAAATTATTATTATTATCCTAATAAGCAATGCAGCATAGCTATGCTGTATGTATATCTGCATGTATTTAATTACTTCTGTTATTTATTATAACATGTTTGCTATATTTGAATTGAATTTGAATACGCACTGCACACTAAGGTAAAATAAAAAAGAAAGAAAAAACACGTCTATAAAAGTCGTATTCCGAATGTTGATGAATTTTTTATTACAAAAAAAAACCGGCGAAGTGCAAGTTATTTTTTTTTGGCGTTGCTTTATGGTTTGTATATTTTAATCTCCTCTCAGTATAGGTAAGTAGATACTTTTCATTTAAATCAACATCAAACGTAAAATTACTGATTTCTTACAAATTCCTATCGTAATGAGTAAAATAGCTTTTTCATGCAAGTAATTGTTTAAACTAACTACAATTAAATAAATAAGAAGCCACATTGTTCAGCTTGATGTCGCTTATAATTTTGGTAGGTATCAGAACAGCTATAAAATTGATACATCTAGAAAAATTCTTGATGTAAAATGCAAATATGAGAACTGTTTTACATATTTTATAATAGTCCTAAAAAATTGAATGCTTGCTTAGGTATTCTATTACATGATATATAACAAATTGAGTATTTATAGTCAAATTAATAATTTAGATGAGTTATAAATTAACAAAGATAAAATTTTGAAGATATGAGTTTAAAAATTGCAAACATTTTAAAATCAAAATCAAAAATATTTATTCAGTTTAGACCACAAGTGGCACTTACGAACGTCGAAATATAGTAAATAATAAAAAAAGAAAAGGTAGCCCTTATGGGGCACTTTACACTTATGAAGTATCACCCGCATTGAATCTGATGATGATTATTTTACACGATTATGGTGGAGACAGTACACGCACGATATTTAGCAGAAGGCTGACATTTTGGTGCGACTGCTATCGGACGATTCTGTACTCGGAACTATGCGACCGTGTGGCATTAACATTACCTACATTTGAACACTAGAGGACACGGCATACCTTCGACGGCCAGCGAGTCCGCACATCCTTTTGCGTTAGTTCGTGTACTTTATGGCATTTCATAATGCACACTGTCCGGTCGATGCATCGCGTAGTGCTAACTCAATCGAGCTAGTCCATTGATTATTCGAAAGGTGAAGACTAATCTAACGACACTTTCCGAAATTCCATTTACCTCATTAAGCTGGTAAAGGAACAAAATCATAAGACTCCATCTCAAAATAATTGTACCTAAACATATTTTGCAAAATAATCGAAAACACGATAGAACCTCATGAAATGAGGTTTTCCGGTATAATTTTCCAATATTAAAAAATGATCTTTAGGATCTTACCAATTCTCTCTTTCCAATATTGAAAAATTATCNAAATGATAGTTTTTTCTTAAATAACTAGTTTCTTTGTTTTTTAAATAAAATGTTGTGTTAATTAGTCTACTTATATTTTAAATATTTTAAAATAATTCAATTCTACATCACCGGTGTTATACAAAACTGTTATGAATATGATATGAATGAAATGAGGAGCAACAATCTGTTGATGGAAATAAGTACTTGTACCCGAGTTGGGAAGATGGCTGACCCTTGCACTTTGGCATGCGCGGGCATGGCGCCGCAGTTGCATTAACCGCGGCGAAGCGGTTTGGCTCGCCCTGCGATTAATGCTCGGCATATGGTTAAACTCATGTCAACATTGTACAGTCAGCGTCAAATAGTTGGTAAACTGGCCAAAAAGTTGATTTATACAAAATTCCAATTAAAAAAGCGAACTTATTGGCTACTTTGGGTGTCACGACCTATTTGACGCTGACTGTACAGTACAGTTTGGTACAAAAAAATATTACTGTATTTATCAACCCGCCCGGGGTACCACAAATACTTCCCCACCCACAAATACTTCGCACGGGTGCAACAATAATTTACAATCCTTCCCCTTGAAGCACTCTACCTATTGCTGAAAACTGCACTAAAATCCGTTGCGTAGTTTAAAAGATCTAACCGAACAAAACAACGAGAGTGACTTGGTTTCATGCAAATAGTAGGCAGTAGCCAAACCTTTTCTTAGTCTTAACTCTAAATGGGCCTTCTCGTATCTCTATGATTTTAAAACCAATAAATAAATTCTTAATCTTAGTTCTAGATGAGTTATCCGTGAACTCCTTACTGACCAGACGGTTGAGGTAAGCAAACTACTCGTAAATAAAAATTTGAGCTCGAAATCTTGTTGAGCTTAGAGAATTTTATAAAAAAATTAATGCACAACATCAACTTATATGACAAACATATTCTTTAAGCTTATCGAGTTATAACTTTAATAAAATTAATTTGCATAATAAATTAGCAAATGACTTACTCATTCATTTATTCTAATTATAGTTTCGTAGCACTAAAGTGTCGAGCAGAAGATTCAATCTTCATTGCACCTTGTGACTTAAATAAATGACGCTAAATCAATTTCAAATTATGCAACACAATATTTAACCAAGCATTTGGAAATGTGGTGTCAAACGACTTCATATTATAAAATTAGTTGCACGTTGTTAAACAGCAATCGCGACTTAACTAGTAGAAAATTTTGAATTATGTTGGATACAATTTTGATCTTCTTCTTCTTCTTATCGTGTCGACAACAAACCTACACAGTGTCAGCCCAAAACCGCTACAAGAGTGACGTCGTCAGCAGCATTCATTAAATCCTCCTGAATGCAGTTGCTCGGGTACTCAGGGCACGACATCATTTGCTTCATCGACCGGGTAACAAAACCGCATCTGCACTCCACACACACAATGCTGGACAATTTTGATAAATGGTGACTACGTAAATTAATCATGAATATAAAAAAAACTCAAACAATTTAAATGTCCTTGCAGTGTGAACTATTTAAGTGTATTACACCAATTTAATTTTTATTTATTATCTGTATTTGTATTTATTACCTATGAAATAAAAGACTATGTATTTATTTTATACATCCATTCAGTATTGTTAGATGTCATTACAGTGAATGGGCTTATGTTTAATAATAAAAAGCTGCGTGTTTGTTGAAGGATAAAATGTTAAGGTCGCAGAGCGTCCGCTGCATAGTTTTACAGAATGGAATAGCGATGATCACGCCTTAGCTCAATGGAATTCAAGTTTCTATTAACATACAGTCAAGCTAATATATTATCTTTTTTATCTACACATATTTTTAAATCTATGCCTATGCCTAATATACACGGCACACCATTCCGAAAAATAATTATTATATTCCATTCAAATTCCGACACAGATTTTTTTTCAGAAGTTAATATCAATAAAGAGTATTTTGAACAGAGTAATCACCACCCAAGAACAAAGATAACATTTTGACAAAAAACAGTTTAACAAGACATGTTGATTTACGAGTAAGAACTGTATTATCACTTTTATTTTGTACTAGCGGCCGCCCGCGACTTCGTACGCGTGGATCCCGTTTTACCCCCTTCATCTATCTTACGCGGTTTAGATTTTTTCATACAAATGTTTTTTCCCGCTAACTCCCGTTCCCGTTGGAATTTCGCAATATCCTGTTGTAACTAAGCTTTAAGTTTACTAAGGGACCTGCATGCCAAATATCAAGCGTCTAACTTAAGCGGTTTAGATTTTTCATACAAAAGGATTTTCCCGGTAATTCCTGTTTCTGTGGGAATTTCGGGAATTCCTTTCTTAGTGCACCTCAGTGTTGGCAAAAAGTTAATCTGATTAATGATTAAAAATTAATGATTAAAATCATAATCATTTTTTTTTATTATGATTAGTTAATCATTAATCAAAAATTTTGATTAAGATAAATAATCACAATCATTAATCGTTAATTTGATTATTTGATTAACTATCTACTATTTTCATAGGAAAAGGGTTGGGAGTGTATGAAAAGGTACCCGCGACTTATAAAATATCTAGCAAAGGGGGGATCTAGAGTTGTACTGTCGTTTTTCCAAAAAACTGCGTCAATTTTCACTACTCTAAACACTTATCGCACTAGTTTTGTTTGTCACAATTCCTTCTATTCTTCCGGTATTCTCTAGCAAAATTGGGTCAGGATAGAAGTTAAGCGGGCTGGCTGACGATAGGGGAGAAGACCCCCCAAAGGTAGGCGCAAGCGTGGGCAATTCAATGGAAAGGTGGGGTTGCTAAACTAGGACGTTTTGTGTGTTGGGGAGGTGCAGGAGAGTTCGTATTTTTAAATAAAATGTTGTGTTAATTAGTCTACTTATATTTTAAATATTTTAAAATAATTCAATTCTACATCACCGGTGTTATACAAAACTGTTATGAATATGATATGAATGAAATGAGGAGCAACAATCTGTTGATGGAAATAAGTACTTGTACCCGAGTTGGGAAGATGGCTGACCCTTGCACTTTGGCATGCGCGGGCATGGCGCCGCAGTTGCATTAACCGCGGCGAAGCGGTTTGGCTCGCCCTGCGATTAATGCTCGGCATATGGTTAAACTCATGTCAACATTGTACAGTCAGCGTCAAATAGTTGGTAAACTGGCCAAAAAGTTGATTTATACAAAATTCCAATTAAAAAAGCGAACTTATTGGCTACTTTGGGTGTCACGACCTATTTGACGCTGACTGTACAGTACAGTTTGGTACAAAAAAATATTACTGTATTTATCAACCCGCCCGGGGTACCACAAATACTTCCCCACCCACAAATACTTCGCACGGGTGCAACAATAATTTACAATCCTTCCCCTTGAAGCACTCTACCTATTGCTGAAAACTGCACTAAAATCCGTTGCGTAGTTTAAAAGATCTAACCGAACAAAACAACGAGAGTGACTTGGTTTCATGCAAATAGTAGGCAGTAGCCAAACCTTTTCTTAGTCTTAACTCTAAATGGGCCTTCTCGTATCTCTATGATTTTAAAACCAATAAATAAATTCTTAATCTTAGTTCTAGATGAGTTATCCGTGAACTCCTTACTGACCAGACGGTTGAGGTAAGCAAACTACTCGTAAATAAAAATTTGAGCTCGAAATCTTGTTGAGCTTAGAGAATTTTATAAAAAAATTAATGCACAACATCAACTTATATGACAAACATATTCTTTAAGCTTATCGAGTTATAACTTTAATAAAATTAATTTGCATAATAAATTAGCAAATGACTTACTCATTCATTTATTCTAATTATAGTTTCGTAGCACTAAAGTGTCGAGCAGAAGATTCAATCTTCATTGCACCTTGTGACTTAAATAAATGACGCTAAATCAATTTCAAATTATGCAACACAATATTTAACCAAGCATTTGGAAATGTGGTGTCAAACGACTTCATATTATAAAATTAGTTGCACGTTGTTAAACAGCAATCGCGACTTAACTAGTAGAAAATTTTGAATTATGTTGGATACAATTTTGATCTTCTTCTTCTTCTTATCGTGTCGACAACAAACCTACACAGTGTCAGCCCAAAACCGCTACAAGAGTGACGTCGTCAGCAGCATTCATTAAATCCTCCTGAATGCAGTTGCTCGGGTACTCAGGGCACGACATCATTTGCTTCATCGACCGGGTAACAAAACCGCATCTGCACTCCACACACACAATGCTGGACAATTTTGATAAATGGTGACTACGTAAATTAATCATGAATATAAAAAAAACTCAAACTTTTTAAATGTCCTTGCAGTGTGAACTATTTAAGTGTATTACACCAATTTAATTTTTATTTATTATCTGTATTTGTATTTATTACCTATGAAATAAAAGACTATGTATTTATTTTATACATCCATTCAGTATTGTTAGATGTCATTACAGTGAATGGGCTTATGTTTAATAATAAAAAGCTGCGTGTTTGTTGAAGGATAAAATGTTAAGGTCGCAGAGCGTCCGCTGCATAGTTTTACAGAATGGAATAGCGATGATCACGCCTTAGCTCAATGGAATTCTAGTTTCTATTAACATACAGTCAAGCTAATATATTATCTTTTTTATCTACAGACAGACAGACAGACAGACAGACAGACAAAAATTTTACTGATTGCATTTTTGGCATCAGTATCGATCACTAATCACCCCCTGATAGTTATTTTGAAAATATATTTCATGTACAGAATTGACCTCTCTACAGATTTATTATAAGTATAGATTGTTCCAACCGTATGATATAAAATTATCTTCGCCCATTTACAACAAACATTCCTTTCAACAACTTATTTAAATTAAGGCCGTTATTATGAAATATGAACAACAGACGAACTTAAACACATTTATTTTGGGCAAGCTGTCCCTGGCGGCATATAAGGAATATTGAAACAGACGGCGCGCAAGCATTATAATTTAATGATCTCAAGCAAGACGATTTATTGAAGAATGAACTTGACATTGAACTTTATCATGATTTGCATAATAACTGGTCTACATTACAAATCTCTTGGCACCAGACATCATCAGTTTTAGCATTTAAAACATAACAATAAATTAAACTTTGTCATGTAAGTATCTCAACAAGTCTTGAGGCATCCTAAACCGTCGGAGCTCTTTATGTCTGTATGTGGAAAATCGTAATCCATTATTGAGAAACCAACCACTCCTTAACAATTTAATAGCCTTTTAAGGATGATCGGTAACTTTTATGCAAAATGGATGCTATAAAGAGCGTTCACCGATGACTCAAAAAAGAAGCAAGTAAAAAAAGCTTATAAATTTCTATTTATCGCAACAGGTAAGGTCAAATCGCAGATCAATCCTCTAAAACCTGTTGTTTATAGCATTTCAGATTGCGTAATTGTTGGATGAGCACAGCCCAGCCGCGTGGGCAGGTCCTTCATCTTAAGCCGGAGTAGTGCGACACCTATAAAAACCAAGGACATTCAACCAGGAGACCTGGCGATCAGATACATCAATTTACGATGTCATTAGCAACTAAATCACCGCTCAATAAATTATAGAATCGAAGATGTTCGTACTCAAACTAATTTCAATATCACAGTTTACCATAAAATCTATTGTTCACACATCAAAATGATAATAGTCATTAACGAAATAACTTTGACAAATAAGACATCGAAATGTCGATTGACCTTCTGATTACAATATTGTAATCTCCAATAGCAATAAAATAAATCTGTCGTGTCATCAATAATGTGAATATACGTAACATTCTTGAGTCATATTAAATTGCAAAGACATAGTTGTGTATGAGCGAAAATGAATAATTTTAAATGTATAATATCATGCATGATGATGCAGAAAGCATCATGAAAAATTCTCTCCAAATTAAACTACAATTAATTTTTCTTCACTTTGAAACATTTGCGTTGTAACTTTCACTGTGGAAATTAACGCGATGCTATTCCTTTTGAAGATTAAATTAAGGTAAAAGTAATTNATTGATCCGGCTCGAAGGACCATGAAGGGAATCAGGTATATTTTAAAGTAAAAATGCGAAATAATTTCAACAGACTTGTGTACTGATCGAATCCAACCGACAGAGAGTAAAACAAAAGAATGCCGTATGATTTTTCACTGTCACAATATCCAAATAGGTTTTATATCACTCGCGATCGCGAACAGAGGTACTAAGCGAAAAACTTTCGGCACTTTCTGAAAATGCACCTGTTCAATCCCCTCATAAATAAAAAGTTACACACTTGTTGAACACTGTTTTAAAGTGACATTTCCATACTAAACATGACTTTAAAACACTGTTTCAACGAGCGTGTTAGTTTTATGAGTAAAGTGGTAATTTATTATACTTAATTATACTTATTTATTACTATTCAAAATATGTACTTTATCTTTAAAAATGGAACTCCGGTAATTCAACCAGACATAAAAAACCACATTTTATAGACTTCTGCCAGCGCGCTTCAACTACACAGGAAATGGCGCGTCGTAGTTCATTGCCTAAGCTTTTTCTTAGGCGTGGAAGCTTTTTCACGTTATGACTCATCAAAGTCTTGTTTTTATTTTAAATGCGGCACATCATTAATCCTTATCTTAATAAGCTGTCCGTAAAACAGATGAGCTTTTTATAATTTAGACTTTATATCTACGTTTTTTTTTATTATGCTAAGCTAGTTTGGTATACTAAGGCTGAGTTGCACCAGCTTAAACCGTGACATTGACAATAACTGGTGCTTTTTGTATGAAGTTTGACAGATTTTTGACATTTGTCAAAGTTAAAGTAAGATGGTGCAACCCAGCCTAAGCTTGGTAAAGCTAGCTTTGTCTGCAACTTTGCACACGTGGGATTTCATTAATTTTCTTTTTTATTAGGTAAGTTATTTTTTATTCACTACAAATATTCCGTATATTCAACAACACCATTTGGAATGCGGTAAAGAAATGTAAAAAAAAATATTTTACATCGGATTTAAAGTTTTCATGCATGCTTTTATGACCTTCTTTATCACAAAGTTGAAGGTTTTTATTTGAAACCTGCACATTAATGTTGGGGCAGCATTGTGTCGATTATTGAGCCCATAAAAGGAATGTCGGATTTTATAACATTGCCGATAATACAAAAAGCACTGGTTCTTTTGGATCAGTGTCATTGACGTCACACATTAAGACCATTTAGGACCCTTGCGGTTAAAGTTAAGACAGTTAGTAACTTTGGTTTTTTTTAGTTGGGATATTGCCTACCTTTATCATCTTAATTTTAATCTTGTTTAGGATCGCGTACTTATCTACTAATACAAAAGAGATTTTCCAAATTTAGGTAGGCTGTTATTTGTCATCTGTAGAGAGGGCTCTCAATCTCATTCAATCAACACGGGCTTAAATAAAGTAACATTCGTGAGTTTAAATTTCAAAATCTCTTCAAGGACTGAATTGAAAACTTTCCCTTTAGTAACTTTGTCAGGACCCCACAAGATATATACGAGTACTTCAGATGCCTAGCCAATCTACAATTTCCTATTGAAGGAAATATTTTAGCTTTAATTAGAGTCCGCTGAAGACATAAGGTAAAAATATTCAAAAGAAATGAAATACAGAAATAGGTGTATTTACGTTTAAAGCTTTATTATCTACATATAATGAGTGGTTTAAAATTTAACAGAATTATCACAATATTGCACGACGGTGACCACAATCACGTGTCAATTATTCGATGGGTGGTTTACTGCCTGGGCGCGTTTTTGGCGATGTACTCGAGGGCGCGAGCGATCTGGGCGGGCACTGGGGGAGGGGTGGGGATGTGGGCTCCCTAGAAAAAAGAATTAAAAATTAGCAATTGAAGTTAAAATCTCATCCACCTCTTTTAATGGTTGGCAAGTTAGCTCATTGCAGACCAAACCTTACTATGCAGGAGTTGCAGTGGTGGGAAAGACAAGATTACCTCTACAAAAAGATATTAAAGAATCGATACCTTTCCATAAAATCTGATCTATGTTTTAGGTTCTAAATATCGTAAATATTTCAAAGAACATAATACCATAATAATATGTCTTTAGCTAAATAATGGCTATCATTATATTCTTTTGAGTGAAACATGCTTTTACAGTAATTAGTTAATTTTTACCTGAGGCTGGTATCCGTTCTCGTCGGCGACGTAGGAGATGGAGACCACCTCACCCTCGGGGGAGGTCCAAGAGAAGGATCCCTGGGCTACATCAGGCACGACTGGGGGGTTTCCTCCGAAGTTGCGGGGAGTTCCCTGCTCTTGGGCGGCGATACCGTTGTCAGTCTCGTAGCTAGAAAAAAATAAATGGAAATATTATAAGAGAAGGTATTTTTTAATTAAAAAAAAGTACACCATTGGATGGAACCAAGGTTCGTTTTGTACATCACGAGGTAAGTATGTGTATTTGATTTATGCGAGTTTACGTTATCGATTTAAAAGATTGTTACTGCAAACTGCGGTGTTTGCATTTATTTCGAAGTTTTGTAATAAAATCTTTACTAGTTCTGTAAACAATTAGTTAATATATTGTGTTCCGTCGAGAATGGAACTCATTATAAAATGACTTGTAAAATTCGCCTGCAGGGTATGTTTCTATGAGCAGTGTGACCTTTCAAAGCGTCTCATTACATTCGTGTAAGATTTAAATCGATCATCGTAAAATGGTTTTAGCAATTTTTTCGCATACAGTGGAGTAAAACGTTTTATATTCTATTTTGTGGACGCGATATTATATGTAAATATTTTTATTTTATGAACGAGAGCAGTAAAAATGAGTTTTGTTTTTTTCCTAAATACATTTTTAACATTAGGGCATTGTCCATTGTGAAGCTTTCATTGTTACCGACACAATAAATTGCAAAGTATATACTTTACCCCCAAAGTTATTACCTATTTGAACTCTGGCTTAAGTTGTCATTTAGTATGGAAATGTCATTTTAATCCAGTGTTCATCCTAGGTGTAACTTTTTATTAATAAGGGGGTTTAGTTTTAAGTTTATGGAAAAATGAAACTCACAAGTAGCTGTAGCTGCCGTCAGGGTTGATGTCGTTTCCGGACTTCAGGATGTTGGCGTTCCTGGCGTCTTGGTTGACGACGGCGCGGACTGGGTTGTAGGCGGGGGCGGCGACAGGGACAGGTGGGGGAGAGGGCTGGTAGCGGAAGGGGCTGGCTTTCTGGGCAGAACCGAAGGCGCTGGCGAAGGGACGTCCTGGGTTACGAAACTGGGCGTTCGCCGCAGCTACCACGCAGGCCAATACAACAATCTGAAGGGCGAGAGGAAATTATCAATCAGAACAAAAGCTTTTTAGTAGAGAACACGTAGCGGTAATTAACAGGAATTAATAATAGCGTTTATTTGCTCAAATGAGAAATGTATAAAATATCTTCTAACTTTTAATATTATGTATTTTTTATTTTGTTTTGCTTATTAGGACACCAAAACAATGCAAATAAATGCAACAAAAATCATTTAGAAATAAAAATATAATAAGGGAGTTGGATTTAATTTTGTTACTTGAGGGTGCAATACCAAAATTGGTATATTTTTTAAATTTGGTAAGTATACCAATACTTACAGCGAATTTCATTTTGAATTGCTAGCTTACTAGTAGCTTCGATGAACTAGTTTGAATGCGTGGAAAAAATTGTGCGCTAGCTTTATATATCATCGATGGATCCACCCACTTTAGGAGCCGAATTGCAATAACATTTAAATAATTTGACGCCGAGACTGAGAAACGTTATCAAATAACACTTGGACCAGCTATGGTATTGACCATAATGTTTCATAAGGTCACTCTTGAAAACATTAATCAATTAGAATTAGTCTTCCAAATAAAAGATGCGCCGTTTTACTGATATCAGGCGGCATGAAATAATTTTATCGAGGTTAAAATCATTATCTTTTGAAACGTTTGTTCATTTTGCTATCGAAAAGCTTGAATACAAGTAAACTTCATATTATTTTGTTGCATTTTAAAAACACCTCTTAGATATAAACAATTTTACTTTCCAAATATTGAAACAATATTTTCTTTTCCATTCTTACTTTTTTTAACAATTTCTGTCATCGATAAGTTAATATTGCAATAACTTACATTAGACTAGCTGTTTTACGTTATTTTCTTTGAAGATACAGCTGTTGAATTTAAAACTGATTATATTATTACCTTTGTTGTTATGTTTTGCATACGATTTGGTACTAATTAATTAACTAATTCTGCACATACCAAGAAATATTTATTGGAAGAAAATCACTTTAGTTTTTGTAAAAAAAATCCTAACAAGCAATGCTTGCAACTGCACCACCACAAACATGAATTTTCTACTAAGGGATAATATTCTAATTTATCGAATTAAAATATTACATAATTTTAACTTTAACCTTTCTCATCCTTAAACTTCCTACCCTGTGATAGATCTTCGTCTATATGAAGTTGATTGTACAATGATTTTAGTTGTAGGTTTCGTTCCCCGAACAATACAAATATTTGTGTATAAAGATAATAGTGTACAGAATAAAATTCTTTTTGGACCACAACAAGACATTATGATCTTGGTCTGCATCTCACCTGATGGAAAGTTTAATCAAGGAGGAATAAGAAGCGAGTTTCACCCAGAATCCTCCCGGCCACAAATCCCGATCAGACGACTTTATATTTCAAAGTCCATAATAATTAGTAATTTTCTTAACATTAGTAATGTTTTTTCCAAATGCGAGATATTATGTAATAAAAAAATGTGACTTTGTTTAATGAATTGCCTAAAAATTTAACCTGAGACTATCAACATGAAAATTAAATTATCTACGGTTGTCTTTTTTTTAGATTCTGAATTATTTACGATTATCAACCTTGGTATAATGTAATGTTTGAATAATAAATGTAGCAGTTCTGATTCAAAACTTTTGCGTTATTATAAATATTATAATATTCTAAAACTAAATTAGGATAACGTAGCGACCCAAAGTAAGTCTTAGCCTCCGACAATAAAAATCTCTACTCTGGTCTGCGTCATCTCTAGTCATTTATGGAGATCGAGCAGGTCTTAGTGACTTTGCTGGGAAGACTTCAAGCGGTAACTACTGGGACAACCTTATATGACGGCCTCTAGGTCGTCCCAATTACGCTTGCTTCGCCAGACGATCCCATTCTTTCCAAATGTCTGAGCCAGCTTCTATTCCGCCAATTTATTCTAAAATTCTACTTACTTATTTATTCTAAAATAACTTAGAATTATAATTTTGCATTGCAGTTCTAATTCCTACTCTTTTTCATACCTCTTTGTTCACCTCAATCACAATCACACCTCATGGCTTACCATGACGATGTTGTGTGTGATAATGTTGAGACTTTGGATGCAGTACGCTTACTGAATAAATACCTATTAGATGTTTTATGAAGACACCCATATTATTAGAAAAATATAAATAAATCTGAGGCAGAACCTGTTTAAGACCATGCGATTGATTCGAATGGAATTAAACACTACATGGATAGTTATAATCGTTAATTTAATACATTCTTATTAGTCATTTCATCTTATAACCTGTTTCAAAACGGTCCGCGGTCTTTCAACTTTAACCCTAAACCTATTGAAATTTGTTAATTTCGCTTCATATCATTAAATTATATAAATAGCGAAAAAAGTTGTAAGCATTTCAATTTCTTTAAAAAGAATACGTCTTAAAGCTAGATCGTGTTCGGAAATGCATTATTAACTTTTTTCTATCAAAATATCTTCACTAATCTATTTAAACTTATCAAGCCGCTGATAGCTTGTAAAATATCAAATTTTATATAAATTATGGCCTCTGAAAATAACATTATCTACAAAGTTCTAGAATCTGCGAATATTCGCGTTTTTTTTTTCAGCCCAAAGTCACTTCACTGCTTCGCTTTGAATTCTTCATAAAAACATAGACACTCAACACATCTACCAAAGATAATGTAGGTAATAGGTATGTAACGTAACTATGATTTTTACAATTGCTTCACGTAGCCGTCAATCTTTTTTCTGGTATTCAAGTTTTGCCATTTTACGGCTGAGTTGCATCATCTTACTTTAACTTTGACAAACGTCAAAAAGCTGTCAAACTCCATACTAACACACCGGTTGACGTTAAAGTTACGGTCAAAGTTAGGTGGTGCAAGTCAGCCTAAATGTCATACTCGTACCGTACATTAATAATATACTTACTATATCTACAACTAGTACATGAAATGTGTATCTATTGAGATATAAATAATATTAACAAATTGAAAATTTTGAACTAAAATAATATTAGGTCTCTACATTTGCAATTTATTGTCGTTTTGTTTTAGAGATTTAAACTCATATTTCCATACAAACAGTTTTGCTTTTTAAACCTATGTATCATTTTATTTATCCTAAATTATATGAATTACCTACCCATAAATTTTATTAATTTTAATGTTGTGGTAAATAAATTGGGTAAGTAGTTATATACGACAACCTTATTGTAAGACACCAATAATTCTTGTACTCAACTTCTTTAAAAGAACCCCCAATTCTAGCCCGTAATTTTTACTACGTTATAAATAACTGTAAATAATTTTTGAAGCTGTAAAATATGTCAATTGATTTGGTGTTTCAGCCACAAGACGTATACTGCTGAAAATATGCCTCTTATGATTTTTAGACTGGCCGGTTGGTAGCGGCCTGCATTCAGCGCTTTTCTGCAACCTTTATGTAGGTATTTTTTTGGGTTAGTATGATACTATATAGACGTTGGGAATAATAATAAATACATCATTCTCATCCGTCATACTTTTATTCAATGAAATTGTGTATTAACACACTAGTTACAATTATAATAATTAATCACTCTTTATCTGAATTTAAGTAACTTAGACTATATTATGTTACGTGTCTTATGTCTATTTCTTCAGCTGGCCGCTTCTAGCGAGGTAATCCAGGGCCTTCAAGATTGCTGGCGGTGTGGGGGGAGGCGTGGGGATACCCGAACCCTGGTGATGAACATAACACATATTACAAGTAACAAAATACAACAAATTCACAGTTTTCTATAAGATCACTCTATTATACAGCTATGCTGTTGAAACAGAAACTTTGCCGTAAATGATTTTAAAACTTTGCTTAGTTTGGGACTAGAAGCGTAGTGTAAAATGTTCAAGGATATTTATTAGTAGGGTAAACCGATATTCATTAGACGCTGCCAGTCATTGGACAAAACACTCATTGAATGTCCTAAATGAATATTCCTTCACATGCATATTATCACTTGGCACTTAACGCCTTTTATCTCTATCAGTCGGAATCTCTTAGTTGTTGAAATAGAAATGATATTATTTTTAATTCAATAAATAACTGTCCAATAACTCCATTAAGTGTCCCATGATTGGCAGTTTACCCTATGTATTAGTAGTACTCTTTAAATATTTATATTTTGAACTACCATGATAGAGTCTTCTTTAACAGTGGTTTAACCACCAGTAGTCTTAAAATGATGCCCTGCATCACACCTATCAAATAGTACAACGAAGAAGCATCTCTTCTTTACCCTATTATTATAACTATAAAAAATAAAAAATCAATATTCATACCGATGCCTGGTAGCCGTTCTCATCGGCAATGTAAGAGATGCTGTTAGCTTGACCGTCTGGAGTGTAGAAGCTGTAGTAGCCCTGGCTAACCACTGGGACTACTGGAGGGTTACCACCGAAATTACGGGGTTCTCCTTGCCCGCCCACGGCTATGCCATTGCTGGTCTCGAATCTGATGAAAAACATAAACGTCAGCTGTTTTAGTACAGTTATGCTTTTAATTTTTCTGCCCTCTCATAATTTTTTTAGTCCTATCAGCGATTTGATACAAACATTTGACAAGTGCTGAGAGGAAGCGGCTCGCCGCAACAAACTCACTCTACAAATAATAAAATGAATCATAAAAATATAATATGAAATGTGATAACATACGAAAATTTGTAGGAGCCATCAGGTTGGGCGTCATTCTCAAATTTGACGATTTCGGCTGCCTGGTCGGCGCTGTCTGAGGATGCCACAGCCAAGGCGGCGACTAAAACCATCTAGAAAAAAAATTAAGTTATGACACGAAAAGTTAAATGTACGAGTAATGCCCAAGAAAATATACCATCAATGATTTAAAACTTTCATGGAGTAAAAACCATTTCAAGCCAAAAACGCATCTCTCATTAATCACTATCTCATATATCAATTTCAGTTAAATAAGAAAAAAATCCGGTCAATTAAATAAAAGAATCTTACCAAAAACTTCATTTTGGTACAGTCGACTTGATGATGTCCTGTTGACCGATAACTAACTGAATGATGAAAAAAATATATTTTTTTACTTTTATAAGTTTGCGTAGTCAATTTACGCAACTTCGCATTATTATTGTTGTGCATTTGCATTAATCGTATTAAATTAATAAAGATGTGACATTTACAACATAACCAGATCAAAATTTGTTTGAAACGCAATTTATGACATAAATGATAGGATATGCTAATATAAGTATCTACAAAAGGCACCATTTGAGCTATATGCAATATTTGTGTTACAATACCAACGGATGCGGTTGCATAGTTTATGCAAAAATTTTAAACATCTATTTAAATTGCATAAAACACTCATACTTTGACATTTGCCGCAGCAGAATTATATTTTTTCACGATTGTTACACCAATTTCAATGTCCCGAACAAATCAGAACGTTCTGTAGCGACTAGGAAATAGATGATCAATGATCATACCTACTTAAATATAATTATTTTGGAAACTGACACTATACCTTTAACGAGATTCGAATCTGCACCCTCAGCTTTTGTAGTTCAGCATACTACGGATTTTAATTAATTAATTAGTCTATATCAAGTTTGAATAAATAATTAAAATTATGAATACTTAATTGTTATCCTAAGTATAAATATAAAAACCAAAGTCCTGACTTATTCAGATACTGACTGTTCATCGTTCAGTCTAAACTTATTTGGTGAGACATAGAGTTAGTATACTTATACCTATCGTGTAATAATTTATACAACAATTAATTTAAATGCACCAGAAAACTTGGTGACTCTGTCTCCGCTTGTCAAAGGCTTTTATGGAAGCTCTTGAGTAATCATTTTTTTTATTAATCAATTTATAATATTAGTAAGATTACAAAAATGTCAGTTTCCAGTCCACTGACGTGGAAATCCATTATTAGCTTCGTAGCTATGAAATTGTGTGTTGTTTTATATTGGTTTAATTTTATTAGTCAACCCCATGGAGACAATTTTCGGATAATAAACAAAGAATTTAAAAAGCCTTTTTTTAAGGAAAGACAAACTAAATACTAATGACTATAAATACTAAAAAATATTAATTTTCAGGTTAAGCTTTCTCAGGACTGAATTTCATAATACTAGAAGAATAGAGTTTGTTTCAGCAGAAAATAAAAACAAAAACCAGTGGTGTGGCACCACATTGGGCATAATTGTGGAAATACCACTGATTAATTAATAACTTAATGTAATACGTAGTCTTTTGCAAGTTCAAAATAAACGTTTTGGTAAATAAAAACGGGCAAAATGGATTGAAAATTAAAAGTAGTCCGAGGTGTTTTACGTGAAAAACTATCAGCAATTTAGAGACGATAGATACTCTAAGCATACCTAGGGTGTTACATCTTTTTTGTGGATTTTAATAACTGAGATAAACTCCTTTTTCAAACTAACTTAATGAACCGCTGTAGGCCGTAGAGATAGGTAAAAGCCGTTTAGGTATGTGCCAAACAATAATAAAACATAAAGTGCGCCTAATTTGGTTTATGTAAGTTTTAAATATATAAGAGTAAAAAGTTCAATCTATAGGTAGGTATAGGCCCAAAAATTTAAAAAAAACTCTGGAATCAAGAATTTGTCACTGTAATAATTGATATAATTTTCATATGAATCATTCAAAAATTACATTGCCATTAATCAAACTCGATATCTAGGCATTTGTTATTTTTCGTAGAGTTTCAAAGGTTACTGATTGTGTTTCTGATGATCATTGGAGTAATTAGTTAGGTACCTTAGTTTTAACTGATAAAGATACTACTGAGGCTGAAATTATTTTTCCCTCTCGAATGTCACTTAAACCCGAAACTCACGACTTAGAACCTTCTTTTGAACATGAGTTATTTTTATAGCTTTATAACGAGAACTGCGGTGTCGTTAAATGGCCCAGGTAAGGGCATAAACCCAAAAAATATTCCGAAAAGGTGTCAGATTATGGGTATATTAAATTATAAAGTTTAAGAAGTTTAAGTAGTCAAAAGAATGAAAATAATCGTGCTTGTAAAAGTTTATTTTAGCAAATTACTGACTGCTTGGTTTCATCTCGAGTCTGATCTTCTCAAATGCATGATAACTAACTATGATTTCTATTCTTATAATAAAATACACAATTCGGAATCAATACTCTCATAATATTAGTTACACGACAATTAAACAACCATATAAATAGCTTCTCGTTTATTTTAAAAATACTGAATCGTTTCTTTTGTATTTGTATTAATTAAATTAATAATACATCGTCAAAAATATTCTTAAGGTAAATGCGCGCCTCTGGGGTGGAAGCCGTTTTCGTCGGCCGTGTAGTCCACTCGGTACTTCAGACCATCGTCGCCCACGTATTCGTAAAAACCACTTGCTCTGGTTCCTCCTCCATTAACGGCGTCCACAACGCCTACCTCCTGGGCCGCAATACCATTTTCGGTTTCATATAAGTAGCGATAAGAGTTGGCGTCGACGTCGGTATCCTGCTTGATGATTCTGGCGTAGGCCTCGTTTGAATAAGGGTGAGCTTTAGCATAAACGGGAACGCTCACTGGTACTGCTTTAGGAGCGATCACGACAGATTTCGGTGCAGCCGAGTATACAATCGGTTTTGGTGTAGCAGAGTACACGAATGGCTTCACTGGAGCGGAGTACACTACGGGCCTAGGCGTCGACGCATACGCGATGGGGCTGACCGTCGATACCACGGGAGCTACTGAAGACACTACAGGGCTAATCGTAGACACCACAGGCACCACTGGAGGCCGGTAGGTGACAGCAGACAATGAAGATCCGAATGGGTATTGTTCGAAACTGAAATAGAAAAAACAAACATCTCAACTCACATAATTACTATGTGTGTTAGTTTTGATTCAAGGTGTTTCAAGAAAGAAAGTAGTCATTATACTCGTAGCTACAAAAAAAGTTTGTGAGAAATACGAAAGTAATTCATATTGGTTAGATTGCCTCAAATATCTATTAGTTTAAAGTGAGGAGTTCTAAAATAATGTCCCTGCTCATCTTTAATAGGCAATACGCTTAGATGTGAAATGTAAGCATCAAAACTCCAAAGCGTTTACCAATTCTTTGACTAAAGTAAAAAAAATATTATCACGACTGAGTGTTCTAAAACCCATTATTATTCAGGAATAATTACCCGCTTTCGGCTTCATAGTTGACGAAGGGAGTCAATATCTGCTGATACGGAGTCTGTGCCTTAACAATGACTGGTTGATACGCGGAGTAGATAGAGTCGTATTTGCCGTTCGGCGTGATCACGCTGTCGAAATATCTGTTGTCTACGGTGCTGTAGTATTTGTAGGTCCTATCCTTAGCTCCGTAGTAGCGACCTTCGTTAGTGGGTTTGTAGCTACCGTCGTCAGTCCCATACTTTCCTGGGTGGTATTGACCGTCGTCTTCAGCAGTACTGAAGTTCAGCAAGGCCAATGCCAGAAAAGCAATCTGTCAAGAAAAACTAGAGTCATTAACCAAACTCATTAATACTATTCTAAAACACTAATGTCAGCCTAAAAATCAAAATGTATGACCCCAAAACAGTCCATCCAAAATCAGGATCGCAGATCAACTTTTTGCCTAAAAGCGAGGAATCATATTTTGTATCCAACAATCCGGCTTATCAAATCCTACAATTTGCAAATCAAACTGGAAAATCACTAAAACTCACCGCTACAGACTTCATGGTTATCGTTAAAGAATCGAATGATACAGTCCAACTCCTGCTGTATCTTTTTATACAGTCGTCAAAATCGAAAATGGAGTATTTATTGCAAGAATCTATTGAGTCGAATTGCAGAAAATGTAAATTTTATTTGTTAAGCTGGCATTCAGATCGACTTATTTGGATCACACGGTGATATATCGCCGCGACCACGCCCGAGTACAGAATTAGATCATAGAGGCGATCAGCCTTCGCTCGTCCTTCCGTCAACAGACTCATCCATATATTTCGTACATTATTTCGAAAAACTTGCTCGAGACAATACTTTATAGGTGGTTTATGGTAATATAGAGGCACACTACATCATTAGCGTTAATTTGACACAAATGGCGTTTTAATTCAATTTACAAAAGATGTCACTAAAATCTATGAATTTTTCATTGTTATTGAACACTGCGTAACGTTTTTAACAATTCGCGAATTCTATAAATATTACTTTAAAATGTTTTAAATTACCTATCGATCTATATATTTATCACTATCTTTAACAACGAATATCAGTCCAATATCTATAATAACAAAATGTTTACTCGTCTCTGTAAAAAAAACTACGAACCTATAATAATGTGTATATAGAGAAAAGGAAAATGTACAGGCTGTTCTTGTAAAGATTTTCACTAAAACCTAGTCATTTTGTTATACCATCTCAGTTTTTCCTCAATACCACTACAAACTAAGTTGTTTCCCACTTAGGTTTCCCTGAATAACATGTTTTCAAAAAGTAGAGAATATTGCATGTGTTGTATGTGAAAAATAAGTAAGAATAAGACTTGAGTGTACAATGTAGTACTACGGTACCTTTTATCATCATCATCAACATTTCAGCCAAAGAAGTTCATGTACAGTCGCGGAATGAAAAAGTTCGTCACCTTAGTGTCGGTTTTCGCTTGCACTAGGTACTGTAAGAGTCAAACCTGCCAACATAACCGTGCAAGAAACAGTGCTGCTAACATTTAAATAAATATGACGTTTGCTAACGAAATAAGGTTTTGCTTGTTTATTTTTCTATCCCATCAGTGCAATGCAATGATGACATTGACCAATAATTGACAATAGTTTTTTTTATTTAATCGAAATAATAATGGCAGGTTGAACCAACAAGAAGGTTTTAGTTTATCAATCATAATATTCTTCTTGACAAGATAAATCGTCAAACAACTTTGATCTGAATAATTTTGAACTTTACTGACGAACAGTTAAAGATTATTTTCTCTAACTCGAGATTATTCTGTAACTTAGTTTCAAAAGGTAATATGTGCTCGCGATTCGTTGAAGGAATCAATTTGAAAACTGACGAACCTTTTCATTCCGTGACTGTACAAAGATGTCCCTCAAGGATTTCCACAACGACCGGTCCTGAATGTGGCAGCTTTTTATGTTCTACGAGTATATGCTTACTTACTTTGACATCTTAAGCATTGCAAACAAAATGTTGTAATTTTCAGGGACAACAAATTGGAACTATAAATATTAAATATTTGTACCTAATACGACCCATGTTTTTTAAACAATTGAAATTAATAATAGATCATTAACTAAGATAGAACATAATATAACTAATTTAAATTAATTACAATGTAAGATATCTTAGTCTAAACGTTGATATATCATTCAGGACACCCTGTATAAATATGACTCCTGACTACCAGTTTGTATAGAATTGATCCTCTCCAAATTTCATCCAACCTTGCTCTACATTGTTCTCATCCGCATACATGAAATAAAATCGGATAATATTCATGATGGCAACATTTTTGGAATAGGTAATTGCCCATTGAAATGCAAAGTTACCATTTCGGGCCTACCTGTTCGATTCTCCCACACGCAACATCTCTATATATACCTACCATTATCCTTCTTTGACTTATTTATTCTGTGTTTTTGTCAGGCTTTGTACATAATACACACTTTTTGTTTCCTATAAAATGTAGAAGTCTTGAAATACTTATAAGAAAAATATTTTTTCAGTGCTTTTTTGATAGTATCATATTATGATGATAATAGAGACGTAATAATTTAAGAAATAGGTTTTTTTTTCAATTGTCTGAATAAGTACTTTTTTTTTATTTCTCTTAAATAAAAAATGAAACAACCACATCACTCTAGCTTACATCATTTTATTTCCGTATAAATATTTAAATAGCATTCAGTATACATTCAAAGGTTATACAATTTTCATAGGCTTTCAAATAAATTAATTTCAATTAAACAGTCATTATTCTGTAATTTCTACAACTCTTACAAATACTTCGTATTCTAATTTAATTTTAGTGCTTAGTGAGTTTTTGACAGTATTAAGTATTTTAGATCCCTTATAGCCGTAGTACGTGCCTACTTTTTCCGATTTGTTTAATTCCAATCGAGGTGGGTACCTGAAACAAAAGAATTGTATTATTAAACGAGCATTTTCTAGATCGCTCCATCATCGATCACGCACGCCTACACATCTTGAGTAAGATTAAAATCAAGAATAATTACAATAAAATACCAACTATTACAAAGTATTGCTCTATGACATTTATGATACAAATCGTAGCTTCGTTTGAAACCACAAAAGTATGGAGAATTTTTGCTAACTCAAAATAAATAAATTGCATATTAAGTTACGTTTAAAAGTTTCAAGCTTAAGATTTGTAACTTTAAGCTGGTTCAATACGACTTCGCCCGAACAGTTCTGAGAAAGGTAATCACAATAAAAACTTACTGAGTCACAAATTCGCCGTCTTCTTGATTCGGTGACAGATAGTGGCATTTAACAGCAGATTCCTTATCAGCGTGCACTTGACTGTAATGATTCGAGCTTCCTTCAGAGGTTTCCCCAAACAAGTTTTCTGTTGATACATATTTGTCTACTAAAGCCTTTATTACTTTGTGAATGTAGGGGTATCTCTCGGCGTAAATTTTATGTCCAATATACTCAATTCTCTGTGATTCATCAATGCCATCAGGACCGTTGGGTCCATTACCTCCGTAAGAGCCATCCCCTCCATTCCCACCGTTGCCTCCAAACCCACCCGAAGGACCTTCCTTATGAATGTATGGAAACGCTGGATATAATGTGTTTCTGTAAATATAGGTATATTTCCCCTCATCACCAGGGATGTATTTGCCCTCATCTAGCGGCCTATAGTATTTACCGTCATCGTTGACTCTATATTTTTTTGGGCTATATTTACCATCGTCGAACGCTTTACATTGTATAGCTACTACCAACAACAGGATCAACATCTGAAAAAAAAACACCATTTTTGATTTGAGATCCAATGACACATTAATTTTTATTATCATTCTATTCGAAAAGCATTTTTACTACCAAAAAACCAGTAAAAGGATGTGAATAGATCAAATCGTCATTTTATCTGATTTAGTTCAAATACAAAATAGGGTAACTATACACCATTTGTTGAATATTAAATAACTTGCAAAAAAAATTTAACCTCTATGCAAGTAATTCCTTAGTAAAATTGTTAAAGTCTTTACCTGTTTGAGTAACATTTTCACCCGTCTTGACAAAATCCGCCATAACTGTTTTTTTTTAGTGTTTCCTATTGTAAATTATAAATCTACTGTACATTGNAAAAAAAACATTTTTGTATTTGAGATCCAATTACACATGTTTGATTAATTTTTATTATCATTCTTTTCGGAAGGCAGTTTTACTACCAAAAAGCCAGTAAAAGAATGTGAATAGATCAAATCGTTATTTTATCTGACTTTTATTTCAAATAAAATATATCTGGGTGCCTGGCATCCATAACTAAACGCAAAAAATATTTTACGACTTGACGACATACAAAAAAAAATGTCTGTTGACCGGCTTACGATGATGTCACTTATGAAAAATTTGTGGGGAATTTCCCTTTNAATAACTTGCAAAAAAAATTTAACCTCTAAGCAAGTAATTCCTTAGTAAAATTGTTAAAGTCTTTACCTGTTTGAGTAACATTTTCACCCGTCTTGACAAAATCCGCCATAACTGTTTTTTTTTAGGGTTTCTTATTGTAAATTATAAATCTACTGTACATTGATCTCGGAGCCATCTACTTAGTAAATTCAAATCTAACTAGAGTGATTCAAAGTCAGCACCTAACAATATTATTCTTAAAGCGGGCAATCACTACCAGTGGGCAATCACTCTCTGGTTTACCCTATCTTTGTGGCCTTGCACCCATAACTAAACGCAAAAAATATTTTACGACATGACGACATACAAAAAAAATTGTCAGTTGACCAGCTTAAGATGATGTCACTTAAAAAAAATGGTGGGGAATTTCCCTTTGCCATCCCTTCTTACTTTCAACTTTGTTGCGAAGAGGTAAGCGTTAAATTCTTCAAGAATCGACCTTTTTCACTGTCTGATATTTCAACCAGATTTTATTGCCGCGTGCTTGGTCCTTGCACCTCACCGTTTTAATGATAAGTTGTCATTGAAAAACCGTAACATTAACTTTAGTGGGATAAGGTTACATATCGACTCTAACGGTGCAACAAAAAATATGCGGTGATTGAACTTCCTTGTTGGGATTGGCAAATAAATAAATGATGCTACATGCAATACTTGGCATTTGAGACAAACGGCATAAGCAAGGATCCGTTACTCGTTTTATGAATCACTGCTTAATCTTTTAGAACTTGATTTTGAATTGAAAAAATCCACTCTTATAGGTAGGAACTTGACGACTGTAAATTAGTTATATTGGTAAAGTCTATTTCTAAAGATGTCATCGGGTGACACGGTAGAGCCTCCGCCAAGTCGAGCAAAATAGCGGCCCGGCTGTATCTTTTTCTTGAAACAGCACAGGCCATTTTCGACCCCCTATAACTTCATTGTGGATAAAACAAGAAGCCTGAATCAGGCCTGTTCATCTCCGCGAGTTTACATCGAAAACAAAACACGCACGATGGCCCACCTACAGGATACTATTCGACAAGGCCTCACATACGAGCGAACATTGACTCACGCACGCGTATTCTTGTGTATGATGGAAGAAAATAAAGAAAATGGTGTACTAAATACTGTGCAGTATTTAACTGCCTAAATAATAATAAAAACACAGAATGTACTTTTTTAAGTTGCCTCAAGACACTGAGAGGTAAATAAGTAGTTAATATTATTCATGATAATTCATGCTAAATCATGTATTTCCTCCGCCATTTTCCGCAGTTTGGCACCTCACGTCACATCATTTTACCGAAGTCAGCCCTATAGCTTCGGCGCAGTGCCGATCACTGACGTTTGTCAACAAAATGGTGCTTGACTCTTGAGACAAGCTAAATTACACCATATTGTTAATGACATTGAGCATACATTTTTTTAAATACCTTCGCGAAGTAAAACTTCTGTACGTAGCTGCGTAGTACTTATTATTATTCTGTGCCTGAATTTTAAGTAATTTACAATTAGGAAGTCCATACAATGTTTTCTTCCGAAGGTGAAAACAAATCGTTGAAAATTATTGCTTTACTTTCCTATATCGAGTACTGGGTATTGATGATTTTATCAATTGGTAAGTATAATATTATAAATAAATAAACTATCGTAACTATCACACTTGAACAAATATAAGTGATAAGTATCACTTCAATTTGTTTATTGTTACAGCAGACAAATCACACAAAAATAGAATAAAGATATTATAACTTTCTCCTACAGTAGGATTCGAACTCGCTGCCTCTCTACTCGCTGCTACAAAACCTCTTTAAACCAGCAAGTCACACAAGACCACAATTTTTCGCACCCATTTCTCTCAAATAATCTCTACAAAACTTGCAATCGTAGTTTTGGGTTGATCAAGAAACAATACTCGATAGGGCCCAGCTCTCTCACTCTCTTTTGCAAAATATAAATGACATATTTCTGTAAAGCAATCTACCTATCTAAAATGGTTTACAATACACACTTCCTACTACCAAATTTAGTAAGTCACAAAGCTCTTCAAAACTAAATGTCATCATCACAAATTGATAGACATTTAAAAAGTTTTTATGATTTTATGTAGATTTAAATGACTTAATCTACCCTGCTTCGTTTACGACTATTAACTCAATATCTCCTTTGTGAACGAATTTAAGAGAAGCGTTTTATTTTGTATTCGTATAATAATTCCTTTAAAGTAAGAAGCTACTAAATTTTTATAAAAAAAACTCACTCTTGACGATTGCTTCATGCTGAGTGGCGGTCGATTCTTCACTGTTATCAATAAATCACTAAGAATCACTGTCAGTAGCTTCCACCACAGATTATCGAGTAGATCTGAAACTGGAACAGGAAGACAAGTTAAGCCTGTATTATTCAGATACAGAATAGCCATCAGCCTGAGATAATGGCGCTTCTTTTGCATCTAATTAACATTTAAACACTTAATAAATTAGATTTTAGACATACCGAATTGTGGAACTCCTATCAAGGTGTGACGAGGTCAGATTGAAGAATTAGCATATTTTCAAATTTATTGAGATGAATCGGAGCGTCAGCGGAGCACCTTTGGTCGCTCACTCGCACAGAATGTGCGCGGTCCTGTGCAGTGCCCGATTTGAGACGACCGACTGCATGAGAGTCGTAACTCTCATATGGAATGCGTACGGGATCCGCTTCACACATCGATTTGCATAAAACAAAAATGAATTTTCAAATGCAACAATATGTGTAGGCACTGCATTCCTGATGTCTTAGTTTATTTACATTTAAATTGAGATGGCACGGGTATTCTCGTCCTCAGAGCCGAGTTCCTAGAATAATGGATATTATAAGCAACGGGTAGTAATTGGTAAGATATTTAAGCGCCTATCAGTATTCAAATTGTAATGAAGATTATCTTTTATACCTCGTATGATATGATTAGTAAAGTATGACTTATTATCATTTTATCTAAGCAAATAAGATAGGTTTCTACAATCAATCTAAGAGCATTTATTTAGAAGAGCAAATTGGAAATAGAGTTACCTAAATGGTTTAAATTCAAATTTATTTTCTTTATTAGTATGTAATGATATATTTTTGTTTCATTATATCAGTCACATACTGGGAAATTGCTTTAATTTTATGCCTATCACACACCTATGATAAGTGTCGAACTTAACTTTGTATTCGTTCGATACTTTAGAAGGACTTGACCTACGAATTATTTTTTAGTTAATGTTGCAACAAAAACAAAAGACGACTACGCGTGTTGATTAATTGTAATCCGATAGAAAAACATTTATAATTCAGTAATTTATTCTATGACGAAACGTTAAAACTATTGATTTTATCTAAATTGATTCACTATGATGTACAAAAAATAAGATATTGTTCCATAAACTGGTTCCGCGTATTGGTTTGAATAAAGTTCCCACAAAACAGTAGCATTCGTTCATTGTGTAATATATTTTATTAACATAAATCGGTAACAGCATCATTTATGAATAAAAATATTGTTGGTATAAAAGTTTTAAAGATTTTTCATTACATTGTAATTTGTTCATTCATTAATAGATCATAAGCTCTACCTTAAAAAGTTCTCAGTTAGTTCTCACTTTGGGCTAAAAAAAGACTTTGATTTATTATAATATACTAGCTTTCCGCCCGCGGCTTAGCCCTCGTGGAATTTTGTCTGTCACAGAAAAACAATATCGCGCGCGTATTTGCTCACCGTTTAGACCTACCCTGGACTACGGCAAACATTTTAAAACCAAAATCAGCTCAATCGGCCCAGACGTTCTCGAGTTTTAATCAGACTAACGAACATCAATTCATTTTTATTTATATAGATAGATAGATAGACTAGCGGCCGCCCGCGACTTCGTACGCGTGGATCCCGTTTTACCCCCTTCATTTATCTTACGCGGTTTAGATTTTTTCATACAAATGTTTTTTCCCGCTAACACCCGTTCCCGTGGGAATTTTGAAATATCCTGTTGTAACTAAGCTTTTAATTTTCTAAGGTACATGCAGTCCAAATTTCAAGCGTCTAACTTAAGCGGTTTAGATTTTTCATACAAAAGGATTTTCCCGCTAATTCCCGTTCCTGTAAGAATTTCGGGAATTCCTTGTTGTAACTAACCTTTAAGTTTATTAAGGTACCTACATGCCAAATTTTAAGCGTCTAACTTAAGCGGTTTAGATTTTTCATACAAAAGGATTTTCCCGCTAATTCCTGTTCACGTGGGAATTCCTAAGTATACTATAACCTGCCCGGGAGTATGAAGAATAATTGTACCAAGTTTCGTTAAAATCCCTCGAGTAGTTTTTGTTTCTATAAGGAACATACAGACGGACAGACAGACAGACAGACAGACTGACAGACAAAAATTTTACTGATTGCATTTTTGGCATCAGTATCGGTCACTAATCACCCCCCGATAGTTAATTTGGAAACATATTTCATGTACAACATTGACCTCTCTACAGATTTATTATAAGTATATAGAAAACTAAGTCAAAACCTGTGCTTCAGACGAGAAAAGCTTAAACGTTTAATATTAAGGCTGACTTACACCACCTTATTTTAACCGTAACAATAACATTATCCAATGCTTTTTGAATGGGCTTTGACAGATTTTTGACGTTTTGACAAACTTTTACTTTACAAAGTAAGATGGTGCAACTCAGCCTAAGTAGGTAATACTCCATTAACTAGTTAAATAAATTTAAATATATGAAAGTTATTTCTTTTAATAGCTCCTCACAATGACACATCGTCAAGCGAAGACAATACGTCAGTAATTCAGTATCCATCTTGATAATGCCAAGTCCGGGATGACAACATTCCATCTGATTATCAAAATTATATGAAATCGATCTTTTTTCATACATTTTATCGTTTAACTGCCATTTTATACAAAATCCTTCTCTTGTAGGAGTGATTTATAGACTTGACAGAAACATTAACCAAATGAATAATTAATATTGGTTGACCAAGTTTTTTTGACATTTAGCCGTAAGATGAACCTGAACTATTATTTGTATTATGCATAATGTATACCTATGAGTAAACAATCTTATTATAGTCATTTCAGGAAGTATATTAGGTATATCATATTACAATATAATTATGTAATATAGCAATTATTATCAGCTTGTTTTTTCCACTGTTCGATTCTGATTCTGATAGAAAAATCTCATGAAAGTGGTGTAAATAGGACTTAAGTGAAAATTAAAAGTTAAATTTTAACAACAAAGCTAATTTCACTACTTTTGTACTCTGAACGCGACAACCAATATCGACAGCGAAAATTAAGTAGGTACTATCGTTGTCATCATAGCTGAAATTCAATAAGCTTGTACTAAAATCGGTGTGAATTAGATTTCACATAATTTTAAAACTCAATGACTCAGCTCAGTTTTTTATTTGGGATTGGTTGGGAGTGGATAATAGATATGAACCACCAATATTAAATAAAAATACTCGTTTATTTTTACTAGGTATTTATTTACAACTACGATTATTGCACAGGTCAGGTTAACTACTAAGATGATCGTGTTAAACTTAACATAGTTTAGTTTTGAGAACAAGGTACAACCAACTATTTACATGACTAATAAGGTCACTGGGCAAGACTTAAATCAAATAGGACTAGTTCTGGATTACTTGGGCAAGTGAGCGCCGCTGGGCTGGAAGCCGTTCTCATCGGCGATGTAGTCTACCCTGTAGGTGATGCCGTCAGGCGCGACGAACTCGTAGAATCCCTTGACTCTGATGCCTTCGTTTTCGTTGTCAATCTTTTCAACTTTGCCGGCTTCCTCAGCGAGAATCTTGTTCTCGGTTTCGTAGAGGTAGTGGTATCCCTCAGGTTCGACGTCGTTTTCGAAACGGATGATACCGAACTTGTAGTCGTAGTGGCCAGCACCAGAGGCGGTGCCGCTTCCGGCACTGCCGCTGTATTGGACGGGCTTGCTGGCTCCGGAGCCGGAGCCCTTGCCGAAGCCTGAGCTAGCAGAGGCGCCAGCGGACGCGCCGCCGAAGGCACTAGCACCAGCGCCGCTGCCGAAGGCACCAGCTCCAGAGCCGCTGCCGAAGCCACCAGCACCAGAACCGCTGCTTGCTCCACCAGAGTAAGCGCCTCCGCTAGAAAAATAAAACAAAACAGTTAAATTTCGCACAGCGCCGGCCGCGGTCCTCGTCATCCCTTTAGTCGTAACTTTCACATTATGTGGGCTACCATTTAAAAAGAGTTAAATGTTAATTTATATGTATATGTTCTCTAAGTTAAATCTTACCTCTTGTCGCCCTTGTATTTGCCACCGTCGTTGGGTTCAGGCTTGTAGGCTCCACCAGGGCCGCCGGGTCCTCCCTTGTCTGAAGAACCGGAGTAGAAGCCTCCGGGACCTCCCTTGTCGGAGGAACCGCTGTAGAAGCCACCAGCAGCACCGCGGTCACCACGGTCACCGCTAGTAAAGAAAAAACATAACTACAATTAGACAAAATCTCTACAAAAAAGTCTGCGTCCTGCAATTCACATTTTCTTTTACTCCATCACAGCAACTCTTATGTAACCGACTAAACAGACCCTGTTTTATGGCTATTGAACCAAATATTTAGAGATGTGAACCAATGACCTTTGGTGTGTAGCTCGGATATCTAGAATACATTAGCCTAAATGCAGCGTTTCCATTTTCCTGTTCAACTTATACTTTCAATGGAAACTGGATCTAGATTCAATAGTATTATTAGCTCTTTAAGTAGGTTAATGACCAAAAACATCTAGAGCTTCTTTTTTATTCTGAACTCTTCCTTCGAAACACAAACCATGAAGCATTCTTGAACAATTTAGCATTGCGAAATTCAGGACAATCCTATATTCAACGATGAGCGTCCTATGTCTGAAAATGTTCATAATAATGAAGATTTGAGTTTAATTCTTCCAACTGGGGTTTCTAGTCCAGTCCCGGTTTTTAACTTTTTTCCCGAAATTGAACACACTGGACATGGCAACATTAGTTACCACCAGCAACACTTCCCGACTCTATTTGACTGATATTTAGCTGATAGAAACTGCTTATTGGTATTAAGTTATTTCTACGAGTGATATAAAGAGTAAATAGCGCAGCATTAAAGAACTTAGTTTGAGTTGCACCACCTAACTTTGACCGTAACTACATTATAACGATAACCGATGTTTTTTGTATGGAGTTTGACAGATTTTTTACTTTTGTTAAAGTCAAATTGAGGTGGTTCAACCGAGCCTTAAAGTATTACGTACTTGTAAGCGCCAGAGCCGTCCGGGACGTAACGTCCGGAGTTGTCTTTGCTGGGGTCGTAGCGTCCGGAGTTGTCGACGTAGCGTCCTGGGTTGTAGCGGCTTGGGTCATAGGCGGCGGGGTTGTATCGGCCCGCGGAAGAGGACGCGGTCGCTGAAGCGCTGGCTACATTGTAACGACCAGCGTTGCTCGCGAATTTGTTGGAGCCAAACTGGAAAGGCTTGAACCTAAAAATACAAAAGAACACTTGTTTTTCAGGATACATCATTTCATAGGACACACGATGTTACTATAATTTTTCTTAATGATTGTTTTCAGACTATTCTATGAACTAGGTAACTTAACTCGCATATCTAAAACTGCTGTAAATATCTAAGAGAGCATTAAAACATTAAAAAACAATACAAATTAATGTAAAGCCACGTAGTACTTACGGTGAATCAGCCGCCAACACGGCTGACACTGTGACACAAAGTACCTGTAAAAATTAATTCGTTTTTAGTATGCATTCACATTTCATGTGACTGTTATTAATCTATTACTTAGCTTAATGGCTTTTTGTATTTATAAAATTTAGCTCATACTTTATTTTCCCAAATTATATAATTTACTGCATTGTATTTTAATTAATATCATCAGTGGTCCGCAGGACTCACCAGAAGGCTCCGCATTTCTGTGTCTGTCAAGTAAGGCTAACAGAGTGTTCTTTTTTTAACGTTATATTGCCTTATATACTGTTTTTCACTAATTCGATGTAAAACTAATTCTTCTATCCTGCTCGTCTCATTTATAATGTGAGATCTGACGCTTTATTCATACAGCGCATCTCAATCTTTGCCTCAATGAAGACTTTGATAAATAACCTCGGACATTTCAATGGCAAATTAATCCAAAAGAATATCACAAGTAATTCTAATCCAAAAGATGAAATAATCCATTATAAATTAGGTAATAGATTAGATACCTACCTCATCGGTTCTTCAAAGTCGAATATCATTACACTTCATTATAACGCCCTTTTTTCATTGGACATTGATCATCTTAAGCCATTCAAAACTTTAATTTTGCTTGGTTTATTCCGGCAAGAATATCATGGGCATTTTTTAGAGAATCACTCATGAATAATAATTTGCTAATATTCATTCATATTTTTAGCTGAAATTGCGTACCACCTGTTGAAAACTTGAAAAGTATTTGTTTCAAATCCCCAACAATGTAAGTATCTATGATTGTAGTGAATAACAAGCGACACTCAGACTGAAAACATAGTCGCAAACTTTATTACTCATCATATCTAAGACGGGTAAATAAATAAAATACATATTTAGTATTAACATAAGATCATTGAACTACGTAAATAATATTCTGTAAAGTACGTTGTCGCCGTCAACAGCCACAACCGATAATGCTGTCCCGAACTATGTTTCTGAAATAGGCTTACAGGTATTAATGGACTGACCTGTAGGTACACGGTTAGTAGTAGTTTCGCACGATTTTCCTTCGCACGAATTCGCACCCGTTTTTAATACTTTTGAAAAATCCGGGCGAAACGCCTACTAAAAAAAATATTATTGAAAGGGGGGACGTTTCGCACATTTGTGCGAAGGAAAATTGTGCAAAACTACTACTAACCCAAATAATTTGATATTTTTACAAATTGAAAAAATATCCTCTTTTTTCTCTATTAAAGGTTGGTATTTTTATTGCAAATCATCTTCCTTATTTTATTTTTCTTTAGGCATTCCTATGGTAAGGTTAGGTGGATTGAAAAGTTTGTTACCTAAAAAAACATTTGACTGACTTAAGTTATACATTTGAAAGACAGAAGTTTGAGAACCGATCACTACTAATTAATTATATGATGAACCATTCTCACCATTAGTAGGTATACATAAAAATCGACCTGACCAGTCCACATACAACGTAGAATACAATGCTGATCTGTTGCCAGTCACTGTCGCCAAGGTTATCATGTCAAAAGTTTGTTGGTTAAATGTTATTTTTGTCATGTAAATCAGTTTTTCTCGTCTATCTTGTCATTACGTCATTGGGAGCACATTTTTATTTAACCTGCTTGGTTATATCCGGAATAGTCACTTGTGGCGAGACCTTTTGACTTTTGAATATCCACAGTTTACATTTTTGTCTTCAAATTGCTTTTAGCACTGCTATAAAACTCATTAAAATACAATGGCATATTGCTTTTGTATAAATATTTAATGGAATATTAGTATTTTTTGATGGTTAAACTGTTATCGTGGTTGTTTCTTTGGTAATTCTGTTGATTTTAAATATTATTTATTGCCTTAATAAAATCCATTGCCTACTAATCAATAGATTACACATTGAAAATTGTTTTAAATGGGAAATAAACAATCAATTTGATTTAAATGTGTTCATTTAGTTTGAATCAATCAATAGTATTTTGCTACTGGATATTGAATTTGTATTAATGATGTTTACTTTATCATGATACATCATCAATTTAAAATATATTTTATTTTATATTTATAATTCATTGATAAACGCTATTCAAGGCAAATAAAAACTTACCAGAGCTTTGTAAGGGTCCATGATAAAATCGAACTTAAAAGCACAGAAGTTGCGTATTAACTACGTACCGACACAATATTGCTTACGGTCTACAATTGTATGCTTCTCGGTTCGATGTGCTTCTTATACTGGACCCTACAGTACATCAGTTGTATCATTGCCTATGTATATGTTGTGAATTGAAATCTGTGATGTGTCAATGCCAGAATTAGGTATATCTTATTTACTTAGCGAAACATTTTGTATCTTTGAATTTAAATTACTAACACTCGCAAATAAAGGTACTATATTATAGCTTAATTAATCAGTTAGACTAGGCGAAGACCACCGATTTTTAGTTGGCAGATAGTTGTGCCCGACTTTAAATTGTATGAACAATCGGCCAAATCGAATTAATGTGCGCACTTCCATACATGCCCAATGCCCATACTGATTAACTGCCCGACTAAACTATCGGGTGACAAAAAATCGATGGTCTGCGATTAGGCTTAAACAGAATCTAAATATTGAAACAAAAAAGGATCGAATATGATCTATTTTCGATTAAGCTAGGGTAAATGATCGCTTTATAGCACATGTTAAAGCAAAAATGTCCGCAAAAAAATGAAGATAACAATATTTAATTAATAATTGCGCAATCAGCATGGTATTCCTAGGATCTAGTACTATGTATGCTATCTTGCTAAATAAAATTATCAAATGAACATAAACCACAAATGTTATGAATGCTACTTTAAGTTGTAATATGCAAATACAGGCTTGAAAAACAAATTAACACGTCTTCTTTATTACACTTGTTAGTAGACATCCTCGAGAACTAAGTCATAATCATATTATAAGATGCCAATCACCAATTACTCCCACATTATTAAATTAACGCCTTAGATAACACGCTCGTGTAGAGTATATTGAATATCAATGCTTATGCATGCTGGTATAATAACATTTATGTTCTCCAAATAATGGAGGTCAAATGTTTGTATTAGTTAATTCTTTCATCCCATTGAAACTCACAACACCCTATAGATGTAACCTCTAATTATTTATTGTTACAGTGTGTATATATTTTTTTTTAATATAAAATAAACCTTGTAGTTGGATTATTTATTGTGCTATCATAAGTATACGTCTGAATAGTATAATTTCAAGTCATGGTAGATTTTTATTCACTGTTACTAATGAATGAGTCGCTTACTATGGGCCTCATAAGAAGGCTCAAGCAGGTCACCCAAAGGGCGATGGAGCGGGCTATGCTCGGAGTTTCCCTGCGTGATCGAATCAGAAATGAGGAGATCCGCAGGAGAACCAAAGTAACCGACATAGCTCGCAGAATTGCTAAAATCAAGTGGCAGTGGGCGGGGCACATAGCTCGTAGAGACGATGGCCGTTGGGGCAGAAAAGTTCTCGAGTGGCGACCACGGGCTGGAAGACGTAGCGTGGGCAGGCCTCCTACTAGGTGGACCGACGATCTGGTAAAGGTCGCGGGAAGAGCCTGGATGCGGGCAGCGCAGGACCGTTCATTGTGGAAAACCTTGGGGGAGGCCTTTGTCCAGCAGTGGACGTCATTTGGCTGAAAAGAAAGAAAGAAAGAAATGAATGAGTCATATCACCGAAATGGTTGTCACGAAGTGATGGTACGGAAAACTACGAGTATACGAGTGGTCTTAGTGATCACATTATACTGTTACAATCAAAAATAGCATTTATTATTGGTGGTTTGGTTATTAAGGCTGAGTTGCACTACCTAACTTTGACCGTAACTTTAACGATAATCGGAGTTATTGTATGGAGTTTAACAGATTTTTGACGTTTGTCAAAGTTAAAGTAAGATGGTGCAACACAGCCTAAGTGAGGCTAAATTATTGGCTTGCAAAAAGGCCAAAGTCAATTGCCGGAATTCATAAATATAAAATAATCCGCTATATTGTTTGGGACCTCATACATAATGATCAGCAACTGAAAATGACGAGTATCCATGAACATTTCGACTCCTCTATTATATTTATAATATGCATAGTTATGTTAACATAGACTAGTATATACCATTTATCTAACATCCTACTAGCTAACACAATTACAAAATACAAATACAAAAATATTTATTGTTAATCATAAGTGAAATGGTGGTATGTTACAGCACTTGACTTACCTAGTACCTAGGTAGTAACAATAAAATTGCCAGTTACATAAATTAATTAGATTTATCGTCAAAAAATTCAGATTTATTACAATAGCATTTATTAATTAAATAAGTCTGTAAAGTTTTTTTAAGTAAATTTAAATGTTCAATTATTCTAATTTCCTTTGGTAATCCTACTATTATTATAATTGCGAAAGTTTTGATGTCTGGATGTCTGGATGTTTGTTACTCTTTCACGCAAAAACTACTGAACGGATTTTGATGAAACTTTACAGTATTATTGTTTATAGCCCAGAATAACATTATAAGTGACGATCTGTGATAAACGAAATAAACGAACAAAAGCTAGTTTATTTATAATTTATACATAAACGTCCATGGCTTCGGGTGTAAATGCCATTTATCCCGCATCGGCAGGTAAACGCTTTACATTCGCAACCCACCAGACTAGGGCAGTAGATAAGACATTAAAGACAGAATATTGACAGGTAAGTATTTAACAAAAATTTAAATAAATAAAAATAAAAAACATAAAAGAAGTTTAGATTTTCCGCTCGATTTAAAAAACTACGCCGTTATTCAAATTTCGCCCGGCATCTAATTAATAAGCTTGGTAAAAAAACATAATCTCTATGTCCGGATTTTTTTGTTATGTAGAGTCGAGTCCGCTTTGCTCTTGGAACTTCATCCGAACTACTAACCGGTTTTGGAAATGAGATGAGTAACTGACCATAAGGCTAGCTATCCATTGGCGCGGAGATGAGAGGAGCGGTAGTCAAAACCACTTTCAGCTGCAAAAAAACAGTTTTTTATACAAAGTATTATGATTAGTGAAAAATATTTGGAAATCATCAAAAATGTGTTATAAAACCATTTTAAAGTCTATTTTTTATATAATTTGTGCACACAACGTGATCACACCTACCTTAGGTACTTATTGTCTGGCAAAATATAAATAAAACCATTACTTTCAATGTTTCAATGAAGTTTGGACTGATTGGTAAAATTTTACATCAGGCGAAAGCACTTTTGACTAATTATNATTTGACTAATTATTTTACAGTCAAAAGTGGTTTTGACCAAGGGCGTCAGTCGAAACCACTTTTGACTGGAATAATCAGTCAAAAGTGATATTAACCAAGAGCATCAGTTAAAACCACTTTGGACTGATTTTCGCAGTCAAAGGTGGTTTTGACCGATTATGAGTTTTGATTGTAACATATCTACTTACTTGAAAAACTCAACGATATCTTGTAAAATCAACACAATATTTTTTGGAGATCCTATTAATATTATAAATGCGAAAGTTAGTGTCGATGTATGTTTGTTACACCTGTATTCACAACGAACGCTGTGCGTTCGATTTGCTGCTTCACTTAAGCAAGCATCGTTTGTGAATACGGGCGTTACTCTTCCATGCAAAAACTTCAGAACTAATTTTGATGAAGCTTTACAGTATTATTATTTATACATCAGAATAACATACAGGCTACAATTTATAACGATTGGTACATATAGGCTAGAATTTATAATTATCTGTTTAATGTTAAAGTCACGCGGGCGAAGCCAAGGGCAAAAGCTAGTTACAAATAAATTTCCAAATCGGCTCTTAGAAAAGACTTCAACGCGTTAGGATTTTGATTAAACGCCTGACGTGAATTTGTTTGTTGAAACATTTGACTGTGCTTTAAAAAGTTTATGATTAGGAAGGTACGCAGATAATAATGCCGAATAAGTTAACATAAAATTTTGTACTGCTTTTCAACTGTTATTTACTCAGAAATATAACCTTCATCTTTTTATTCTCTGAAGGTTATTAAATAAATAAGTGAAATAAATAATGTCAAAGGTGTTTTAAAAATTCAATCGCAAACCTAATTTTTCGATTTCACGTGTAAATAAACTATAGTCTAAACCAAGTCCAGTTTTTTGTAGGTACACTTATAATATTAGCTAATGCAATAATAAAATGTTCCCCCTGAAAAAATCATTTACATACATATTGTGTAAGATTGCACTCTGTGATAACGGATGAATAAAAAATGACCTACCACTTACAACAAACATTTATAACATTAGCTGTAAGTTTTCCAAACAGCGGTAAAATAAATAAAATACACTCAGGATATAAAGTCGAGTTTTAGCGGTAAAATAAATAAAATACACTACAGAATATAAAGTCGATTACGATTTCTCAATAAAGAAACCGTTAACCTCCATAATAATATATCAAAATCTGAAGTTCCCTTGACTAGATGTACCTAATAAATAAAATTAATGTCTACTAAGGGCGGTAAAGCTCCGAGTTTGGCGCCCGCTTTGAGTACGTAGCAAAGTTTTGCTTCACAGCGAAACAACGTTGAATAATGATACAGGAATGTAAAGACTTCATACTCGTATTTCGAAATAGCTGTTACCTCCAACTTTTCATATTATTTATTTATTTAAAATTAAATGTAATTAAAAGAAAGCTATTTCCACGCTGCGCCATTAATAATTCTAATATTCGTATCCTTATTAAAGATCATTTCAAGCATTTTAAACACACACATTTTATATTTTAACTCGTAAAACATAGCTAAAAATGTTCGATCAAGCCACCTTTCAATGTAAAAAAAAATCTATATCAAAATCAATCGATCTCTTTGAGAGCTCCAACGTAGCTACGATGGTACAGACACAGATCCACAATTTGCCAAACTTATAACAACACTCATTTTTCAGGAGTTTATAAGTTTCTTCTATAAAGTTCTCTGTCTATCCCTGAAGTCTGAATAATAAATATGTAATCTTTATTTTCATTACAGTTTTTTCATAATTTTCAACGTTTTCAACTTACCTAAATTTAAAAGATCTGATCACAAATCAAACAGTTACAATATTGTTCATAGGCAGTAGTTCCATCTCAGCCTTTTGTGAACACTATGCCAGTTGTTTTTGTATAGGCGCTTATTGCTTATGAAAAAAAATTAACCGCCTCTGTGGTCTAGTGGTAAGACCACCTGCTTCAGACACAGAGGTCCCGGGTTCGATTCCCAATGGGGGCAGATTTTTCTGTTCGGTTTGGTTCGGCCATCTTACCTAAGTCTGTCGCCATAACAACATTAACAGCATTGTTGTGTTCCGTCAGTTAGAGGTAAGATAGCCAGTTCCTCCGTGGTTGAGGATTCCGGGTGAAGCTCGCTTCCACCTTCGGCCTGATCGTATTATATTACCTATCTATACTTACAATAAATCTGTAGAGAGGTCAATTCTGTACATGAAATATATTTTCAAAATAACTATCAGGGGGTGATTAGTGATCGATACTGATGCCTTTTTGGCATCAGTATCGATCAATTTTGCAATCAGTAAAATTTTTGTCTGTCTGTCTGTCTGTCTGTATGTTCCTTATAGAAACAAAAACTACTCGACGGATCTTAACGAAACTTGGTACAATTATTTTTCATACTCCTGGGCAGGTTATAGGATACTTAGGAATTCCCACGGGAACGGGCATTAGCGGGAAAATCCTTTTGTATGAAATATCTAAACCGCTTAAGTTAGACGCTTGAAATTTGGCAAGCAGGTACCTTAGTAAACTTAAAGCTTAGTTATAACAGGATATTGCAAAATTCCTACGGGAACGGGAATTATCGAGAAAAACATTTTTTGAAAAAATCTAAGCCACGTAACATAGACGCTTGAAATTTGGCATGCAGGTACCTTAGTAAATTTAAAGCTTAGTTACAACAGGATATTGAAAATTCTCACGGGAACGGGAGTTAGCGGGAAAAAATATTTGTATGAAAATATCTAAACCGCGTAAGTTAGACGCTTGAAATTTGGCATGAAGGTCTCTTAGTAAACTTAAAGCTTAGTTACAACAGGATATTGCGAGTTAGCGGGAAAAAACATTTGTATGAAAAAATCTAAACCGCGTAAGATAGATGAAGGGGGTAAAATGGGATCCACGCGTACGAAGTCGCGGGCGGCCGCTAGTTTTCAAATAAATAAGTGAGGATAAAGGCAACAGTTTTAAAATGGAGTGACTTAACAAGAGAAGACTTAAGATCCAAAAATGTGGCTAGCCTGAATATAACCTCCCCCTTGTACTTCCAGCAGTCCTAGTGAGATCCTAGTCAATATCGGGCAATGACTTTTCCTACATGCTTACGCTTAGTGTTTTCCTCTGAGTAGTTCAATTAGAAGCTTTTTTTGTATTGTCTGTTAAAAACCGCTAATATTTTATGTAACATTTATTAAAACGACGCCTTGTACTTTTCTATGACTTCTTACATCAAGTCGATGATTCGTATCGGCGGGCATGTACATATGGTGTGTAGAGGGTCAAAATTGTAAACATCACTAATCCTTAGTCGCTCCTAAAGCTTGGCGGTGCCTTTCGGTTTCACCCTGCGTAAGTATAATGTATATAAAAAGAAAGAAAATGTATAAATGAATAAATAACAATAGATATTATAATGTACGAACATTATTGCATGTCAT